>NW_020951934.1:662447-785006 GCF_900497805.2 Vombatus ursinus
CTGAGCTGTGAGGACAGATAAGAAATTGGAGAGGTAGGGATGAAGAGAGAGAGAGAGAGAGAGAGAGAGAGAGAGAGAGAGAGAGAGAGAATTCCAGGTATAGGAAACAACTTTTGCAAATATACAACTAATGTGATCCAGGTTGGCTGCAACATCATTTGTGAAAGGGAATAGAATGAAATAAGCTATGCCTTAGGCAGCATTTGACAACTGGGTGGAGAATAGATTGGTGAAGGTAGAAATTGGAAGCAAAAAAACTAAAATAGAGGCTATTCCAGTAGTCCAAATGAGATACAATGAGAACTTCTTACCTACACCCAAACCCCACCATTAATAAAGGAAAGGTCATTTTTTTACACAGGCCCCAGTTTGTCAGCATCCCAGAATTGGACACAATGATTCCCAGGTGGGAATATTGTCCTTTGTCTTGTAAATGGTCTTTTCTGGGATCTGTTAGAGGTAGTGGCACTTCTTCTGAGCTGTTAGCATTCCAGTAGCTTTTATATACTGCAAAAATAGGAGGGGGTAAGGTGGCATTCTTTGGTGCTAAGATACATGTGGGAGTGGGGGGAATGGGGAGAGAAATGATGAAAAAAACTAGATGCACCATCGAGCCTGCAATTAGTTTGCAGTGTTATTTCCATAAAGTCGACCTCACACTTAAAATCTGAAAGGTAATCACCTGAAATATCAGAGCAGAGACTAAAAATAACTAAGCCCCAGCTGAGTCCTGGCACCCCTGGGGAGAGGGACAGGCATGAGTGAGGTACCCTTCCAGAGCCCTCCCAAGGGGCAGTGCATCTCACTCTCTCCTGTGCTCATTAATGCCAGCCCCATGGACTCCAGAGTATCTTGATCCTTATTTATGCCCCGATTGTTAGTAATTGCAGCGCTCATCACCGGGAAAGCCTGCAATGGGAAAGAATAACTAAGCCAGACAAAGCAACTGTATCCACCCAGTGGTTAGAATCAAAGAGGTGTAATCACAGGTTCCATCTGTGTTCTGCGAGAGCCGCCCTCTGGCATCTCTGGCATGCTTGGGAGGTGTTTGTCTGGGTCTCAGATTAGGTAGCAGCTCTCAGGCACCTCCCCATAAATCAGATCCCTGATCCCTCCCCATCCTTTCCACCAGGGGCTGAGGAAGGATGAGTTAGGCTCATCTTGCAAACAGCTGTTTCTGAATCAGCAAACATACACGTGTACACACACACACACACACACACACACCTTAGAGTACATGTTGACTGCCTACTGTGCCTAAAGCTACAGTCCCATAGAGGTGGGCCTCCTTGCTGAGTTGTTGAGGATGTTCCAGGAGGCACCTTCCTCCCTACATGCTCCCAGCTTCCCTTAATACCCTCTCTCCTTCATCCAACCTCACCCCAATAGGGGTACTTTGGCACTGGCTTGGAAAGGGTCCAAAGCTGGCAACATCATATATGTCATTGAGTCCTCCCTCCCCTCTTCAAACTCCTGAACCTTTTGAACTCTTTGAATCAGATTTCTCATCCAAGCATTGAAGTACCACACATGTATTATGCACTTACTGCATACACACAGTACTATCTTATGTGCTCAAACTAGTGAAACATTGAAGATATAAAGATCATGAAAACCAAATCTTAGTGTTGCCTGTATAGTAGGTAGATAGGATCAAAGGCTCGAAGCCCTACCCTGGCTCCAGCCTCAGCACAGAGTGAGTGAATGCTTCCTAGACTCTGTCAAGTATCCTGAAGTGAAGTCCAAGTGAATTTTCTCTGTTCCCTGGACATAACGGCAGCTGCCATTTCATATTTCTTGTTTGCCTTCATTACATTTTACCTTTTTCTATGTATTTTTGTGCATAATAGAGTTGGAATCCTTGAGGGTATAGATCATGACTTTTTTTCCTCTTTATAACCCCAATATTTACCTGAAACAATACCAAGTGTGAGGAAGACCCAAGCAGGATCAAATCAGACCTAGCCCCAAACCCCAATCTTTCCTAAGGATGAGAGATGGGAATAGCAGCTTCCACCTGAGATACTTTTTTATAAATCTTCCCTCTATGTATTCATTCAATAAACATTCACTGAATACTCACTGTTCCCTGAAATACTCTAGGAACCATAAAAGGAAGGTCTGGCCTTAAGGATCACAGAGGACGGGCTTAGATGGCACAAATTTTCCTCTAAACTTGGACTCCACAAGAGGGGAGGGGGATGGGTTCTGGACACAAACAGAGGAGTAGGCCTTCACAAGAAGGACTACATCTTCATCACCCTGGAGCAAAGGAGAGAGTGGGTGAGGGTGAGATTGATGTAAGGTGGGATTGCTTGCAGGAGACTGGAGAAAGGAGCTTCAAGAAGTTGAAATAAAATCCATGGACTTCAGGATGTGGTTACACTCATCATTCTTCTTCCACTGGAACTAGCCCAAGGATTCCATTTCAGTTGCATGAAGTCCCTTTCTCCAGCATCTTGCATGCTGTTCCCGCTTAGATCTTTCTTCTTCTAAATAGTCCCAGATTAAGCAGAAAACCATGAACATTTTTGGCAGGGCTGAATGATGATAAATCCCTTCTAATACCCATACATACTATTCAAACTCCCTACCTCCATGCTATCCTCCTACTTAAGCATGCTGATTCCTTCCTATGTTTTCAATTCTGTCACTAGGTAATTCTTCTAGGTCCAGTTCAAGTTTCACCTTTTTCAAGAAGGCTCCACTGACTACTCTAGCCCATACTGATCTTTTCTCTTCTCTGAATGCCCATAATTCAGGCTCTGTATGGTACTTTCTAATGCTTGATTAAACAAGGTAATAGCTACAATATTAGGAGACCAATTTTATAGCAAAGTATAATCAAGGGGTAGCTGTAACATTGGGAGACTGACAATATAAAGGCAAGAATTTATGCATCCAAATGAGCACCAGGAAGAGCAAAGAGTAGATGTGGTTTGGTATTGTCATCAGCTCAAGCCCTGTGCAGCCAAGATGGAGACATGAAACAGGAAATAAATAAGCCAATCGGCATTCAACCTTAATCACACCTACCATGCAGTAAGAAATAGCTGATCTTGTTATCAAATGAGTCAGCTGAGTGATCATGAGTGTGAGCATGACTATGAATGAATAGGATAATAAGCACTGGGACAGCCCAGGTGAGGTATCTTTATGTGCAATCATAGACAACGAATACCAACCTACACTTAAAAAAAAATCATCAGTGAAGACACTCTGGAAACTAATGATCTATTTCTGACCACTTCTTAGAGTGAATCAAACTGTTATAACTAAATTTACAACTAGTTCAATAGATAGGGATCTTGAATAGGTTCACGTGACCCAGAGAATTCTCTGCCTTCGTTCAGTGTTTTGGAATTCTGCTCCTACAACAAACACTACTTCCATAATCAATTACTCACATTTCTATAGCACTGTGTTATTTATAATCAATGCAATTTACTGATGTATTGGGTGAGTTTGTGTACATCCCTCAAGATCTACCCATTCAGGATTTTTCCTGGAAGATGTGTGCTTTCTGTATGTGCCCAGGAAAACAAAGATTACTCAACAGTAGCTCTGCAAGGCTGTGTTTATCTGGAGAAATGAGATTAAACTAATAACTGGGGATAGTTAGCTACTGGGGAAAACTGGCTACAAAGTAGATGCTTTCCTCCGAAACAACACTTTGAAGGATGAGGCAAAGGATCCTCACATAGGTGAAGAAAAAGGTGAGATAAGTAAGAGAGTTGTAGTTAGAGAAAGGAATCATGGAATCTGAAGTCTTTGGGGTGCTATTACACAGATAAGGACCAGGGTCTGGATAATATTGACAGAATAAAGTAGTCAGTGATTTTTTTTTTGTGAAGTGCAGTTCTGACAATGTTACTTACCCCTACACCCTCACCTTCTTCTCCCCCAATAAACTATTAGATTCCTATTAACTCTGGGGTCAAATATAAACTCCTTTGCTAAGCATTTAAATCCCTTTACAACCTAGCCCCTTCCTAACTTTCTATTCTTCTTACAATTTCTTCCTCTCTATGCAATCTGCAATCTGGCTACACTAGCTTACTCACACACAACTATCCATTTCCCTACCCAATGCATTTGCATTAGCTCTCTTCCATTCCTGGAATGTTATCCCTTCTCACCTCAGACTCCTAGCTTGCTTGCCTTTCTTCATGATTCAGCCTAAATCTGACCTTCTGAAGGAAGCCTTTTCCACCTCTTTTCCTCTAGTACCTTCCCCTTTGAAATAACATACATATATACATACACACAATTTGAGCATGTGTATGTATGTATATGTATATATACTGCATATGCGTGTATGTATATTGTGTGGTGTGTGTATGTATATATACACATTTCAGTGTGTGTATGTGTATATGCATACATATATGTATAAATGTATGTATATAATTTCAGAGGGGAAGGCACTAGAGGGAAGGAGATAGAGAGGCTTCCTGCAGAAGGTGTGTGTGTGTGTATGTGTGTGTATATATATATTACATACGAATATGTATGTGTATATGTATATATATGTATATACTTCTATCCATCTATCTATCTATCTAGGCAGCTAGGTGGTACAGTAGATAGAGTGCTTGGCCTGGAGTCAAGAAGAGCTGAATTCAAATTTGATCTCAGATGATTACTAGCTCTATAACTTTGGGCAAGCCACTTAACCTACCTGCCTCAGTTTCCTCAAGTGTAAGATAGGGATAAAAACATCATCTACCTCCCAGGCTGGTGAGAGGATCAAATGAGATAATACTTATAAAGCACTTAGCACAGTGCCTGACTCATAATTGTGCTTATTAATAGACTTGTTTCCTTCCTTTTATGAACATAGATATTTGCATGTTGTCTCTCCCACTAGCTGCTGAGTTCCTTGAAGGCAGAGACTGTTTTTGCTTTCCTTTAAATTTCCAGCACTTAGCATAATCCCTGGTATTTTGTAAGTGCTTAATAAATGCTTGTTGACCAACACATTTGCTGACTGGAGATAAGTATCAGTGGAGACAAGAAAGGAGAAGAATGATGCGATCAAGGCTACAGCTGCGCCATCAGCATGGATTCTGAAATTGAGGAGAAGATGGCAGGAGATACTATAGAGAGAGAAAATATTTTTAGTGCTGAAGATACTGAGGAGGGAGGCAGCAGGCTCTGGAAGAAGGGAGATGAAAATGGACAAGATATGGAAAGAGTAGACTAACAGGATGGAATGACTCTCCTTGCCGTGCCTAGGACACCTTGGTATAGGCTGGGGTCAGGGTGAGATGGAAGCAATATGCTATGAGAAATAGTGGGGCTGACTGGAAAGGCAGAGAAAACAAGGGATTTCCAATTCCAGCTTTACAGGGTAATGTTCTCAGAATGTAATCATTAGTGAACAGTATCAAAAAACGCAAAACTACAAAACCTGACATTTCTGAATAGCAAGCAGGCAGAAGGGAGTTCCCTGAGACCAAGCTCTGCTCGGATATGGTTGCTCTCAAATCCCTAATTGAAATTCAACTTGGAAGGCACCTGCACCCATCATGGAGCAAGGACAGCAGAGCAGGCTCACATTAGTTCAAAATAACCATGTAAATACCCTCCTGAACAAATACCATTTCTCATCACATACCCAGGAAGAACCAGAGTAAATGGGTAAGCAGGGCTCATAGAGCAGAGAAGGGGATTGAGGAGGGGAGCTCAGGAAGGGTTAGTGAGTTGCAGTATTTTTTTTTCTACTTTTTTCACACAGCACACAGGAGGTAAGGGAGCCAAGGATTTCTGTCAACAGTTGAGCACTGCTGCAGCTCCAGAGATGTCAGCTCAGGAGCCAAACTGCCATTTCTGCTTTAATTGGTGTCTCTCTGTGAAGAGGAGAGAAAGGGAGAGGGTGAGAGAGAGGGATACAAGGAGAGAAGGAAGGAGAGAGTTGGAGAGGGAGGGGGAGAGATACAGGGAGAAAGGGAGACAGAACATGGGGAGAGAGGGAGGGGGAAAGAGGGACAAGGAAGAACAGAGGAAGATAGGAAGGAAGAGTGATACAAGGAGAGAAGGAGATAGTGAAAGGGAGAATGAGAGAGAGAAAGAGAGACAGAATGAGATAGACAGAGAAGAAGAGAGAGATAGCAAGAGAGAGAAAGGGCAACATAAAGAGAGAAAGAGGAGAAGAAGGAGGAGGATACAAAATGAGAAAGTGAGAAGAAAAGGGAGAGTGAGGGGAAGTAATATAAGGATAGAGGGAGAAAGAAAGAATAAAACAGGAGAAGAAAGAGGTAGGGAGAAAGGAGGCAAGAGGGAGAATGAGGGAAAGCAATACTGGGAAAAGAGGCAAACAAGAAGAAGAGAGAGGAAGGGAGAGAGAAAATGAAAAAGGAGATGGAAAGAGTTAGAGACAGGGATATAGAAAGAGAGGTTGGAAAGAGGAGAGCAGAGAGAAGTGAAAGAAAAGAAAATCTAAGGAGAGAGAATGAAGAGGAAGGAGAGACATTTCTAAAGAGAAAGAGTCAGGAAGACTGCAGAAGGGTAAGGATAGACAGAAAGAAGGAGAGGAAAGTAAGGGTGGGAGAGGGCCGTAGAGAGAGGAAAGTGAGAAACATACAGAGAAAGAGAAAGAGAGTTGGAGGGGTTTTAGGAGATAAAATTCTATAATCAAAGGATCTTTGGCAAAGCACAGGCTGGATGGAATTAGGGATGGGGAGAGCTTCTGTCTTCTCCACCTGACTGTGTAGGTGCAGTCCCCCGATGGGCACTAACAGAGGCCACAAAAAAAGAGTAGGGAAGTGGAGCAATCCCGGCTAATATTTCTCCTCTTCTCACTTTGCCATTTATTAAAAAGTAAAATTAAATTTTTTTAAAAAATCGTTTTTGATGCCCAGACTTCATACTAAGAAATTAACCAATAATTCTAGAGACATCTAGGCTAACTCAGCAAATGTAAAACCAGGGCATATATATTTAATAAAGACTAATCCTCCATCATCCACACCTCAGCTTTACATAAAATAGACACAGCAATGGGTTCAGTTGGTGCTATTTCTCCACCCCAGTCCCATGCCCTTTACCCTGGTACTGCCTCATTCTCTCTGTCTTCATAATTTACAGAGTTAGTGGAAGTGGTGGTGGGGGGAGACTTTAGAAGGAAGGAAATAAAGAGAACCAACTGGGGAAATGATCTAGGAAGCAGGGGATAAATAAAGAAGACAAAGGAAGAGAGAGAAATGAAGAAGACAGTAATAGAGAAGAGGCAAAGAGGATGAGAGCTATAAGGAAGGACAATTAAAAATATCATTGTATATTATCTTGAATTGTTCCTTAATTGCTTCCATGCATGTTGTATCCCTAAATAGATTGTAAACTCCTTAAGGACAGGCATCAAGTTATATCCCCACTTCAGTGTCTGATATAGAACTGGACACACAGTGGGCATTTTACCAGGTTCTGATGATTTCACTTCTGAAACCTGTTGCCTTGGGTTCTTATTGAAACACACTGATGAGGCTTTTGTCCTGGCATTGAAGATGATTTAGGGCTATTAATTGAACAATTAGATAGTCATGCCAGAAACATGCCCTTGGACTTGGCCCTTAAGAGAATATATGAAGATGGAGAAGAAGACTAAAATGGAGACACCCAAGTAGTAGAGGAGCTGCACACTGATATTTATACTCTTCTCCTTTGGGGAGAAGTCTGTGAATATTTGGAATCACTCTAGGAAATCATATGGCCCCAGGAAAGGAGATGAGCTTGTGGCCACAGAGATGGCATTAGAGAGAGGCTGTAATGGAGTAGAAAGAAATTCCTAGATGATCAGAGGAATTCTGGGACCAAGCTTCCTAGATGCTAAGGGATGGAGACAGAGAAGATCCAGAGAAATACCTGGATTCCTGAACCAGGCTTCCTAGAGCAGGGGTTCTTAACCTAGAGTCCATGGACCCTCAAGGGATTCATTTAAAAAAATTGATAACAATCTCAATATAACTTTTTAACCTTGTATATTTTATTTTATTTAAAAATTATTCTGAAAAGAGGTCTAAAGGCTTCACCAGAAGGCCAAATAGTCCATACACAAAAAAAGGTTAAGAACTCCTGTCCTAGAGAAAAAAGGAGGTGTTCATGGACAATTTCAAGGTTCTGAGTCAGGCAGAAGGAACTGAGGAACAATGAGTTTCAGAGCTATAGCATGGAGGAGCAAGCCTCGACCTTGCTCATCACTCATTTAATGTATACATGTATACTCATATAGTGTGTATGTGTGTACTGTGCAGGCTCGAGAGGGAAAAGTTTGCCTCAAGCAACACCTGGCAACCTCAGTCATAAAGAAGTACTAAAACTGTGGAGGACTATTAGAGGAAGGTAGAAATCAATTGGAAAGGGAAGAATTAGATTGTAAGCTCCTTGAGGTTAAGGACTTTCTTTTGCCTCTTTTTGTATCTCTAATATTTAGCACAGTGCCAGGCACATAGTAGGTGCTTAATAAATGTTTATTTATTGATTGATTGATTGATTTTGACTATTCATGGGCTCAGGTACTAGTACTTTCTGTTTTGCATTTTTAATCATGCTAAATAAAGCCTGTCCTATATTTAATGTTTAGCCTAAAAACTTGCATAGGAAACCAAGGGCACCTAAACATATCTTGTAATACCTAGTCACAAAATGTATTCTGAAGACAAATAGAAAAATAGTACAACAGAAGGATTTGGAGTAAAAGGACCCGGCTCAAGTGAAACATCTGACAATTTCTCACCACATGATTCCTTCTCTCCACTCCAGGTTTTCAGTTCACCACTCTCTCCTGTTTTTCCTTCTTACCTATCTGACCATTCCTCAATCTCTGTGCTGTATTTCATCCAGGTCATATCTTCTAACCATAAGTGTCTCACAGGGTTCTGTCCTAGTTTCTCTTTTTTTTCTTCCCCCTATACTACTTCACTCGGTGAGCTCTTCAGCTCCCATGGATCTAATTACCATATCTACGCTGATGATTTTCAAATCTACCTATCCTATTCCAACTATTTTGCAAACTTCCAATCTCACATCTCCAACTGCCTTTCAGATATCTTGAACTGGATGTCTAGTAGACATCTTAAAGTAAACATATCCAAAATAGAACTCATTATTTTCCCCATTAAACCCTCACCACCTCCTACCTTCTAGTGGGGAACCTGAGGCCTTCTAGGTCCTCAGGTGAGGCTTTTGACTGAGTTCAAGTTTTACAGAGCAAATCCTTTTACTAATGGGATTTGTTCTGTGAAGTTTGGATTTAGTCAAAGGGCTGCACTTGAGGACCTAGAGGGCCCCATGTGGTCTTGTGGCTGCAGGTTCCCTACCCCTATAATCTAATCCCTCAGGCTCTCAACCTAAGTGTCATCCCCAACTCTTACCGCTCACTCCACATATCCCATTTGCTGTGGAAAGCCTGTCAATTTCACCTTTGCAACATCCCTCTTATGAGACCCTTTCTCTCTTCCAATACTGCCACTACACTAGTGCAGACTCTCATTACCTCAAACCTGGACTATTGCAATAGCTTGCGGGTCAGTCTGCCTGTCTCAAGTTTCTTCCCACTCCAATCCATCATCCATTTAGCCACCAAAGTGATTTTTCCTAAAGCCCAAATCCAACCATGTCACCCCAACTCAATAGACTCCAGCTTCTAGGATCAAATACAAAATCATGTTTGGCATTCAAAGACCTTCGTAATCTACCCCTTTCCAGTGTTCTTACACATTATCCCCCGCCATGCACTCTTTGATCCAATGACATTGGCCTCCTTGCTGTTTCATGAGCAAGACACTCCATATCTCTGCTCTGAAAATATTCTGTGACTGTCCCCCATGCCTGGAAAGCTCCCCTTTCTCATATCCACCTACTGGCTTCCATGACTTCCTTTAAGTCCCAACTAAAAGCTCATCTTCTGCAGTAAGCCTTTCCTAACCCCTCTTAAGTCTAGTGCCTTCCTTCTGTTAATTATTTCCTATTTATCTCTGTTGTCTCCTCCCTACTCTAATCCTTAACTAATTTAACCCTAACACTCCCTAGTTCCTCTCAGTCTCACCCCTATTCTGTTGTTGTTCAGTTGTTTCAGTTGCTTCAGTAGTTTCTAACTCTTCATGACCCCATTTGAGGTTTTCTTGGCAAAAATACTGGAAAAGTTTGCCATTTCCTTCTCCAGTTCATTTTACAGATGAGGAAACTGAGGCAAATAGGTTAAGTGACTTGCTCAGGGTCACACAGATAGTATCTGAGGCCAGATTCGAACTCACAAAGATGACTCTTCCTGACTCCAGGCCCATTGTTCTATCCACTCTGCCATCTAGCTGCCTGTATATGGTGAGAACAAAAGTGCAAATATTTCTTCCCTGGCACCTGGGTGTATTCTCTCCTATACCAGTTTAGTCCCTGGGGAGAGTGGGCCCAGACTCAAAAAAGTTTTTATATAGCATTCACCCCACCAGGTTCACTTCCAAATGCATCATGGATAATGGGTAGATAAGTCTGTACTTCTGTCACTTCAGGGAGGGGAGGCTTTTTGGGACTTGGCGCCTCACCATCTGGCTCCAGGAGTATCCCAGAATGGACTCCAAATCCCTGGACTCTTGTGACTCAGTATCCTGACCTTTCAAAATTCACAATGCCATAGCTATCTTCAATCTCCTCTGGTTAATACAGGACAGAACAGACGCAAAGAGAAAAAGAGCGTTGGCCCATGTTCACCGGCCACATGTTGGTTTTAGATGGGGAGGGTCTGAGACCTTTTTCCTTACAACATTGTTTCTCTCACTGGAATGCAGCCAGTCAGGAAAAAAGACCAAGAGAAATCATCAGCTTCTAAGAATAATCATTATCAAGTGTATTATAACGGAAAAATAGATTTGACTTATATGGGAGTTGGAATCCTGACTTCAATACTTACTTAGCTGTGTGATTATGGGCCAATTATTTTACCTCTCTGAGATGCAATTTCCTTATCTGTAAAATGAGAATGATAAAACTTGCACTACCTGCTCCCACAGGGCAATGTAGAAAACACAAGCCTTAAAGCTCTATATAAATGTGAAAAAATTACTATTATAATTAATGTCATAATACTACCCTAAGTAGATGGACCATTTCCTCTTGGGAACTTTTTAAAAATTAAATTAAATTAAATTTTCTGTTCTGCATTATCTCCCTCCTCCCTTCTCTACCATTGAAAGGCATGAAAAACCAAATCCATTATATATATATATATATATATATGTAAGATAAATTTCCACATTAGCCATTCCCCTCCAAAAAAAAAAACCAGAAAAGAAAAAGAAGACCTTTGTTTCAGCTTGTGCTTTGAGTCCATCCACCCTCTACCTGGAGGTGAATGGCATGTTTCATCATGAGTCCTTAGGAATTGTGGTGGGTTATTGGGTTGAACAGAGTTGCTAAGTCTTTCAGAGTTGATTACCTCTACAACATTTCTATTACTGTATACATTTTTCCCAGTTCTGCTGTTTTAATTCTGCATCAGCTCATACAACTTTTCCAAGGTTTTTCTGAAACCATTCCCTTCATCATTTCTCATAGCACAAGAATATTCTGTCATGTTCATATACTATACCTTGTTCAGCCATTCCCCAGTTGATGGGCATCCCCTCAGTCTCTAATTCTTTGCCATCATAAAAGGAACTGCTACAAATATTTTTGTATATTTGAGCCCTTTTACTCTTTCTTTGATCTCTTTAAGGCATAGACCTACTAGAAATATTGCTGGGTCAAAGCATGCTTTTAGGGCATAATTAGAAACTTTCATTGATAAATTTCTAACAACCTTATCTTTCTAAGGGCTCCTTTAGATGTGTGTGTGTGTGTGTATGTGCCTCAATTTCTTTTGAAGATCTAGATATTTCCATGGCATAGAGGCCTGCCTGGTTTCCCTTTTCATCTTTCTAGTTGAAGTGGGAAAATTATGATGTTTGGAGTGTATTCCTTACCCTCGAATTTGACCTTAATAATAATTATAATCAGAATGTATATAATGCTTTAAGGTTTGCAAATCCTTTTCACATGCATGATTCTATTTGACCTTCACATACCTAGTGAGGTGGGTGCTATTACCATCCTCCCCTTATACAAATGAAGAAACTGAGGCTTAGAGAGAATAAGTGACTTAACCAGTAAGCTAATTAATGTCTGAGTAGGATTATGAACTTAAGTCTTCTTGACTGTCTAGCATTCTGTTCACTATGCCACCAGACTTTTCCATGTTAGAAGCTTCAGAACTACTGGGATCATGAATCTAACTCTAGTGTGAGAATCTGGATGAGTGGAACCCACACATTACAGTCACATTGCACCTTCACTGTACACATAGCATGGTCACACCACCTCTCTACTGCACACACCAAGGTCACATTGCATGAGACTCAGCGGCCAGGGATTGGCACCTGCAGTCAACTCCTGCTCCCCACGTGCTATACCCAGGAAGAGTAGAAGCAGCAGCATCTGCCCACCCTGCCATGCCCTCCTCCTGCCCAGAGGGCCACCCCCACTACTACAGGCACCTGCAACCCTCTATACTAGCACTGATCCATGCTGAGTAGAGCTCAGTCAACCCTCCATTAGGCCTGCCGTTGATGAAATCTGGGAGCTATTTTGAATTTTTTTTAAAAAAAGTCCAAACTGATTAGTTGATAATTACATGTTGGAACATCTGCTCTGATTTGTTTTATTATTTCTATTTTGGAAATTTGGAATACACTGAAGTTTTGCCTTCTGGAATAGTCGGCCCAGCTCAGGGATCATTGTGGAGAATTGCTTAGTGACAGTAGGCACAGTCTCTCACTCAGCTTTCTGCACAGCTCAAGAATGCACAGGGTGCAAAGGTACATTCCCTAAGGCAGTGAGGCCCACCACTCTTCTCTCTCTCTTCCCTTTCATGGCACCCACAACTAGGAATTTGTCCTTTCCTCCTTGGGGTATCATCCCTAAAGTTTCCAGATTCAACATTAGTCTCTAAGAAAACCAAAACCCAGAGTTTGGAAAGGAGCCTTCAAACCCTAGTATAATGTGGCTATGTTGGGAGCCTAAGAGATGACTTCTCTTGGGGATCTTTCAAGTCATCCATAGAATCATGCTGAATTTCAGGGTGGGGTGTAGGGAGGGGTGGTTCTAGTCCATCTCACACCCAAACAGGACTCCCCTCTATGATATCCCCTGACGCTCAGTCATTCAGTCTCTACTTGCAGATCTGCCATGTTGAGGAACTTACCATCTCACACGAAAGTCCTTTCTCCTTCTAGATAGCTCTCATTTTGAGGAAGTTTGTCAAAATCTACCTCTCTGAATTCATTGCACTTTAGTTCTCTCCTCTGGGGCCAAGCAGTACATGTATAATCTCTCATCCACATAAGAGCCCTTGAGCAATGTGAAGACAGCCAAATCTTCTCCTCCTCAAGCTAAAAATTTTCAGCTTCTATTTTAATTTGGCTGGCTGGTCTTGGTTGCCTGTAGCTTGGCTCAAGGAAGCAGGACAGACCCATGTGATCCAGCCTGGACTAGACCAACTTTGCTATTGAAATCACCATGCCTCTAGAGAAGAAGAATTTTAACCTTGAAGTTTATGTGACCTGTGAATGACTGCTGAGCTGCTGGAAGGGTCACGGAAGCTCAGCAGGATGGAGGACTTCTCTGTTCAGATTATCACAACGGGAATCTACCACCAAACAGCGGTTAGAAAATGTTGCTAGGTATAATCTTTTCATAAACAGAGAAACAGTTTGGAGAGGCAACATGGCGGAATGGCTAGAGGGCTAGCCTTGGGAGACAGAAGGAGCTCGGTTCAATTCTTGCTTCTGACATATGATCTGTGTGATTCTATAGAATTTAACTTCAATTTCCCAAACACATGCCAAGTTACACATAACATATATAATATTTCATATATTAAATGTATGTATATGTATGTATGCATGTATATGTATGTACATATAGGTGTAATGGGATGAAAGAGTAGCCAACAAGGACCCAGTCTTTATAGCCAATGCTGGATGCTCTCACCTGGTAGCAACCCAAGGGGAAGCTTCTCGGTCTGTGTAATGTACAGATTATGTCCCTTGATTCAGTGCATATGCAGATAGGCTGCAATGGATGCCCTCTAGTTTACCACATGGTGACAAAAAGCCTTTGAACTGGTTGCTGAGCTGGAACTGAGTGCTTATAAAAAGCTCACATAGACTGTCTCTATCTTTGTCTCTCTGTCTCTGTCTGTTTTTGTCTTTCTCTACATCTCTCTCTGTCTCTGTTTCCCTCTCTCCCTCTCATTTTCTGATTCTCTGTCTTTCTGTCTCTGCTTCTGTGTCTCTCTGGCACTCTCGCTGTGTCTTTTTTGTCCCTGTCTTTCTATCTCTGTCTCTGTCTCTGTCTCTCTGTTTCCCTTTTTCTTCCTTTCTGACTCTTTCTGTCTCTTTCTCTGTCTCTGTCTGTTTCTGTTTCTCTCTCTGTCTCTCTTTCTGAGTCTCCCTCCCTCCTTCCTCCCTCTTCTCTCTCCCCCAGTCTCCCTGTCTCTGTATCTCTTTCTGATTCTCAGTCTCTCTGTCTCTCTTTGTCTCTCTCTGTCTCTGTCTCTGTCTATCTCTCTGTGTTTCTGCTCTCTCTCTGTCTCTCTGTCTCACTCTCTGTCTCTCCCTCCTCTCTCTGCATCTCTGTCTCTCATCTTTGTGCTTTCTAGAAAGGAAGAAGGAATGTTGCGGACTTTTAGGTAGAGGGAGAGGTAGCAGCAGCAGACATGACTGTAGTCGCCTTATCTCCCTATTCAGGCTGCCACATGGGGGTGAACTCATGGTGCTACTATTTCTTCTGTCCTTGTATTGATTAGTTATTGATCTTTGTGAATGAGTATCAGAGACAGAATAGGCCAGACTATGACCTTGTAAGCTTTAAAAGGTCAGAAGACCCACCAGAGGTCTAGCAACTAGAGTCTATGGTAGCTTTGCTAGTCGCCACATCAGCAAAGCATGGGGAAGAGCTAGCCCTGAGGAGAAGGAGAAAGAGGGGCCTACTTGACCTGGCGCAAAAGTGAATAGCCTGAAATACCTTCTCTGTAAACATTCTTTTAAAAATCTAATTGGTGTTAAATAGTTAGTTGGTATTAGGGAGAAATTAATTTGGGGGGGAAATACCAGATGGAGGCTTGGGTTTAATAATACTAGATACCTCCCAACTCCTCAGAGTTATTCCCTAGAAACCCTGAAAAGGAAAAGTAATAGCTACACTCAGGAGAACTGACCTGCCAACGTATATGGGAGACACACATAGATAGATAATGTGTGTATATATGTATATTTGTGTGTGGATTTATATATATGTATATCCATATATACACATACATGGATATACACACATACATATGTACTTCTGTTTATATGTGTGTTTGGGTGTGCGTATATGTATATATACAAATATATATATATATTTATGTATGTATATGTATATGTATATGTATATATATTGTGAAAAATGATTCTCAGAGCTTCCCCCCAGTCAGCTTCCTTCTGAAAATAATATACACATACACATATGTGTATATATGTATATATGTTCATGAATATATGTATATGGATATATACATGCATACACACATATATGAATTCTCTGTGTGCACACCTTATCCTTTTAGGATCATAGAATATCAGAATTAGAAGGGAATTTAAAGATCACCTAATACTAACTTATTGTAGAAATGAAGAAATTGAAATGCAAAGCAATTATGTAACTTACTCAAAGTTCTACAGTTAATAAGTAGAGATTTTAACTCAGATCTTTTGACTTCAGATATAGCAATGGTTCCACTTTACCAATGCTGCTTTGGATTGTGAGCCCTAGAGGGGAAGAAACTAGGTTTATAGTGTTCTTTCTTTTTGTCTTTCTCTCTGTCTCTGTCTCTGTCTCTGTCGCTCTGTCTCCAACTCTATCTGTGTGAGTGTGTCTTTCTCTCTCTCTGGAAATTAGTACATTTTCCTGAAATGGGACACATATGGCATCTCGGAGGTTAAGATTCAGGGTCATGTGGATGAAGTTGACTGGCTAGTATCAGAATCATGTGACCTCAATGGCTAAGTAAGTTAAAGAAGTGAGGAAGAAAGGAAGGGAAGTACACTCGAATTCACCATTTAAAGGAGGGTCTGAGAGAGTCATGTGCTAGACTATGCAATAATAATAATCATAGTGATGATGATGATGATGATGATGATAACAATAAACATTTATATATCACCTTCTATATACCACACACTGTGCTAAGCACTTTACAATTATTATCTCATTCCTCACAACAACCCTGGGAGGTAGGTGCTATTATTATCCCAATTTTTTACAGATAAGGAAACTGAGGTAAACAAAGGTTAAGCGACTTACCCAGAGTTACACAGGCAGTAAGTGTCTGAGGCCATTTTTAAACTGAGGTATTCCCTTGACTCTAGGCCTGGCATTCTTATCATCTGCAGCACCTAGTTGCTCCAAATCTACTTCCTTCCAATAACTCCTGGCACTTGGCATATATACCTGATGGATTCTCCAGGTCTGGGTGGTGACCCCTAACATGGTTATCATCTTTTTCTGCTTGCTACTCTTGCTCTACTTTGACAGGCCTTGCTTCAGGCTCAATTCTTATTGATTCTTACTTGGGTCTTCCAGCTCCTGTTCATAATCTCCACCCTTCTAGACTACCAGTGAAGTATATCTTCTAAATGCCCAACCTTTTTAGGCTCTAGGCCACTAGGATTGGCCATTAACCATTTGCATTTTACTGAAGTCTCAAGACCAGAAATGGCAGCCCCAACCCCATTCTGACCCTAGGCTCTAAACTCAACCCTAACTCTATTATTGGTCCCAATCCTAACTCTGGTCTGAACTCTAGACCTTGCTTTGGTTCTACCCCTCATGAGTCAGCCCTACCATCAACAAAGAGCAAACAAGAAAATTAATTTAAAGTTAATGCAACATGTCTTTATCAAGTGTTTAACATTTAGCTCAATATTTGGTATATAGTAGTCGCTTAATAATTGATTGAGTGTTGTGTCTGTTTTTAAGTGAATCTGTGAATTCATTTTGGTATCAAGAACCCCCAATGACGAGACTGCTACTAACTACTTATAGCCTTAAAAAGTTGCCTGGGAAGTCATTGAGAAGCTAAGTAACTTGCCCAGGGTCACACAGCATGAACATAATAAAGGCTTGGTTGGAACTTGTGTTTTCCTGATTGAGGCCAGCTCTCTATTAATAGCTAATAATTTATATAATACTTGCTATGTGCAAGACACTGTGCTAAGTACTTTATAGTTATTATCTCATTTGATCCTAACACTAACCCTGGGAGGTAAGTACTATTATCATCCCCATTCTACAGATGAAGAAACTGAGGCAAACAAAAGTTAAACAACTTGTCCAAGGTAACACAGTTAGCAAGTGTCTGAGGCTAGATTTGAACTCGAGTCTTCCTGACTCCAGGCCCAGACCTCTGCATTGTGTATTGAACTAGACTGCTTCCTGGGCCAAATACTAGGTATACAAAGACCAAAACAAAACAGCCTTTGCCCTCAAGGAGCTTAATTTCTCTCAAGAGATACACTGTATACATAGGTAAATAAATATAAAGTAACAATAACAGGGGAGATTAGAAAGGGCTTCAAGTAGGAGGGAACTCAAGTTGAGCTTGAAGAGAATTAGGAATTTCAAGACAACTAAGGAAAGGTAGCCCTCTAGTCATGGGAACTAAGATTATGCAAAGGCATGGGATGCCTCCCAAGAGTAGTAGATGGAGTATCATATAGAAGGAAAATCAAATAGTCCAGCTGGCCTGGAATGTAGAAAATGTGAGTGAAGTTTAGATAGAAATGCTAGAGTCAAATCAGGAAGGGTTTGAAAAACCAAACAGGAGTTGATATTTTATCTTGGAGGCATTATGGACCCACTGAAGCTTCTTGAGCAGGGAAGAGATATTCTCAAACCTGTGCCTTAGGAACATTAATTTGGTGGTTGTATACAGCAGGGATTGGAAATGATATCAACTTGAGAAGGGGGAAAAATTAAGATTCTATTGCAACAGTCCAGGCCAGAGGGGATAAGGGACTGAACTAAGAGGGGTGTAGTATGAGTGGAGGACAGAAGCTGGATGATAGAAATATCATGGAGGCAGAATCAATAAGACTTGACAACTATTGGATTATGGGAGGCATGAGGGAGAGGAAAGAGTCAAGGATGACCCTGAGGTTATTAAACTGGGTGACTGGTATGATGGAGTTCACCTCAATAGAAATAGAGGACTTAGAAAGAGGGGTCAGTTGAGGTGGAAAAATGAGTTCCATGTTGGATGTGTTTAGTTTGCGATATCTATGGGACATCCAGGTAGAAGATGTATGACTGCTATTTAATTATGCAGGATAATAAAGAGAGAGGCCATAGGATCATAGATTGAGAGCTAAAAGTGACATTTGCCTGGAGATGATAATTGAACTCATGAAAGGTGATCAAATCACCAAGACATATTATAGACAAGAGAGTAAAAGGTTCAGGACAGGGCCCTGGCATATATCCACCTATAGATGGGGGCAGGTAGATGAAGATCCAGCAGAGAATACTGAAAATAGTCTGACTGGTGGAAGAAGAACCAGATGAGAATGGGGTGACAAAAACAAGGGAGGAGAGCATATTCAGGAGGCAAGAGTGATTAACAGTGCCAAATGCTACAGAAGTCACACAGGGTGAGATCAACAAGGATGAAACCTGAGAAAAGGCTAATGGAGAGTCATTTCAGTTGGTAGGGTTTAAAACCAGATTGGAAAGGTTCAAAAGTAAATGGGATGTGAAGAAACAAAAGCAGTGAGATCATTACTTTTTTCAAGGAGTTTGGTTGTAAAAGAGAGGAGGGCTACAGGACAATATCTTGAGAGATAGTGGGGTTAAACAAAAGACAGCCTTGGCAAGGAGAAGGACTACCTCTTTCATTAAAGCTGGGGCAAAGAAGAAGAGAATAAGAGTTAATGTCAAGAGGATGTCAGTGTTTATCACTGCCACTTCCAGACACTCCTGATGACACCATCATTCAATAACTCTCCTTCTATTAGATATATCAGACCATCTAAGTCCTGCTATTTATTGACTGAGTGAATGAATGAATGATTAAGCCTCTAGGTCCTACTCCTTTTCTTTTCAAGAAGCACAATAATTGACTCACAGTCCTTCTTTCCATCTTTCTATCTATTCTTATATTTGGAGACTCTAATATCTATGCTGATATCCTCCTCAAATACCCTAGCTTCCTGGATAATTGATCTCATCTCCCATGACCAGCACTTTCATTCTACTTTCACCACACACAGGTATAATCTGATCTTTTATTTCATCATTACCCACAAATGTTCCACCTGAAATTCCTCTATCTCATCATAATTTCCTGTGTTTTAGTCTCTCACAACACAGGAGAAGCTCACAACAGATAAACTCAATTTTCTCCATAAATATGAAGCAAGTTTCTCTACTGAGATAAAAGTGGGTTAGGGTTGTAGATGGTTTGAGAAAAGAATAGAAGAGTTAAATAGGGAGGACACAACTAACATCAGATTACAAAAATGTAGAGGGCTGTGAACGCCTTGTTGTGATGTTCTCTGTGTTCAGCAGCAAGTGAGAAGGAGTAGAGTGGGTGAAGAGTTATGAATATGTGAAATTAATAATAATAATAGTTCATTTTTATAGCACTTTGTGATTCACAAAATAATTGTACATGTTATGCAAAACATTCTATGTTATTTCATTTGATGTGGAAAGATATAAACATTAATAAGAAAGATATGAACTTCATGCAGAAATATAAGAGCATTAATGCAACAAGGGGAACAAGGGAATCAAGTCCAGAAGATAATAGAAAGGTGAACTGTTTACCAACAGCATCAGAATTTTTGAAGGGAGGAAAGTGAGTCATGAACAGGAGTCACAGAGTAGCAATTCTGGGAGAGGTGGAGTCACTGGAAATTGTGATGAAGATGAAGAATAGGAGACACTGGGGAGAGACTAAAACACAGGAAATTATGATGAGATAGAGGAATTTCAGGTGGAACATTTGTGGGTAATGATGAAATAAAAGATCAGATTATACCTGTGTGTGGTGAAAGTAGAATGAAGGTGCTGGTCATGGGAGATGAGATCAATTATCCAGGAAGCTAGGGTATTTGAGGAGGATATCAGCATAGATATTATAGTCTCCAAATATAAGAATAGATAGAAAGATGGAAAGAAGGACTGTGAGTCAATTATTGTGCTTCTTGAGAAGAAAAGGAGTAGGACCTAGAGGCTTAATCATTCACTCATTCACTCAGTCAATAAATAGCAGGACTTAGATGGTCTGATATATCTAATAGAAGGAGAGTTATTGAATGATGGTGTCATCAGGAGTGTCTGGAAGTGGTAGTGATAAGCAAGGAACATGACCACTACTTAATGTGTTAGAGGGCATGACAGAAGGTATCAGAGAGAGATGTCATGGGTATAGTGCGTATTGGGTGGATCCAGGCTTTCATAACTGTTAGGAAATGGAAAGAATATGAGTGGAAGAGATGTAATACACAGGTCAGTTTGTTAAAAATAGAAAAAGGGCTGCAGAGGACACATTGGAAGAGGAGGATAGATATGGGAGGGGTAGAGCTGAAGTGAATCAGAATAGGCCTTAAAATGTTTTAATATGTGTTTATGAAATGTTTCTGATTTGTTTTTTTTCTCCATAGAAGGTGACTGGGGGAGCCCCAGGAACCAAGCTAGAAAATGTAGGCATTTTCTGAGCCTGTGGGCTAATAGCATAAGTTTCTTTGACTATAACTGCATGGAAAACAAGTTAGGTCTTAAACAGCACCCAGGTCTCAGGCTTTGACCTGATTTGTGACTGCTGAGCTCTTTGAGTGTGATAGGAAGCCCACCTTGGGGATAAGTATAATTGTCTCCTTAATTATCATCCTCCCTCCCAATCCCCATTTGGTACTTAACAAGAAAAAGTGGAACCAACTAAATTTGACATAAAAATTTGTGTGCAATGTGGTTCAATGAACAAAGGAAAAAGATTCAGTGCTGATATTTCTCTCTCTTTTAGTGTGTGAAAGTCACACCTTTGCCCAAGCTTAATAAATCAAGGGAAAGGATCAGATCAGCACCACTCAACAATGGACAGCTGCAGTTTATAATGGATGCCCTTTCAGGATTCACAGATCTAGAGCTCCTGGGACTTTGAAATACAGATCATAGAATTTTAGAGCTAGGAAGGCCCTTGTAGGTACATAGAATAATCACAGGATGACAAAATTTCAGAGTTGGAAAGGACCTTACAGGACCCCTAGTCCAAACTATACTGGAAAAAGAATCCCTTCTACAACATACCTAACAAATGGCCATTCGGACTTTGCTAGAACACTTCCAATGAGGGCGATTCCATTACCTCTCGAGGCAACTTACTCTACTTTTGAATAGCTTTAATTGTGAGGAAATTTTTCCTTATGTGAATTCTAAATCTGCTTCTCTTCCACTTCTA
Organism: Vombatus ursinus; assembly: GCF_900497805.2. Lineage (NCBI taxonomy): Eukaryota > Metazoa > Chordata > Mammalia > Diprotodontia > Vombatidae > Vombatus > Vombatus ursinus. Next base: position 683,977 of record NW_020951934.1, read on the forward strand.
CCCATGGCCTATTTTTGCCCTCTGGGACCAAGCAGAATAAGTTGGATACCTCTTCCAAGTAATAGCCCTTCATTTGCTTAAAGACAGTCATCCCAGATCTTCATTTCCCCAAGCTAAACACCTTCAGTTCTTTTGGCTGATTTACATATGGTAGGATCCTAAATTCTTTCACTATCCTAGTTGCCTTCTCTAGAGGCTCATATGTATCATTCTCCTTCCAGAAAGAAACTATGCATATATTACATCTATGCATGTATACACATATATGCATGCAAGTGTATATAAATATATAATTATAATTATATATGAACACGCATCCCTTCTTTCACATATGTGAACACACATGTGTTTCATATGTATGTGTGTGTATGCATATGTGTGCATATGAACATGCACTCCTTCCATTAATTACAGATAAGGGGATTATAGGTATGGAATATCATTTATACTGTTAGATCTGATTGATGTGTAGGTGAGTTTTGCTAAACTATTTTCTTCCTTTCTTTAAAATCTGTGTTATAAGACATAGTTTTATGGGTAAGGGAGGGGTTTATTCAGAAATGAATGTGATATAAAAACAAAGGAACTCAATAAAAAGAACAAGTGTTTTAAAATACATACATTATTTTATTTTATCTTTACTACAGTACTGTGAGGTTTGAAAGGAAGCATGGTATAAAAGAGAACTGAGCTTGTGATCAAAATATCTAGGTTTGAATCCTACATCTGCTGCTTACTATCTGTGTGACCTTGGGCAAGTTACTTAACATCATTGATGCTGTTTCTTTGTCTATAAAACATAGATGATAAAAGTTGGTTGAGGATAAAATGATATAACACATGTAAGTTACAGAATCCAAGGGCTGGAACACACCTTAGATGCCATATAGTTGAACCCATAGGACCCTTCATCTGGTTGTTCATATCCAAGCAGTCATCAAGTCTTTTCAATCTTTCCAATGTAATTTTTCTTTAATTTATCATTTTCTTTCCATTCCCACTATTACTCCTCCAGTTCAGGCCTTTATTATTTTATGCCTAGACAATTGCAACAGCATCCTAATTGATGTCCCTCCTCCTATTTTCTCCCTGTTCTAATCAATCCTACATACATCATAATCTTTATGTGTTATAAATATAATCCATTATAATCTCCATCTTATAGATGAAGAAACTGAAGTTCAGAGGAGTTAAATGATGCCTCCAAGATGACTGAAAGGCTCTATCTCCTTCTATAAGAATTTTAAGGATAACTGATTCAATGGATTTTGTTTGGAGGGGGGGAGAAAGGAAAGCCTCTTCTGTCTATAGATAAAGCCAACTGTAGTCTTAGAAAACATTGAGGAATGCGGCAGCTAGGTGGCACAGTGGATAGAGCACTGGCCCTGAAGTCAGGAGGACCTGAGTTCAAATCCAGCCTCAAACCAAACACTTAGCACTAGCTGTGTGACCCTGGGCAAGTCACTTAACCCCAATTGCCTGAAAAAAAAATTAAAAAAAGAAAACATTGAGGGAGACTTTTCAAACATCCCTACATTGGTACCTTAAGGGAGATAGACCAAATGTATGGACCAAAGTTACATAGAAGTAACGGACAGAGCTGAGTCTGGAGCCAGGTCTCCTTGTCTCCCATCCATCTCTCCTTGAAATTGCTATTCTATCTACTAGAATTAGTAGCATCAGGTAAGTCCCAATGACATGGATAAAGAATCCCTGTTTTGTCTTGTCCTTTTATTTTTTTTCCTCAAATTCCTCACTGTTTCAGGTGGTATAAGTAAAGGAATCACAATTACTCAGAGGATTCAGGGAAACAGCCTTTTGTCCCTGACCTGTCCTCTATATTGCTACTTACTTGCTCCGCCCCCAGGGTGTACTACTCCATGAGTCATGTTTGCCTGGAAACTGGTTCTTTATGACTTATTAATAAAGAGTGAGAAGAGAGGACAGGAAGAAACACAAGGTAAAGGAGCAGGTTCGTGTCTAAGTAAAACACTTTTCAAAGTGTCAAAAGGTCTTGGGGGAAATCGGAAAAATAAATGAGTCAAACTGAGAAGTGAATAAGAGGTGGAAAATTTTAACTTCAGGAAACCAGCTCCAGACAATGACTTGGGGCAATAAACAAGATGAAGCTAAATAATGATAATTCCCAGATTCCTCATTATTATCAGCCTTAACAAAGAGCCCATTGTGGTCCATGGTGCTAAGACCAGATTGATCTGAGTAATAACAAAGCAGTAAGAGAGTAATAATGTGGATTATTAATGTGACAAAATTGATGAGAGAAAATGGAAGTGGTTTCCTCAGATATCCTTCCCCCCTCCCCCTCTGCCCAGACAGCCCAAGACCAGCTTTGGATAGAACTAGCATGGAAACTGCCCCTGGCTCCTCAACAATCCCTGGGCACTGATTTTGTGAAAGTACTAAATCTTTTCCAGTTAGACCCTCTGTTGCTGGGCAAAAAAGGGTCGGGAAGAGGGGGAAGTCTCAGAACATATGAGCATATGGACTCACCAGAGGTCAGCTCTCATCAGAAGCTGCCAAATCTTAGTTGATTGGACACCTAAGGACCCAATTATGGGTTACTAGACTCACTACCAGTAAAATAGAGGATCAGATACATCTCTCTTCAACCAGAACCCAAGCACCAACTCAGATTTATAATACAGAGGGAAATAGACAGTGGAGGATGAAACCAACCACAAGCTTTTCTAGAATTCTGTTCTGATAAAGCATGGCTCTGCCATCCTCTCCTCCATGTGGATAGGGAATTGATTCCATAGCTAGCACGGGAAGGAGATTTTACATACAGTGATTTTATTCCTAGGTGGAAGTTCCCCCCCACCCACCCACTGCCAACAAAATTATAGTCAAAGGGCTTGGTCCCTGAATTTCTTTAGCTATGTGGGGACCCTGTTGTGTTTTTGAAAGCTCCAGTTCACTCTCACATTTAACACCTTGCTCTTTTTCTTCTTGCTTCTACTTCCTAAGGCTCCCAAGCAATGGACCAGTTGTTGGTAAGTTCTAGGGATCATTTCAGAATGGTCATGTATGAGAGATGTGGAAAAGCCTTCAGCCAAATGAGTGATAGGTCACTTTTATACCCAAGAAAAAGAGTCCCCAACATTTTCAATGGTGAGACCCTATTTTTATTAAAATATAATTATTACCAATAAATCAAATTTAGATAACATTTAAAGGTTCAAAATAAGGGCTTTCCTCACAGATGCCTTGTAAAGTAAGTAGTGGAAGTGACACTTGAGAACTTTGACCCTCCCTTTGGGGCCCTTGCATCTTGCAACTAGAGTGTTGTTTTCTTAAGGACTGAGGGACTCCTGGCTACATACATCTATGACTCAATGGAGAGGAATAAAGAAGGAAATAGACTAGACAGGGAAAGCAAAGACAAGGAAAGAAATCAGTTTCCCAACTCACCAGCCCATTGAGATGCTTAATAGATATTAAGCCAGTCTCAGTAACTCTGGATCATGGCTGCAGTACCCTTTTCTGCTTCTAGAATCAAGATCTTTTCCACAGTGCAGGCCTCTGGTCACTTCATTCTTGTGGTGCCAAAGCTTCAAGGCAAAACTAGTCAGGGCCTCTATTTTCCCTCATGTAGTACCAATCACCAGTCACTTGTGTCTCTGACTGCCATAGTAATTGCAACCATAACCCTAGCCACTCCCATCCTAAGCTATTTCTCTCTCTCTCCCTCTCCCTCTCTCTCTCTCTTTCTCTCTCTCCTTCTCTTTCTCTCTCTCCTTCTCTCTCTCTCTCTGCCTCTATGTCTCTCTCTCTCTCTCTCTCTCTCTCACACACACACATACACAGACACATACACCACCACCACCACCACCACCACCACCACCCTGGGTTCAAGGGAAAACAATCAGATGCCTTTCTTTGTACTCTTTTTCTTTCTTCTTCCCCCCCCCTTTGTTTATCTCTTTCCTCCTCTCATACATTCTTCTTTGCTTTCTCTATCTCATCACTCCTTTTCCTCCTCTTCTTCCTGTAAGAGGCAGTATGACCTGGACCTGGGTTTAAAGCCCAGGACTTTGGGTAAGTCATCAAAGTTTTAAGACCTGTTTCCTTATTATAAAAAGAGATAATACCATTTACACTAATGATCTTATAGGATAGATAATACGTGAAAGTATTTTACAACCCTAATTGAAAACAAGTTTCTTTATTTCTGTTTTTTCCTTTCTTTCTTCCCTAGTATTTGTGGGTGTGGATGTGTGTGGTTGATTTGTTTTGTAGTCTGCTGCTTTGTTGTTCAGTCTCTTTTAGTTATGTCTGACTCTTCATGAATCTATTTGGGGTTTTCTTGGCAAAGTAATGGAGTAATGGTTTGCCATTTCCTCTTCTAGCTCATTTTACAAATGAGGAAACTAAGGCAAATAAAATTAAGTGACTTGCCCAGGTTAACACAGCTAGTAAGTGTCTGAGGCCAAATTTTAACTCAGGAAGGTGAGTCTTCCTAACTCCAGGCCTGACACTCCATTCACTGCATCACCTAGCTGCTCCCAGATTCTACTACTTTACTGAAACTATTATCTTGATGAGTTGTTTGTTGATTCACAGGGGTTTTCTAAGTCAACCATAATCTGTAAATAGGGATAATTTTTTCCTCTTTGCTGTTTATGCCTTTAATTTCTTTCTTGTCTTATTATTATTGCCAGAAGTTGTAGAACTCTGTGTAACTTCTAGTTAGAAGGAAATGAGAAGTTATATGATTAACTCATGGTTATACAGCTTGTATGCATCAAAATTTGAATTTAAACCCAGGTCATTTTGATTCCAAGGCCAACTCACTAATTATCATTATATTATACTGCCTCTTTTTAGATTCTTATGTGATTACAAAAGACAAAATTGCTCAGTGAAAATTGGAAAGCCATGTTCACCTCTTTTCTCTGTCTCTGTCTCTTCTGTCTTCTCTCTCATGCGTGTGCGTGCACACACACACACACACACACATACACACCACACCCTTTTCTCTTCCTTCCCAACTCCTCTTTCCCCAATGTCATTTATCCGTCTGCCCATCCTGTTCCTGAAGCTTTTGGAAAATGCTCTCTACTTTTAAAGCACTGCCCTTAACACCTTATTACCTCTAACAATAGCATTTTTACCAGCCTGGTCATATTTTTGCCTCCCTTGCCCAATGACTATATTTTCCAAGAAAACAAGCCCCTTCAAACAAGCCACCCCTATGCAGAACTGAGGAGAGCCACATTATCTGGAAGTGGGTGCCGGCATTTAGAAGGAAATGATTTTCTTTCATCTGTCCAAGTAAATCTTTCCCCAACACTTGGAAAGCTGATTGCTGCCAATTTCCAGCTGGAGAAACATAGCCATTTGGAGGGGGAGACATTAGCAACAAAAAGATACTCATAACATTTAAAACGGGAACTTTGTTTTTCTCTCTTCCACTCCAGGCTGTAAATTTCTCAGCATTTCACTGTCACTTATTCTAGGAAGAAAAAAAAAGAAACACACACACATATTAGATGAATGTATACATAGATGTGTGTGTATGTATATATATGTGTGTATGTGTGTGTGTGTGTGTATGTGTACATATAGGGAGAGAGATGGGGAAACTACAACATGGTATAGTGGATAGAGAACTGACCTCAAAGTTAGGAATATATGGATTCCATTCCTGCCTCTGAAAAATCCTTGTGACCCTGGAGAAATCACTTAACTTCTCAGTGTGCTAAGTAACTTTCTAAAAACTGCAGAAAAGGAGCTGACCTGCAGTGGTAGAGGGAATTCTTTGTATCAATAAAATCGTATGTACAGTCCCTACACACACACACATACACACACACATACACACACGATCATATACATCTCCTCTCTCATAACGCATTTCAGTCCTCCTGTCCAAATGTGAAAGGATAGAAGATCAGTTCTGGCCTGAGAGCTAATTCTCCATCTCTTACCCACTAAGCATTGCCACTTCTACCTCTTGCAACTGAGAGAAAGGAGAGATGGGAAATAAAGGAGAAAAGAGAAATAAAACACTTCTCTCCAAAGAGTAGCTGCAGGAATCTCAGGCCTAAGAGCAAATAATGATTTCCTCCTCTGCTTTTTAAGTAAATACTGCTGCACAATGAGCTATTGGGCTGGACAGGTGCAAAATAATAGACTCTTTTCCAAGGCTCCCCACCTCTAGGGAAGGATGCTAACTGCATCAGGTACTCAATTTTCTTTTGTTATTTAAAAACATGTTTGTGGATTCCTGGGGGTGGGGGTGCTGTTCTTGCTCCAGCATTACCACAAGACCAGCTTAATTTGTATTTTTACTTTATTAATAGAAAACTACATGGTGGCCCCAGGATATGTCTGTCCAGGGAGACTTCTAATGCATCCATGTGATATGATGGTGCTTGGGAAAGGAATGCCCTCATCAGCAGAGTCTTATGGAAAGAGGCCCCAGGATGCAGAAGGTAGAAGACATGTTGAGACCCAGGAGACTCATGTTTTAGTCCTGGCTCTGTTCCTAATGACCTATGTGATGTAGGTTGAGTCATTTACCTCTCTGGCCCTCAGTTTGCTCATCTGTTAAAAGTGAAGGGAAAAAAAAAGGTTGTCATGAGGATAAAAGCTAAAAAAGCATTACATGAACAATTAAAAAGCATTACATAAATATAAGGGGTAATTACACAAGTGAATTATACTTCATCAGTGTGGAGAACTTCTGGCCTCCATCACCACAATCGTGAACCATAGTTTAATAGGCAAAGTCCTAGAGAGTTTCCTGAGACACTGGGAGGTTGTCACTCACTTACCCAGGGTCCCACTGCTAATTTAAGGGGCTCACCTTGAGCCTAGGTCTATGTTTCTTTACCCCAGCCATTCTCTAACTTGCTGCTACTGCCCCTTTCTATCAGATCTCCAGAGACCATGCCCTGGAAGAGCTGTAAAATTCCTGTCCTGAGTCAGGCTCTCCTGATTGGTGAGAAGACATCAATTTGTCCACAGACTCCACCGTTTTCTACCTAGTAATATTCTTACCTAACCTCTTGCTCATATCCTCAAATCTCTACTCCCCAACACACACACACACACACACACACACACACACATATACACACACACACATACACACACTACCTTTCCAACTCTTGCTCTGAGAACTGAAATCAAATCGATGGTATCATTGCTTTTGGAAGTGCTGTAACATTTGACTGCCCTAATACTTTACTTACCATTCCTGTGACTTCCCAGGCCAAAACACCTTTTCTTGTCCAAAATTTCCCTATGTGTCTTATTTTCTTCTGTTAGAATGTAAGAACCTTGAGGGCAGAAGCTATCTCCTCCATCCTTTTTTTTTTTTAATCCAAGTGCTTATCACAGTACCTGGCACAAAGTTATTACTAAACAAATGCTAAATTCACTCATTCATTTAGTTGGTAAGTCAGTAGGTCAGTCAGTTACTAGTTTTTCTGAGAAGGCAGCCTGGTGAAGGATAAAAACCCTAGAGCTTGAAGTGCTAAATTTGGAGTCACCAGATGAGTTTGAATCCTAGCTTTGTTTCTTGCTGCTTTGTGACCTTGGGTAAATCACTCAATCTCTCTGGGTCTATTTCCATATCTATAAAATTAGTGAGGGTAGGGGTGGGTAGGAGTGGGTTGGATTAGATCAGGGGTGGGGAACCTGCAACCTCGAGGTCACTTATGGCCCACTAGGTCCTCAAGGGTGACCCTTTGATTGAATCCAAACTTCAAATCCCCTTAATAAAATGATTTTTCCATAAAACTTGGATTTAATTCTGTGAAGTTTGGATTCAGTCAAAGGGGCACACTTGAGGACCTAGAGGGCCACATATGGCCTTGAGGCTGCAGGTTCTCCACCCCTGGATTAGATGATCTATAGAATTTATAAATTCCATTTTACCTCTATAGATTCCATGACTCCAAATCCAGAACTCTATTCATTATGCTACACTGCTGCTCAAGGTGTAATTCCTGTTAGTTAATACATTAGTAATTAACAAACTCCACCTCCACCCCTGCCATGGTTATGTCTTCCCCTCTCAGTGATTCAAACTCCACTCTCTATCCCTACACTGTTCCATCCCTTATTATCATTCCCCCGCAAACCACTTTCCTCTCTGAAGCTACCAACACCTTCTATTATGCTGTCTGGAATGTCTGCTCCACAGGCAACAGCCTCAGTTTCATAGTAAATCTTTTCCTTTTCCACTCCTTCTGTCTTCTGGCTTTCACTAAGACCTGCCTCCCTCCTGATGACATAACCTCCTGGACTGCGCTTTCCAGCTAGCTACGCTTTCTATTCATCCCCCTAACTCCCTGGTCAAAGTGAAGGAGTTGGAATACTCCCACTTCCAGGTTCTCCCCTTACCACCATCACTCCACAACTTCTCCTCCTTTGAGATTCATTCAATCCATATCTACCACCCAATCAAAATTCTGGTAACTGTTGTCCACTAACCTACAGAATACTCTTCCCTCAGTGACTTCACAATCTTTCTCTCTTGCCCAACTCCTGCCCTCATATTAGGAAACACACACATATTTATATTTCCTTAAATACTCCAACCTCACAGCTTCTCAACTTACTCATTTTCCATGACCTCCCTTCACACCACCTCAGTTACACTCGAAGAGATTCATACCTTTGATCTTGCAATCACCCACAAATGCACCACTTCCATGTTTTTGAACTCTGAAATTCCCTTATTTGATCAAAATCTATTGTCATTCCACTTTTTCCTCTGCCTTACAAAACTAAGCCCTGTTTTTTGTCCACACCATGACCTCTAAACCCTTGAACTCTCAATTCTCTCCCTGGCCATTACCCCTACACTAGCTATACTCTCCTCTGTACTCATTTTGACCTCTTGGTGAACCAGTTTGATTCTATACTTTCCTTTTCTTTTGAGTTCTTTGCCCCCTTATAATATGGCTAACCTTTCCCTGCCAACCCTTAGCCATGGATCACTCCCAATATTCACTGCCTTCACTTCTAAGCAAACACTGCTGAATCAAGATGGAGAAAATCCCCAAATTAGGCTGACTGGCTCCATTATAAATTTATGTTACATAACCATAACTGAGCCCTCACTACCACAAGACAATCCTTTTAGAACTCTGTAATCAATTTATTTTCCCATTTGCCACAATGGTTCTTCCAAACCTTTCTATCTTTTCTCAGACTTCCTTGGCTCCCTATCCCCCTACTCTCTTAGCTGAGAACTCCAAATCATATTTTACTTTAAAAAAAATGAGGCTATTCAAACAAGAGTTCCCTCTTCCTTTCTCCTCATCTCACATCACCTGGATGCCTCCTGCCACTATCTCTCCCTCCACCCCTGCGTTATATGAAGAGATAACCTTTCTATTTGCCAAGGCTAACTCTTCATATTCACAACTGATTCCATTCCATCTCTTCTTTTCCAAGAGATCTCCTTTCTTATCCCTACTCTCTCACTTATCTTCAAACTCCCTTTTTGCTGGCTGCTTACCTGTTTCCTACAAACATGTCCATGTCTCATTCATCCTCAAAAAAACCCTCATGATCCCAAATCTCTTCTGCATTTTGTGGCTAAACACCTTGAGAAGGCCATCTATAATAGATGCCTCCACTTCCCCTCCTCTCACTCTTTTTTTAACTCTCTACAATCTGGCTTGCTACCTCATCATTCAATCAAAATTGCTCTCTTCAGAATTACTAATGATTACTTAATGGCCTTTTCTGAATCTTCATCCTTCTTCACCTTTCTGTAATCTTTGCCACTATTGATCACCCTCTTCTTTTTGATACTCTTTTTGTGACACCACTCTCTCCTGGTTCTCCTCACACCTCTCTGATCTCTCTTTCTCATTCTCCTTTGCTGGATCTTCATCCATTTCATGCTCACTTATCATGAGTATTTCACAGGGTTTTGTCTTGGACTCTCTTCTCTTCTCCCTCTACACTATTTCACTTTGTGATCTCATCACTTCTCATTGATTCAATTATCTCCATGATGATGATGATTCTCAAATCCATTTTTATCCATTTCTGATCTCATCTCACATGTCCAGTTGCTTATTAGACAGCTCAATACTTCTAAACTGAACTCATTTTCTTTTCTCCCAAACTTTCTCCCATTCCAAACTTCCTTATTCTTGTCAAGGGCACTAATATCCTTCTAGTCATCCAGGCTGACAATCCAGGAGCCATCCTCAACTCCTCACTATCCCTCACCTCCTTATCACATATCTAATCTGTTGCCAAAGTCTGTGGATTTTGACTTCATTACATCTCTCAAATATGCTTCTTTCTCTCCTCTAACACTACTACCGCCCTGGTAAAGGCCCTCATCATCTCTTATTGGACTATTACAATAGTTTGATGGCTGGTCTGCCTACCCAAAATCTCCTCCCTATCCAGCCCATCCTTTAGTCTGCTGCCTAAGTGATCTTCTTAAGGCACAGGTCTGACCATGTCACTCCTTCTCAAACTTCAATGGTTCCCTATTACCTCCAGGATCAAATACAAAATCCTCTGTTTTAAGCCCTTCTTAACATAAGCCCTTCCTATTTTTCTGGTCTCTTTATACATTTCTGGGACTTGAAGGAAGACATACCACACCATGTACTTTGAAATCCAGTGACACTGGCTTCCTTTCTGCTCCTCAAAAAAACAAAAACAAAAACAACACTCCATCTCTGGACTCTGAGCATTTTCCCTGGTTGTTCCCCATGACTGGAATGCTCTTTCTCCTCATCTTTACCTACTGCCTTCCCTGTTTCCTTCAAGTCCCAGAAAAAAATCCCACTTTCTATAGGAAGCCTGTTCTGATCCCTCTTAATTCCAGTGATTTCCTTCTGGTGATTATTTCCAATGTATCCTGTATATAGCTTGTGTGTGCATAGTTTACGTGTTACCTCTCCTTTTAGATTTAACCTCCTTGGGTGCAGGGACTACCTTTTACCTTCTTTGTATTCCCCTTTATTAGTATAGTGCCTGGTACATAGGAGGATCTTAATAAATGTTTTATTGATTGGCTGACTGTATTATATGCTATATTGCTGTAATTTAATCCATGACTAATGTCTCATTATAACAAAAAAGTGACCTTGGGCTCTTGCAGGCAATGCTAGTAGAATGCAAGAGGGAAAGGGCTCTAGTATAGTCCCAGCAATAGACTGAATATCCAAGTACAAGGTCTAAGTACAGAGAAACTAATCACCAGAAGAGTGGACAATAGGTGATGAATTCTTTGGCCATAGCAACTCAAGAAGAAAGTGTTTTGAAGTTGTTTTTTTTCCATTTGTTGTTGTATAAATTATTCTACTAGTTTTGCTAACTTTGCTCTGCATCAGTTTATAGAGGTCTTCCCAGGTCTTTCTGAAAATGTCCATTTTACCATTTCTTATGGCACAATAATAAAGAACATCAAAAAAATATATTAAAAAACCAACTTTTGAAGAAACACAGTCTCTCAGTTAAAATATTGAGGAAAGACAGCAGACTTTTCTGAAGACAGGATGGAGAACTGATCCTTTGATGAATAGACTGAAAGGATCTGTTTGAAGGCAGAGCAATAAATGACATAAGAATGACTATAGGTAAGCATTATCATCTATCAGATCTTTTGCATGTGACTACTTTTAGCTTTTTAAGTTTATTATTGAGAAATTGTAAATCAAATGATTGTTTAGAGATTGTCGGAAGACTAAATGAGGATTGTTGGATTAATATCAGACAGAAAAGAGAATTTCTTGAGTTTGAACTCACAAGGTAAATATTAATCAATGATTACCTGGGGGATCTGATTTGTAGCTTTGAAAGCTGTTAAGATGCCAACAGGAAAAGATATAAAGAGAGAAACAGAAGAAACAGGAGAGTAAGCTGAGCTTAGTAGTAGTGACAAGAAGCCAAGGGTAGAAATATAGAAAGTTAGAAGAGAAGATGCTTACAGATGAGAGAATACTCAACTTGCCTGGAAGCCTGCTGATTGGAAAAGAGATATAGCTTAGCAGATAAGCTAGAGAAGGACTAGATCAGCTGAGAGAACTTTTCAACTGAATCCTACTTCTGTACCCAAAGCTGTTTGAACTTATTGTTCTCTGGCACCATCTAAAGCATGAGAGAAGGAAAACATCTTAGGGGTGTCTGGTTGCCCTCTATTGGCCTCTGTGGTTCAAGCCATGCTTTACTATTTCAAACTATTCCCCAGAAGGTCAAATATTGAAGCTGATGCTTAAATACTTTGGCCACTTAATAAGACAGGACTCATTAGAAAAGACCTTGATGTTGGGAAAGATGGAAGGCAAAAGGAAAAGGTGACAGCAGAAGATGAAATGGACAGTGTCACAGAAGCAATGGGCATGAGTTTGGACTGACTTTGGGAGATAGTGGTAGATAGAAGGGCCTGGCATGCTAGGGACCATGGGGTCATGAAGAGTTGGACACAACTGAGTATAGGAACAACAAAAATGCTTTACTGTGAGAAAAGGCAGCTGGTTGAACAAAAAGAGTCCCTTGCTATTTGGAGATCCATTTGAGGCCATTGTAGTTCTTTAGTAAGGATAACCCTTATCACTGAAAGCACATAACACTTTGCTAACTGCCCTGTTAGAGGAGGCTTTGAATGAAAAGAGCTTGGCACTACTTCATCTACTTGACAGGAGAGATGTTGCCCTACAAGAGAATAAGGAGGATCAGAAAGGAATCAGTTAGCAGAGAGGCAGCTTTGTATTGTGCAAATTGTTCCTAAAGGAACCAAGAATGTGAAAGTTTATGGCCTAGAGTCATGAATTGTTCCAGGCACATGAGTTCCTCAACTCACACACACACCTGTGTGTGTGTGTGTGTGTGTGTGTGTGTGTGTGTGTGTATGTGTGTGATGGAAGCCAGAGCCAGTAAGAATAATGTTAGGAAAACTAATCCGAAGAATGAGCTGAGGTTGGTGATGAATACTAAGGACAACAAACAAGATTGAAAAAAATTAATACAAGAGGAAAATCAATTAATAAGACTGCTAGTTGAATGATACAATGATAACTGACAATGGCAAAAAATTAAATGATGCAACTCCTGTTCTCTTTTCTCTATTAATGGACATAATTCTTCCCTCCCTCCTTCCCTCTCCTTTTCCTTCCTTCCTTCCTTCCTTCCTTCCTTCCTTCCTTCCTTCCTTCCTTCCTTTTCCATGTAGGTAACACATTAACCAATATCTACTTAGTTGTTGTGAATATCAATTGAAATCATGCATTTAAAATACTTTGTACACATTAAAGAGCTACATAGATGTATCTCTTCTGAGACAGGCCACATGGCATAGTGGGAAAGGCACAGAAGTTGGAGTCAGTGTAGACCCAGGTTCAGATTTCACCTCTAACACTATCAGCACGATCAAGAACAACTCCTTTAATCTGTCTTCATTTCAGTTTCCTTATCTGTAAAAATCAGGTTAATGAAAACTGAGATATCTACCTCACAGGGTAGTTGTGGAGTCTTGGAGCTAAGTGCTTACAAAGACAGGCAACAATCAGTCTCTGCCCTCAGGGAACATACATTTTAATGGGAGAGACAGTACACAAATCAATAAACAGAAAAAAGATTACAAGGTATATGCCAAATAGATGGTAGGTCATATCAGATGGGAAAGCTGTAGAAACTGGGGGTGGGGGGACCAGGAAAAGCCTGTTACAAAAGGTAGGATTTGAGCTGGATATTGAGTTATTCTATCTCAAGTGCAATATTATCCCCAGCCCTCAGATTCCTTTATCAATTCTCTAGCCAAGAATAGGGCCTTTAGCGAATAAGATATAGAATTGGAGCAAAGGGCTTCAGATTGCTTCTAGAGATGGGAAGGCTTTGGTGGAGCATCATTCTGGAGAGTTCTGGAGCACCAAAAGGGGGCTGGACTCTAAATTCTGGTATGCTGATAGAGGGAAGAGGGATAGAATAAATGTGTTCAAGACAAACTTTGTGTGCTCCATCCATTCTGTCAGACCCTAGGGGTATGACTGTGACTTCTGCTGACCTAAGTCCCTCTTGTGCCACAATTATATTCCTTTAGTACCACTCTCCCAGGTACCTGATATGGTACAAGAAATCAGCTTTCTCATGTCTGGCTGGGAGCAGCAATGCAGAGCCTACCTCTATCCCCTCAGAACCTACCTCTATCTCCTCAGATCAATTTATTCCTAATAAAGCCAGGAACTTGAGCTTTTCCCAGACATTTGAGTCTTGGGGTAGCCTCCTGGACCCTTCTTACCTCTCTTACCCCATCAGTGATCACAGCAGGGGGCTGGACAGAACTGGAACACATTATGGAGGCCTGTTGATGCCAATCTGAACCTGTTCTTTGGTGACCAGACTTTATGGCTGTACATATGGTATGAAAAATTACCCAATATTCTGGACCCTCAGCCAGACCCCACTGTTGGCATCCAAAAGAATGAACCTCCTCTCCTCTCCTGTGAGAATCACCAAGTGATAATGACGTTGCACTCAATAAACACCCAGGGAGGGTTGTGGTAGGGCATTACTATCATTATTTTTAACCTACCACACAGTAAACAAGGTCTCAGCCTCCTTAAAAATTATAGAGAGTGTGAATCCTGGGACAGTGAAATCACTCAGGAGCAGTAAAGATCCAAAGTTGTCACTTATGCAAATGATGGTGTCATTCTCAGGGCCAGACTTTGGAAGGGCCATATACTATAGACCAATAGTCATTTAAAAGGCAAATTCACCTGATCTCTCTGGAATAATGAGCAGACTGTGGGATGTAAAGCTGAGAATGACAAATTCTGAAGGTCCAAGATTGGCTTTGGTCCCCATAGTTCTCTCTACTCACTCTTGGCCTGCTAGAAGCCCCCTTGTAATCTTAACCTTGGTAGCATAGGGTTTGCAAAATTACTCAAGGGCCTCTGCAAAAAGAAAGACAAAAAGTGCTTTGCCCAGCTCCAATGTCCTGACCCCCAGGGCTCCAGTAGTATGCCAGGGTTTGGGGCTTTCTTCAGAGGGTTCCCCAGCTGTCCACCCCAAGGAATTCCACCACTGAGGTGGAGCAGGGCCAAGATCCACTAGTGCAGCTGCTTCAATTGAACATTGGGGAAGGCAGGCCGGCAATGCTCAGAATTGCACCTGCAAACAAGTGGAAAGCCAATGCATAATATAGAGCTCTGATGCCTCACTCACTTTTCATTGTTCTCCCAGGGTGTACAAAATAGACAGTGTCTGCATACATTGTTGTTGTTCAGTCATTTCAGTCATGTCTAACTCAATCATGATGCCATTTGGGGTTTTCGTGGCAAACATACTGGAGCGTTTTGCCATTTCCTTCTGGCTGAGGCAAAAAGAGTTAAGTGATTTGCTCAGTGTCACATAGCTAGTAAGTGTCTGGGACCAGATTTGAACTCAGGCCTTTCTGACTCCAGGCCCAGAGCTCTATCCACTGTGCCACCTAGCTGTCCCATACATGCTTTCAAATGTGTATCAATGGAGTAGGCAAATTTTATGTATGTAGTAGTTCAGAATGCAATAGGAGCATAAGCTAGGCTCTGCAAAGGGGTGTGATTGGTCCCCATTCTGGGCCAGTGGGTTCTCTATGGTGCTATATACATGAGTGTTGAAATCCTATAAGGGATCCCAGAATTTATGGTGTAACTAGGCAAAGGTGATGATGAAAAACCTTCCCTCTGGATTTCTTGACCTAGGCTGCTTTTCTCCACTAATTTGACATCATCTAACTATTCCCCCAAAGAAACTACTGGCCAAAGCTTCTAGGCCTGTATTAGGAGCAGCAGGGAAAATGTCAGATATTTCATTAAAATCAGCACGGGATGCTGATGTGAACCCACTACTCTGGCCCATCAAAGACCAGGCACTGGGATCCAAACCAGTCCTGGTTTCAATAGGAGATCTGGACGCTTTAGTGATCGCAGCCATGGAAATAGAAAGCACCTCTGTTTCTTCTGTTGTTACCTTATCTTTATACCCTTTGGAGAGCCTCAAGAACTGCTCAGCTCATAATACACACACTTATACACACACACAGAGACACACAGACACACACACAGACCCATACACATACACACATTTCATTATGCTGAGATGAGGAGAAGCAGAGAAATACTTCAAAAGGCAGAGCGTAGGCTCAAGCTTCAGGTTTATTGAATTCCCGAAAATACTGCCTCTCCTTCTGAAAAAGGCTAGTGTTTGGAAACAACTTTAATCTGGCCAAAGAAAAGATAAAGAGGGAGAAAAGGGAGAAAGAGAGTGTTGGGGGAGGAGGTGCAAAGAAAAAGGAGAGAGAGAGAGAGAGAGAGAGAGAGAGGATTGTTAATTTCAATTGATTTTCTGATAAGGTTTCATATCCTGAAGTGTGCTTCAAATCTGAAAAGTGACATCTGCTGAGATCGCCCATCAGTGTCTGAATTCTCCTGAATGTAATTAGATCTGAGACAAGATAGAAGACTCAGTACGGTGGCCCTTAGGGAGGAAATGGTCTTTGAAAAGAATTATGTTAATCAGACTAGCCTTCTTCTAGCATCTGTTCTGCTGTTATTCTGGGTAAAATTAATAGGTCTAAGGAAGGATCTGATCATAATGACAATCTGGTCTTCACAGCAGGAGATTTTATAAAGGAGTTGAACTGTGCCTTGTTGAAAACACTTAAAGTAATTAGTTACAGGGCTACTCACTTTCTTTCCTTTTTAATAATAATAATGGTTATTAATGTTTACAAATTAAAGAGCTACACTCCAGATGAAAGGAGTACTGAAATGGAGACTCGGGGAGCAAACACCCTGCACTTCGTGCCAAAGGGGGAAATGACATAGTAGCTGCTCTTTTGCAGCCTGACTTACTCACCCCTCTGTGTTAACCAAAGCCCCCTCCCACCCTGGCCACACACTAGTTTCATTTGATCCCTCAGAGATTGTGGGAAAGAAAATGTCCCAGTTGCAGAGGGAAACAAGAGGCACATAGTTGAGAAACAACAACTAGGATTGCTAATCTCTAGTCATATCCCTGCCTCAGTTTCCTTTACGAACTTAAAAGAAGGTTCAAACCCACATCCTCCTCCTCTTCCTCATCATTTCACTTGTATAGTGCTTCAGAAATTTTAAAAGGATTTCACATATAGGTGGCACAGTGTGCTGGACTTGAGTCAGGAAGACCCCTGTGCAAATCTTGTCTCAGACAAGATTTTAGCTGTGTAACCCTGAGCAAGTCTTTTAACCTTTTTCAGCCTCAGTTTCCTCATCTGTAAAAATGAAGGGTATTGAACTCCACACTTCTAAAGGCCTTTTCCAGATCTTATGACCTTGTTCAGAGATTCAAAGAACTGCAGAATATTACAATGAGTGGATTGTAAAGATAATCTTTTCTAACCCCCTTATTTTAGAAAGGAAGCAACTGAGAAGCCTTAAGAAACCCAGGCTTAGAGACTTTCACTTAGGGAACACTGTGTCACGGTGAAAATGACACTGCATTTGTCACCAAGGGAGCTAGCTAGCTTGGTTCCAGCTTTTCTCTTTATCTCCTATGTGAACCTGGTTGAGATGCTTCCTCCCTGTGGACCCGTTTCTCTACCTGTAAAATTAAGAGGTTGGATTAGATAATTTCTCAAATCCCTTCCAGCTCATGTCTCTGTGTCCCTTCCTACTTTTTTAGTCTTATTATCATTTACTCCATTCCACAAACTCTAGGATCCTTTGCTGTCTCTCCCACGTGATATTTTATCTCCAGCTTTGTGATTTTTCACTGGCTGGCACCCATAGTTGGAATGCTTTCTCACTTCACCTTTGCCTCCTTGCTCCCCTAGTTTCCTTCAAGACCCAGCTCAAATCCCACTGAGATTACTTTCCATTTTCAAGGTATGCCATCTTGTTAAGTGACTTGCCCAGGGTCACACAGCTAGCAAGCATCTGAAATCAGATTTGAACTCAGATCTTCTTGACTGCAGGCCCAGTGCTCTATCCACTGAACCAACTAGCTGTGGTGTATGGGGTGTTCATGAAGAACTAGCACCTCTAGTGTGAGGTCTTGTCAAGCCCTTTTCAGGGATACTCATCCACTTTTGCTGTCTACCTGTCACTCAACTTTCACCTATGGCTCCTAGAAGCTATAGCCAAACCCTGGTAAAACCATCTCGGCAGCAGGCTAAACCGGGATGATGGTAACCAACAGGCTTCAAACTTGTTTGTGAGTTAAGGGGATGTCTACCCCCCAAGCATGTGAAGACTTCTCCTGGCGGAACAATCAGATGAGAATGATTTGTTGCAATGGCCATGAAGGTGGCTGAAGCAAGTGCTATGGAACACTTCGAGCTTAGTCAGACATGAAAGACGCCAAGGTCATCTACTACATCCCAGGCCATCGATGATCATCTTGATTTTTGTTCTGCCACTGGACTTCAATGACTCTGGAAGAGAGGGTGAGACTAACGACTTTGTGCAACTGTGCCTCACTTCAATTCACTCATGAGTCAAGATATCACCCCATGATGTCATTGGTCCTCTTCTAAAATGAGTGACAAACAACGTATTATCTTGTTTGTACATAGTTATTTGCATGTTGTCTCCCCCTCACAATGTGAGGTCCTTGAAAGCAGGGAGTTTTTTTTGTTTTTGTTTTTTGTTCTCGCATATAGTAAGCACTTAATAAATACTTATTGACTGACTTGAAATTTTCATTAGTTCTATGGTTCTATGCAGTATTGTTTCCAAGCATACTTTAATGTCTCCAGAAAAAAAAGTGTGTATATTTGTGTATCATTTTTAAAAATAAAGTTTGTTAATTAAATTTTAGTTTCTTTAGGTCTGTTTAATCAATGAAAATAATTATGACTGAGCATTCAATATATGTTCACCTTAAAAAAATTCTCTAGGTGTGCACTTGAATGAAAAATGATGTGTATGCTTATGGTAGGTAAGTAATCACTACCAATCTCAAAGAGTGATGGTGAGGAAAGCTCTGTGTTGTGTAGTGGTTACTACAATGGAAGTGGCTGGGCTGGGCCCAGCTAAACCAAAAAGTCTAGAATCTGTGGAAGGGTAAATTTTCAATGTAAGAGCCCTAGGCCTCTGGACCCAGGGTACCATGTGGTAACCACTAATCCATGTATCTTATATGCATATTCAGTAAAACTTTATCTTTGCAAGTAATTAGAATTAGGGCATGGTCCCCAAACCATCAAAAGGGCAGCATCTATACTGACTGCTATGCTATTGGGTCCAGATATATAAATAAGTACCAATTTTATATCTGGATGAATGGATAGATCCTAATGCCAGTCTTTCAAGGTGTAGAGACACCTTGGAAAATTCACTTTAACAGGAGCTTCTAGAAAGTCTTTTAAGGAAAGTGAAAGCAAGACTCAATTTAACTCTTTCTGCAATAACACAGGTTGATAGAAGACTGTATTGAATAATCTGGATTCTTTAAGAAATCTTGTGGGTCATTTGGGACATACAGAAATGGCTGAGTTTCTAGAAGAGGCAAGACAATCATTAGAGAGGCATGAGAAACTATGACTCAGGCTGTACCTGGAAAGACAACTGAGGGTCACCTTAAATAAGAATGACAGCCATGGGCAGGGGGTACTAATGAATTAATTACATTTTAATTAAAAGAAAACTTTCCTTGTGCTTGTGCTGTCCCCACTGTCCTCTACTGCTTCAGACACTGCCACAGCATCCTGTAGAAAGAGAGGTTGGAAGTCAGCCTCTCCCTCTCTCTACCCCTCCCTCCTTTTCTCTCCACAAGAGGTAACGGCGAGGTTACAGACATGATCATCAGCTCCATAAATATGCAGAAGAAAGACAAATCAACCTGAATCCCAGAAAAAATAATTAAAATATAAATAGACTTGTTTGTTTCAAGGATTTGCGAGGGAATGCTTGACTCAGCCTGAAGATTAATCAGCGATATGCAATTATCCCTTCACATTCATGTAAAATGATAACCGGGTTCCATTCAAATGGTGTGAGTGCAGAAAGCTGAGGTAGCCCCTTAAGACCAAGGTAACAAATCCCCTTGGTCCCCTGGCAGAGTTTCCAGAGCGGGACTCAAAACTGCAAGCCCCACCCAACTGGGAACTGGTTGAAACTAGATTTGTGTTCCCTTTCAGCTTCAGCTCCTTCAAATGGTCAATAAACAGCTATTGGGTGCTTATGTGCCCAGCCCTGTGTTAAGGTTTGTGGGGAATATGAAGACCCATACGCACAAATTTGTAGGGATGGTGCTAATTTCATGCTTAAATCTTTGGAATTTGGTCTGGAAAGACCCTTAGAGACTTTTCAGTGAATTGTAGTCCCAAGTCTCTTACTTCACAGATAAGGAAACTGAGGTCCATCAGGGTCGACTTCAAGGATTTGTTAAGGGCCTATTATACTTTAGGCATTGAGCTAGGCACTGAGACACAAATAAAACCAAAACAGTTCCTGTCCTTAAAGAGCTTACATTCCACTCATCCGAGTTCAACCAATTGGTAGCAGTAGAATTCAAATCCAGCTCCTCTCATTCCAAATGTAGTGCTCTATCCGCTATATGTATATATATATATATATATAATATATATATATATATTACACACACACACACACACACATATATATGCACATATGTGTGTGTATAAATATTCTGCCCACTTGGTCCCATAAACCACCAAAATGTCCCAGAAATGCTAATGTTTCCATATAGAATAACTCGATGGAAAAAGGCAGTAAGCTCTATAATAATAATATAAATAGGTTGCAGACGATTGAGAGATACAAATGATGGTGATTAATGAATTTTTTAAAAATCTAGATTCCAGCATCCTCCTACCACCGCCATCCCCATAATGTTTTCACACACCCTTATCCACATGATATAGATCAACAGTTTTGGCTCTAGTTTCTCTGCATGTGTAACACATAGTGTTAGTGATGCCGATGATTGGTTGAAATGTTTCTGGCCAGACAGCCCTGATGTTGTGTCTTGTGTGTTTCATAGTTTTATAAATAAAGGGTCTGGGGACTATTTCCAACAGAAGTAATCAATACTTTCGTGTATCCAATCCACCATCTCACTGATGTAGCAACTTCCCTCTACTGATGCAGATTGCAATCTCTCTCATCTTCCTAATTCTTCGGAATTCTTGACTGTGTCTTTCCATAATTTTTCTGTGTAGGATCTATCCAACATGCTAGAGACTTCTGTTTAGTTTCTTTTTTGTTTGTTTGTTTAATGATTCCTGTGCAGCACTTAGTTCATTCATCTTTTAACCCTTAGTCTTGCTCTATGATCAATGCACATCATTTTCTGATCATACATTTACTTGCCACTTTGGGCATCCATCAAACTCTGGGCAATTGTGGCATCAAGGCAAAGCTGACTGATCATATTGCCATTTTTTTATTTCAGAGAGTATAATTAACATAATTATGAGGCACTTTATCTGCCCTCAAGGTACTTACAATCTCAATGCCGAGATAAGACATGTACACATGAAGATGAAACAAGAATTATCTATATTTCCTTTTTCCCATGAGGAGAAAATGATATTAAAAGGAATATTTAAGCAAATACCCATCCATTTATTCAACAAATATTTATTGAATATGTTTCTAATCTAAAATGTTAAAGATTTGTATTCTATCCCTAAAATCTCTTTTACCTCTAAATCCCATTGCCTAAGCAGAAATGAGGAAAAGACCTGTGGAGCACAAGGAATCATGAAATATAACATCTGGGCACTTGTGAGTTTCTTCTGCCCCTAATATCAACTATTTTCAACTGTTATTTAAGTTAATATTGAACTGCATACTTGCTCTAATTTCTTTCTTAGAGTCAGAGACATTCCAAGGCTCTGTTCACACTCACCAGCAGTACTTACACGGTTTTGTGTTGAGACCAACTCAATAGTTTTTTGAAACTCTTAATTTCTACCAATTAGCCTTAGAATCCAGATTCCCTAGGCAGTAGTCCTTTCATTGACAGAATAACAAAACTTCTGCTGCCACTCTCTGGTTGTCCTTTTCTTTTTCCTTAATAATTTTTATTAACATTTTAATTTTTATATGTTCTACACTTCCCAATGTATTCCCTCCCCTTCCCAGAAAATCATTCATTATTGTAAAAAGTTTTAGAAAAGGAAAAGAAAACCTGTTCAGCCAAAAACCTAGCCTACTTATTGAAAAAAGTCTGACATTATATATAATGTTCAATACAATTAGTCTCATACCTCTTTAAAGAAGGTAAAAAGATCTGTTTGGTCTTTTTTCTCTTTCTTCTCTATCACATGGTTTCAACTTCCCTAAAGGATAAACATGGTGCTCATGAATCCACCACTTCCCCCTATTACTTTCCAATTAGGATCAAAGTTTGCTTTAGTTGGACTTGGCAACCCCATTAATATCTATTCTATACTCCTTTATGATTAATGGGTTGTCTACATTGAATTCTTTGGTTTCCTCATAACTGTGCCTCAGAATTTTACATCAGTCCATGCCTTTAGCAAAACTATCTTGCTTCGTAATTGGCTTTACATTTTTTTCCTGAACATTTTCAAGGTATTTTGAATAGACTATATAAAGAATCTGTGATCTTGTCACTCTGTTCCCAATGTAGGAATTCTTTCTATCAATTTAGAAAATGAAGTTGTACATTAGCTTCCTCACAGATACCCATAATTCAGGAGAAGTCTAAGATTTTGAGTCAAAAGTATTGAGTTCAAATCCTATCTCTGCTACTTTCTACCTGTATGACTTTGGACAAGCAATTTAACCTCTCTTGTTTCTAATCTATAATATTTCTAATATTAATTGAAATTTTTCTAATCTATAACATTAGAGAGTTTTGTTGTTGTTTCTGTCATTTCAGTCATGTCCAACTATTTGTGGCCCCGTTTGAGACTTTCTTGGCATAAATGCTTAAGTGGTTTGCCATTTCCTTTTCCAGCTCATTTTACAAATAAGGAAACTAAGGCAAACAGTATTAAGTGACTTGTCCAGGGTCACACATCTAGTAAGTATCTGAGGCCAGATTTGAACTTAGGGCCAGCATTCTATTAACTGCACCACCTATCTGCCCCCAAGAGATTTGTACTGGACCCCTAAAATCCCTTCCAGCTCTAAACAAAAATGTAGCAATGAGGAAAAAACCTTCAGAGTCCCAGTTTGAGGGACAAAAATGGAAATACAGGGATGGGACAAGAAAGGACTATCAATCTAAGAAAGAATTAAGGGAAACAGTTGGGCAGAAAATACAGAGGTTTCTATCAATGAGAACAGAGGGCAAGAAGAGCAAGGAGCTTGACATGTCACGGAGGCTAATGACTACCCAGACTGTAGACCCTAGAGAGTACATTTAGGCTCAATCTGAAGGTTGTGCCTGGACAATGAGTCAAAAGGATTTAGTGTCCTTTGTTGTACAGAGGAACTAAGAGAGAAGGTGCAACTCGGATGAGGAATAGAAACAAAGGTAGGACTAGGTAGAGAAAACCTACAACTGATGTCTCCAAAGAACAATATTTCCTAACTAGGACAACATTGGGTTCTGTGACTCTTCACTGTCCAAGTACTATGTGGTTTGTGCCTACAGAATTCTCACATTGTAATAAAACAGTTCCTTGCATTCTTAACAGATGAGCTTGTTATTACTGATCAAACAATTAACAAGCACATATTAAGGCACTAATTATGTGTTAGTCTTGTACTGTGCAAGGCACTAATAAAGGGAGAAGAGAGAATTAAGAGGTGAGAACTGTGGTCCCAAAGATATAAAGAAATTCTTTTAACCTTTGGGTAGTAACAATGGAATTGAACCATCTTAGTATTCTGCTGATAATTTTCATGTGGCATTTATCACACTTTACCTAGTATGAAGGCTCATTGTGAGCCTGTTTTATCTCCTCTATGAGAAATAGGGCAATGATTATGATTGTTCACCTTTGTATCCCTCAAGTACCTAGCACACTGTAGGCACTCAAATGAATAACGGTTGCAGGAGAATCCATCAGAATAGAGCTGGAGCTGGGGTTAGTAAAGACCTCTGAAACTCACAGTGTGATCATAGGATCCCAGATGTAGAGCTGGAAAGGACCTTAAATGTCACTGAGTCCAACCTCTTCATCCTACAACTGAGGTCCTGAGAGGCAAAGTAAAATAGGAAGTGGTGCAGAGATCTGAACCCATTTTCCCTCACTCTTAATCACATGAATCTCCATTGCCTCACTTGTAAAATGGGAATAATAATACCTGCAATGTGCACCTCACAAGGGCTTTTGTGATCCTCAAATGAAATAATATATGTAAAGGATCTTACAAACTTTCAAGCACTACGTAAAGAAGGGTACAGTGGATAGCGTCCATGATAGACTTGGAGCCAGGAAGTTCTGAATCTGAGATAAAATCTCAGATCAGATATTTATGAGTTTTGAGGCTCTGGTCAAATCTTGACCTTTCTTTTAGTCCTAGCTCATCACTGAGAAAAATAGGGAGCAGGGGCAAGGTCGGACTAGAAGACCTCTAGGGCTGGTCCTTCTAGCTTGGAATGTATGAGCCTGTGAAATGTTGGTTATTATTATTATTCATTATTTTATCTAGTCTTCTTTAAGAAGCAGAGCACTAAACTGCTCCATTTGCCCCACTCTCCTTTTTTTGCCAAGCCAGTCATCAAGATGATGTCAAGGAGGGTCAGCCAATACCCTTGTGACCCTGTGACTCTGTGATTCTTAGAAGCAGTTAAATCATACTGGCCACACTGCTAAGCCAATCAGTGGTGCCACCAGAGTCCAATTTGCCAGTGTTTCAGGATTCCTGCCAGGACCTCACCATTACTGTAATTGTCTCAAGGCACACAATGTCCCTGTTGTACATGACCCTGGTTGGGAATCTCCTGTTTTGCCTTTGTCCATCCTTCTCATGACCTGAACAATGGGTTGGGCTTTGAGGGAGTTATTATTATTACTATTAGGAATGAATGAAAACAACAATAACAAAAAGAAAGTTGGCATCTCCTGGTGGGGAGTGACTCTGTCATTTCTTCACCTGCTATCCTAGATATGGGATGATGTTACTGGTGACCTCACTATCTGTAGGACATGGTCACCCAAGTTTAAAGTGACCTTTCCCTCCTCTGAATTCCTATAGTGCTTATTGTCTACTTCCTTTATCTAATCTTGGGGTTTTCCTTTTAGCCTTGTAGCCACCATTTCAAGTATGTACATCTTGTTGCTCAGTTGGATTATAAACTCCCCAGAGATAAGAAATAGCTCCTTTAAAAATATATATTTTATTGTATTTCTTTTTTTACATCACCTAGATATTCCTCCTTATGTCTCAGTCTCTTTCCCCTCCCAGAGAGTCACCTTCTATAACAGTTTTTTTAATAAAAAGAAAAAGAGAAAAAAATCATTTAACGTTCCCATCAAAACCTCAAGAAAAAAAAAAACTGACCTATTTGCAATGTTCCACGCTCATGAAACTCTGTCTCTGCAAAGGAGTCGAGGGATATGTGTTTTCATATGTCCTTTCTGGGGCCAGATTTGATTTTTGTAAGTTTGAAACATTTATTTTTGATTGTTTTGTCATTATTGTTCCTTACATTTATATTGCTGCAATCATTCTGTATATTATTTTCCTGGCTCTGCTTGCATCAGTTCGTGTAAATTTTTCTATGCTTCTCTCTATTTACATTCATCATGTCTTACAGCACAACAATATTCCATTATATTCACTTACCAGTTTGTTTAAACATTCCCCAATCAATCAATGGACATTTACTTTTTTTTTGTCCAGTTCCTTTCTACTACAAAAAAAAAGAGCTGCTATAAATATTTTGGTATAAGTAGAAATTTTCTTTTTATCAATAGCATCCTTGGGGTATTTGCCTAGCAATAGAATCTCTAGGTCAAAGGGTATGGGCATTTTAGCTCCTTTATTTGCGTAATTCTTCACTGTTTTCCAGAATGGTTGTAGTAATCCATATCTCCAACAACAACATATTAGTATGCCTGTCTTTCCAAATCCTCTCCTACACCAATTGGGAATAGTCTTCAGACAGTTAGTTGTTTCAGAGCAACCAGCACACAGAACCATAAATAGAAATTCTAGTACCTAGGGCAAATGTAGTTGAGCAAGGGCACACAAAGGGAGGAGGAAAAGATGGTCTAATCTAATGTATAACCAGACCTGTGCTTGGTTGAGGTAGACTGCTGCAGACAGAAGTCATGAGAGTGGAGGAGGGGAAGGAGCTAAGAAAGCAGCATTTTCCCAGTGAGCAAGGGTAAGAAAGGAGAATGAGACTGATCACCAGAGGAGACAAGGGAAAATGACTTGGAAGTCCACAAATGACAACGATAGAGATGGGCAGGATAGAATCCATTTTGTAAGATAGGTAGTTGCTGAGAGATAATGATAGAAAGAGGACCTCAAAGTTACAGTAGGAAGCAAGGAGTATGCCAACTCCTCCTGCACAACAGGAAGGTGAGAGGAGCAGCAGCCAGCTTTGGGGAGAGAGGAAGAAATTCCTTCAAAATGTGTTTGAATCATGAAGGCTGAATATACCCAGAAAAGAGTTCATGAGGGAAACGCAATGTATTTTGAACCATGAAGTAGAATTGAATAGGCAAAGGGGAGGAAGGGAGGCATCTTCAACGGGGATTACAGACTAAGAATATCTTCCAGCCTCAAAACCCCATTCATCCCCTCCCACCACACCCCCAACATAACCCTATTCACCATTTTTTACCAAAAATTTCAAGTGTTATATCACTGTGAGTTGCACACACACACACATGCGCGCGCACACACACACACACACATTTTGTTTCCCATAATAGAATGTGAGTTCCTTGAAGTCACTGTTCACTTTTGTCCCATTATATAGCATACAGTAGGCACTTAATAAACCTTTGTAAATCAATTAATTGAGGTGATCAGAAGAAATGGCATTGAGTTCCATTTCCACCAACCTTGAACAAGTTATTTAACCTCTCTGAGGCTCAGTTCACTCATCTGTAAAAGAGGTATTGCACTACCTTCTCCATAGAGCAGTTCTGCGAATCAGGTGAGATAATATATGTAAACTGTACTGTAACCACAAAGGGCTATATAAATATGAAATATTATTATTGTTATTATTATATAACATTACACATAATAATGATAATAATGATAAATGGGAAGTGTTAGTCTTCTAAGGTCCTGCCAAATGCGTTTCTTTCTAATGGAGCTTTGAACATAAATGAGATAATATATGTAAAGTACTTTTAGCATGCTGAGTAAAGAGTTAGCATGGAAATTGTTATTTTTTTTTGACGGGCAGCAGAGGGTAGTGGGAATATCACTGGATTTGGAGTTAGAAGATATGAGTTGGAATCCTAGCTCCAACACTTAACTAGCTGTGTGACCTTGGGTAAATCATTTTAACTATCTGAACCCCAGTTTACTCATCTGTAAAATAATGATAATAATACTTAAAATCGGAGAGATAGCACAAGGCAGCCTATCATTGCCAGACATTTAAATGCCCCTGATGCTTAGGGAAGGGAGAGTGCAGTGTGGATTAGAGGAGACTTGAGCTGAACCTTGAAAGATGACTATAAATGAAATAGATGGTGAGGAGGGAGTGAATTAAAGTTGACATTAGAAATTCTGAACAATAATCCAAAGGAAGAGTGTGACTTGTTATATTGCAAACTAAAATTACTCATCTATAAGCACAGTGTATACAAACTAGTTACCACACTTACAAAACAATGACAATAATGCCACATGCAGGAAATGGACAGAGAGCTGGACTTGGAGTCAGAAGATCTGGGTCTAATCCTGCCTGAGATGCTGACTAGCTGTGTGTGGGACTCTAGCCTCTCTGAGACTTAGTCCCCTAATTTCCATCTGTAAAATGGGGATAACTCTTGCATTACTCACCTTAGAGAGTTGTTGTGAGGGTGGCATTTTAAAGCCTCAAATTGCTTTAGAGAATCATAAGTCCCAGTGACATAACACCTCAAGTTTTATGTAAAGAATAGTGAGTAGGGTTAAGCTAGGGATGGGGTTGGAAGATATTAAGGAGGTGCTGAGGCTAGAGAATATTTTCAGTCCATAATTCCCATAAGGGTTATCTTCCTTCCACCCATTCACCTGTCCAATTCTACTTTCATGATCCAAAATAAATTGCATTTCTTTCATGAATCCTTCCTGGGTGTATCAGCCCTCACGATTCAAATACATTTTGAAAGATACATTTCCTCATTGAACTCTAACAATACATATTTTTAGGGAAAGCAGCAAATTCAGTATTTGCAGGAAGGCAAGACAAAGATTACTAACTCTATCTAGCTCCTCCAGTCTTGCTAGGTGAGGTTCCCAAGGTGATTTATATCAATCCAGGATGGTGACCATGGGCAGAATGTCCCATAAAAGAATATGCTCATCCTAAATCTAATAGACTATTCAAAGAGCAGCAAAGGTTACAGAAGCAAAGAATTTCAAAAGATAGTTGTAACCTTAGCCCAAGGACATCTGCTGACTCATTGGGTAAAGCTATGTCTCAGATTGTGAAAAGGAGCTGAACTAGCCCTTGAGGCTATGGGCTAAAAAATACCTGAGACTCCTCCTCTACAGGGAAGATGGGGCATAGTGACTGAAATTCACCAGAGCACCAGCAGAAGACAAAAGAGAAATAAGCAAAAAAAAAAAAAAAAAGAGGTGCTCCAAAGAGAGAATAAGCATATGACAACAGAGGGAATAGAAAAACAGAGGATACCAACTACTTGCAGCACAACTCACAGTTCAATGGTATCATCAATTAGATGACATCAGTGACTCAATTGGCAACAGCAGTTATTGACAGTGCTGACTGCAGCAAGGGGTTCTCCCTGGAATGCAGCTATAGAATGAGTAGTCCTGTATGTTCTCTACACATATGCTATCTTCTATGAATGTCCCTTAACCTCATTTGTTCCTTATTATTGTTCTCACTTCCAATAGTGGAGCAATAATATAGGGGAAAGTGTACTCATGCACATGTAAAGATTTTCCTTGTGATTTATTTGGTTTCCTTGTTTAGTTAAAAGTCTTGATTTTTTTCTTAATATATCCCCTATTGGTCTGATAAAAGGAACTATGGTAAGGGCTTATGAGCTGCATTTGCTTTAATAGATGCTGAGCTAAGGCATTCCTTGAAACTTCAGTAGCTTTCCAGAGACTTACATTTAAGGGGAGACTCAGACTATATAATAAATCAATAAACATTCATTTAGCACCCACTATGTGCCAGGCACCGTGCTAAGCATTGGGGATACAAAAAGAGACAAAAGACAGTCCCTCCCCTTAAGGAGCTCCTAGTCTAATGGGGGAGACAGTAAGCAAACAAATATACACAAACCAAGTTACATGCAGGATAAATAGGAAATAACAGAAGGAAGGCACTGGAATTAAGTGGGGTTAGGAAAGGTTTCTTGTAGAATCTAAGATTTTAGGCGAGATTTAAAGGAAGTCAGGGACATCAATAGTTGAATGGGGGAGGGAAAGCATTCCAGGCTTGGGGGACAGCCATAAAGAATTCCCAGAGCCAAGAGATGGAATGTCATGTTCATGGAACAGCCAGGAGGCCAGTGTCACTGGATTGAAGAGTATGTGGTGGGGACTAAGATGAAAGAAAACTAGAAAGTAGGAGGGGGCTAGATTATAAAGGGCTTTGAATACCAAGCAGAGTATTTTGTATTTGCTCCTGGAGGGAACCAGAAGCCACTGGAGTTTATTGAGTAGTAAGGTGATATGATCAGACCTATGTTTTAGGAAAATCACTTTAGTGGATAAATGGAGGATGAGATGGAGAGTGGGAAGACACCTAAAGTAGGCAGACTCACCAGCAGGATATTACAGTAATCCAAGCATGAAGTGATATGGGCCTGCACCAGAGTGGTGGCTGTGTCAGAGGAGAGAGGTGGGCATATTAAAGAGATGTTTTTCAAAGGTGAAATCGACAGGTTGTGACAATATCTTGGATATGGGAGGTGAGAGGATAGTGAGGAATCCAGGACATTTCCTAGTTTGTGAGCCTGGGGGATTTGGGGGATGATGTTGCCCTCTACAGTAATAGGGAAGATATTGAGAGTGGTGGGTGGGGTGGAAAGGTTTGGGGAAAGATAATGAGTTCTGTTTTCAAAATACTGAATTTAAGATGTCTACTGGCCATCCAGTTCAAATTGTCTGAAAGTCAGTTGATGATGCAATCGTTGTCATAAATTTTATTGATTATTGATTATTCTCTGCCTCTTGTGCTAGTTTGCTGTCCTGAAGTAGATTATAAGCTCTCTGACAGCAAGGAATTTCTTATATTCTGTATTCTTAGCACCCAGCACTCTGCTAAGCACATAATAGATATATAAGAGATACCTGTTTGGGGATAGATACTCGACCTCAATGGAATGCATAAGGATTACATATCTGAGTGTGACACTAAGAAGTAGGTGTATCTTTTTTTGTGCCCTCTTTTCTTGATTCTAGCAGGCCAACATCTAGTAAGTCCATCAGTGAAACTGCCATTAGCACCTCAATACAGACCATCCACTTCTGGTCCTCAGCCTTCAGAATTCACAGCTCTCTAATTCCCATGACACTGAAGCCGTGTCTAAGAAGCCCTAGCAAGAAAGAAGGAGCAACGGGATAAAGAAGGAGAAAGGAAAGAATGGGGCCTTTGGTAAGGACATAGGGCATAGACTGTGAGACAGGTCAGAAAGTTGAATTCCAGGAGGACTACACCTAATATGACATACCCTAATATGGGGTATCTGGTTGCCTAACATAAGATACCTGAAAATGCAAAGGCACTAGGTGAATACTAACCCAGCATGATTATTGCTAGAAGCACACTGATCAGAGCAGACTGGCTAGATTAGGTGCTTCAGCGAGCATACCCACTAAGGAAATGCATAGACATGGGGTTCCACTCTGATGAGCTGCCCTTCCTGGAAGCCAGCCAAGTGGGACCAGAGAGACTCATCCCAGCTCCTGTCTCTCACCACAGCCCTCACACAGCCTGCCACAACTCTGACAGAGCAGCTGAGAAAGGAGATGAATTAACAGCCCCTACATAGGGTCCCTTCAGCTGTGGCATACAGAGAACAGTTCTGAAACCCCTTGCCGAAAGGGAAAGAACCCCAATTGCTAAGAAACAGCTGGGCTCCCAGCTGAACATCAGTCCTTCCTAAGAGAATCTCACCAGGTCCAAGCTCCAAAGAAGAGAGAAAATAAATGGCCCCAGAATGAAGTTCCTGCGGTCTAGCAAACAGACTTCAGAATTCATCACAAAGCACCCCCTTTCCCCTCAGCACACTGTGGGTTGCTATTGTTGTCATTATTATTGTGAAAGATAATTGCTATTATT
Organism: Vombatus ursinus; assembly: GCF_900497805.2. Taxonomy (NCBI): domain Eukaryota; kingdom Metazoa; phylum Chordata; class Mammalia; order Diprotodontia; family Vombatidae; genus Vombatus; species Vombatus ursinus. The sequence goes on from NW_020951934.1 coordinate 715,339, forward strand.
ATAGGAATAATGATCATAATTTATTATTTTATGGCTCATGAGTCAAGTATAAGCTTTTTGTGTAACAGCAGATCCTGTTGACCAAGTATGCTATCATAATATAAGATAATAGGATATTTGAGTTGATTCCCACAATGACTGTTTCAAATTTTTTCAATCAACTCCACTCCTGCTCTCCTTATTCTTAGTATACCGATTCACTTCCCATTTTACTGAAAAGATTAAGGCTCTTCTGAGTTCCCACTTCCTTTAGAATTTCTTCCCTCTTTTCATTCATCTCTACTCCTTTCTTGAGGCACCCCTCAGAGGCCAATGTACCCTCTACTGTTTAACCTTTTCCTTGTGTTTCTGTCCTTCTTCTGGATTTTGCTCAATTGATTTCCCCTACTTTCTCTTCCATCTTTAATCTCTTCCTCTCCATTGCCTCCTTTCTCTCTGCCTACAAACCTATTCAAGTTTCCTCACCCTGGAAAAGCATACCTTCCACCAGGGGTGTGCTGGTAAATTTTTAACAATCAGCTGTCAACTGCCCAACGTACTTTTAAGCTTCTTCTACAGTATCAACATTTCCCCATCCCTTTCTTAAGTCTAGACAATCAACAAAACAATAAGTCAATCCCTAATTTGTAGTGTTTGCCAATTTCTGAGGTGTAAATACTCATACTGAAAAGTTAATAATCATCCTCTCCAGTGGGTTAGAGCTGACTCCAGCACACCCATGCTTTCCTCCCCGCCAATCTTGAAAGTGACAATGTCCTTGCCATGCCAGATTTCTTGAAAGAGAAGCTTACACAGAATACAAACAATAATAATGCTTTACTGCCATCTGATTTCTGGCCCAACCATTGCACTGACATTGCCCTCTCAAAAGACACCACTGACTTCAGTGTCACTAGGTCCAATGGTCTTTTCTCATCCTCTTCTGCTCCATCTGATACTCTTGAGCCACTTATTCCTTACTGAAATGCCCTTCTCTTTCAGCTTCTGTGACACTGTATCTTCTCATTTCTACTACTTTTCTAATGGTTTCTTGTCACCCCCTAAAAATCAAAGTAATAATAACTCAAAGGAGTTCAGTGGTATAAAGATTACTACTTATCTTTGACAGATAAGGAAACTGAGCCACAGAGAGTTTAACTGAATTACTTGAATTACCCACAATTACATAGCAGCTAGGTGGTACAGTGGATAGAGTGCTAGACTTGGAGACAGAAAGCCTCATCTTCCTGAGTTCAAATCTGACCTCAGATACTTGCTAGCTGTATGCCCCTGGGTAAGTCATTTAACCCTGTTGACCTCAGTTTCCTCATCTATAAAATGACCTGGAGAAGGGAATAGCAAACCACTCCAGCATCTTTGCCAAGAAAACTCCAAATAAAAGCACAACTGAACTGACTCAACAACAACAACCATAGCAAGTAAGTATAGGCATTTGGACTCAAACACAGGTATTTTAGAATCATAAAATTTCTGAGTTAGATGAGACCTTAGACATCATTGAGTTTAACCTACTTAAAAGGATCTTATCTTGTCACTGAGAATGGTCATGTATCCCTTGCTTAAATACCTCCAGTATTAATGGGTCTGTTGATGCCTTCAGAGGTCCCCAGCTTATTACCTAAAATATGGCAATTCAGATTGACACTACAAAATTCTAGATGTAGTTTGATCAAGGCAGAGTACTGAGTGGGACTATGGCTTATCTTGTTTCTGTTTTACTTTGATTTTTTAAAAAAATTAATCAGTCTACATTTTAAGAGAATTAGCTGATTTGGCTGCCATTTCACAGTTTATTTACATTGAGTTTGTAGTGCAATATCTCCTTTATGTCTCTTTATATGTATCACTGTCTAGCTGTAACGCCTCCATCCTATATTTGTGCAATTATTTTTTTAATCCAAATGCAGAACTTTAAATGCATCTCTATTAAATCACACACAATTCGATTTGGTCCACTGTTCCAGTCTGTCAAGTTCTCTGGGGATTATGATTCTGTTATATACTACTGTTGTATTAGCTTCCCCTCCTAGTTTTATGTCATCTTCAAATCTGTTAAGCATCTATGTCTTCATCGAAGTTATTGTAAAAATGCTAAACAGAAGGAAGTCAAAGGCAGAACCCTGAGGTGCTCCACTGTGGACATCTCAACACATTGACAGCAATCCATTAATCAACACTCTTTGTGTCTGGTGAGCCAAATGACTCCCACTCCATTTACCATCCAATCCATATCTCTCCATCTTGTTTATTGTAAGAGGCTTTGGGCTTTGTCAAATATCTTTCTGAAATACAGATAATCTATACCATTACCCTAATCCACCACTCTAGTTACCCTGTTTAAAATATTAAATTAATCTAGCATGTCCTTTTTTATGAATCCATACTGGCTTATTATAATCATTGGTTTTCTTTCTAAAATTTTAGAAACTATCTCTGTAGCAGGCAAAACACTTTACTTTTCTGGGCTTCACTTTCATTGCCTATAAAATAAAAAAGTTGTGTTATTGCACAAGTCTAGCATTCCCTGATTCTATAATAATGCAGTTTCAAAATTTGAGAGGCAGTGAATAGAAAGCTGGTCTCAAATAGAGAAGACTGAATAGAAAGTTGGCCATGAAGCCAGTAATTCTCAAGTTCAAGCCCTGTCTCTGACATAGACCAATGAAATCACAGGTGTAGTCTTAATCCATAGCTTTTGAAATTTACCAAAAATTGAAGTCAAACTCATTGACCTATAATTTGAAATATACTTCAGCTCCCTTTTGAAAATCAGGACATTTGCCAGTATCCAATCCTGTGGTAGAACTAAAAGCAATGGACAAAGGTTGCAGAGGGACAAAGAAGGAAAATTTCCTAACAGGGCTCTTCTCAAGTGGAATTGACTGCCTTGAAAGCTGGTTCCTTCCTCATTTAAGTTCTTCAAGCAAAGGCTGAAAGAATGCTTCTCAGAGATATTGTTGAGGCTATTTTCATGCAAGTACTAGATGGCATCCAACTTTGAAATTCTGTGGTGCTGATACTTTCGTATATACATTTGCATATATATGTACATACACATTTATATGTGTAGTATTACTGTTTAGTCATTTTCAGTCATGTCGAACTCTTGATGACCCCTTTTGGGGTTTTCTTTGGCTAAGATACTGGAGTGGTTTGCCATCTCCTTCTCCAGCTCATTTTACAGATGAGGAAACTGAGGCAAACAGGGTTAAGTGACTTACCCAGGGTCACACAGCTGGTAAGTGCCCGAGGCCAGATTTGAACTTAAGAAGATGATTCTTTCTATTTAATGCCCAACACACTATCCATTGCACCACCTAGCTACTCCTTATATATGTATATACACAAAGAAACATCTGTGTATATATACACATATACATGTGTATGCTTTCTATATGTCATATAGAACTATCTATTATTTTGGGAACATACTTTGTGCTTTCCCACCTCCATGAGTTTGCTTGTGACATTCATTGTCTTTGGTATGCCAATTACATCTGTGATTTCACTGGCATGCAGAACCCCCAAGGGGGAAAATTCTACCTCTACCACAATAGGTCATTATCTTACAACTTATAATTTTAGAGAGTTTCCTAGAGCAGTGAAAGATTAAGTGACTTGCCCAGATTTATACAGCCAGTAGTGTGTGTCAGAGACAACGCTTGAACTTAGAAATTACTAGACTTACATAATTACATATATAATATAAATTAATTATAATATAAATAACATATTAGCAATCATATATTTCATATTAGTAATATATTTTTGTTGTTGTTCAGTTGTTTTTCAGTTATGTCTGACTTTTCACGATCCGATTTGGGGTATTCTCAGCAGAGATACTGGAGTGTTTTGCCATTTCATTTTCCAGCTCATTTTATAGTTGAAGAACTGAGGAAAACATGGTTAAGTGACTTGCCTAGGGTCACACATCTAGTAAGTGTCTGAGGCCAGACTTGAATTCACAAAGATGAGTCTCCCTGACTTCAGGCCCAGTACTCTATCCACTGTACCATCAATATATATTTTTATATAATTATAATTATATAAAAGATAATTATATTTATAGAATTATATAATATTTTATATAACATATAATGTAAGTATAACTAATATAGAATTATGATTCTATAAATATAATATATAATTACTTAGGAATCACAAGGAATTACTTAGGAATTATAATAGCACTGCCTCTCAAATTTTGAAACCGTGTTATTATAGATTCAGAGAATATTAGACTTGGAAAGATCTGTACAATAACACAACTCTTATTTTATAGATAAGGAAAGTAAAGCCCAGAAAACTGAAATGTTTTTGTCTCCCATAGAGACAGTTTCTAAAAATTTAGGAAGGAAAACTAATTATAATAACCAACCTCCATCTCTTCCATCTACTGAAATTCTTCTCACCCTCTAAGGCCCAACTTACAATGACATATTCTCTACAAAGCCTTCTCTCTCTTGTCCACATTTTTTTCATACCTCTTTAACAGGTTTTATCCCAATCAACCTTGTATTGTGTTTCTCAGTGAGCTAAACTCTACCATACTAAATTCCATTCAAATCTCATCTTCCCTCCTGGACCAAAAGCCCCTTGAGGATAGAGACCAAATCATATTTTTCCTCATATGTTCTTCAACATTTAGTACAGGGTTACAGATATAGTAAGTGTTCAATTAACGTTTGTTGAATGAATAATCTATGGTTTAAATTAGTGCCATAATACACCATTTAGGGTGGTTCTGCAATTTCCACTCACATTCTTTCCTCCCAAGTAAACAAGTATTTGCTAAACATTTATTATACATCAGATCCTATGCTAAGCAAGGTGGGGATTGTTCTCAGATTTCAACACTGAAAATGGAAATCAGTAGTACATCTCTATTGATATATAAATTTAGCATATATTAGTCAGATACTGAATCTATTTTCAGAATTACTATTATAGAAGAGACAGGATATCATAATGGTTAGAAATCCAGCCTTGATGACAGAAGGAACTGGGCTGAGACCTAGCTCTAGTACATACTAGCCGTATGGCTCTAGACCAGTCTCAACCTCTCTTGCCCCAAACTGTTCCCTAAGGCTTAGCTGCAGATTGGTTGCAGATTTACATTGGTGAAGAGAGTTTTCTCACTGAGGGTTCTCTATGCTTATTAAGTCACAGGATCAGACACCTGGAAAATACATGACTGACATTAAGATAGGGCTTCAAGGTTTCCAAAGCACTTTCCGTACTCTTTTCATTTCTCCTTTGATCCTTAAGCTACCTACTTCTCATCATTGTTGTAAAGGACACAGCTTGGAAATCTTTAAATGCTCAACTGATAGTAGTTATAGCTAATATTTATATAGCATTTATTATGTATCATGCAGTATACTAAGTACTTTACAATTATTATTTCATTTGATTCTCACAACAACCCTGGGAGGTAGGTACTATTATTATCCCCATTTTACAGATGAGGAAACCAAGGTAAAAATAGGTTAAGTGACTTACCCAGGGTCACACAGGTAGTGAGTATCTGAGGCTGGATTTGAACTCAGTTCTTCCTGACTCTAGGCCCAGAACTCTATCCACTGTGCAAGTTAGCTGCCAGCAGCTGTGAATTGTGATGATTTATTTCTTTGCTTTTAATTGAGTTCACTTCTATCCCCCTATTCTCTTTTCTAAGCTCTCCTTCATTCCTTTTACCATAGGCTGAGGCTTGCTGTCTCTTCCTCTCCACCTATTTAAATCCTCCCCATCCTTTAGTTTTGTCCAGTCCCCAGTCATTCTATAAGACATGGGTGTGTTCATCTTCTACTATATCCCTTAGAGTAGCTGAGGCATTGGAAATGCTCAATAACTACTTGAGATTAGTTGATAGTAACTGCTCAGTAAGGTGCTCCATTCAATGAGTCTAACTGAGCTTAGTAATTGACAGACACATTCACCGATAATTTAGTAAATGTCTAGAAATTGTGCCATTGAATGGACACCCAAGCTGAAAAGTGCTTCCCATCATGGAGCCAGTCATTGAACCTACATGAAATTCTCCTCATGCCCAGTATGATACTAGGTTTTACTTGGACACCATGTGCTTCAACGTTCTTCAGTTTGCAAAGCATTTTTCCACGAGAGCCATGTTGATCATTCTGGGTACAAGGACATTGCTGTTGTCTCCTTTCAAAGTTGCCAGATAGTGAAATGGAAACAGGACTGACCTAGGAGTCAGGAGACCTGGGTTCAAGTTTAAACCCTTCCACCAACTAGCTGTGTGGCCTCAAGTGAGTCAAATCTCTTGTCTGGGCCCCAGTTTCTTAATTTATGAAGTGAGGGGATTGCTCTGTGGTTGTTGTTTGTCCTTCGTTTTCAAAAAGGACCGATGATGTTTTAGTATCTTGACTCATGGGTGAATTGGATTTCAGCGAGGCAGAATTACAGTCATCAACCCCACTCTCTTTTCAGAGTCATTGCAGTCTGGTGGCAGGACAGAAGTCAGAATGGCCTGGGATGCAGCGGATGACTTTGGCATCTCCAATCTCTAACCAAGCTCTAATCTCTCCAACTTTACTGCCTTTGCAACAAATTGCTCTCATGTACCCATTATGCCCTGATAAATCTTTACACGCTTGGGGGTAGACATCCCTCTAATTCACCAGTGGGTTTGAGGGAATTCCATTAGATAATCTCTTAAGTTCCTTCTTCTTCTTCTCCTCTATCATTCTCGGCTTACTTCATGTACCAGCTAAAATTCCACTTTCACCAAGAAGCCTTTCCTGACTCCCCTTAATACTACCGCCTTCCTTCTGTGATTATTTCCAATCTATCCTGAATACATCTTGTTTGTACATAGTTGTTTGCGTGTCATCTTCCCCCATTGGACTGTGAGCTGCTTGAAAGCAGTGACTGTTTGCCTTTCTTCATACCCCCCGTGCTCAGCGCAGTGTCCGGCATGGAGTAAAAGCTTTATAGACGTTGCTGACTGATGGACCGAGTCCAGCTGGTCATTTGGACTGGGTTTTTTTTTCTTCTACTTAGATACCTCTGTTTACAATTCAGATATATTGCCATCAAGAAAAAGAATGCTAGTGTGTTTGAAATAGATTTGACTGAAACGCATAGGCTTCCAGTACACACGATTAATTAAGAGAGCTGTTAGCATGTTTGTTTGTTTTTTTCGCCATCAATACTTGGGTATTTCAATGTATCTGTGATTTCACAGAATTTATTGAGTTAGAGCTACATGGGACCTCAGAGATCAACTAGTCAGATCTCTTTATTTTGCAAGTGAGAAAGCTGAGGCCCAGGGAGGCTTAGATACTTGTCTAAGATCTAATAGCAGATATAGGATTTCAATCCCGATCTTCCAACTCCATAGGAAGTTCTCCTTCCACTATTCCATGTTACCTCTTCCACTGTACCACACTGCCTCCTCATTGATGTGGGCTCTCCCTTCTTCGAGGCAGCTAGGTAGTACGATGGATAGAGCACTGGTCCTGCATTCAAGAGCACCTGAATTCAAATACAGCCTCAGACACTTACTAGTTGTGTGACTCTGGGCAAGTCACTTAATCCTGCTTGCCTCAGTTTCTTCTTCTGTCAAATAAGCTAGAAAAGGAAATGGCAAACCATTCCAGTATTTTTGCCAAGAAAACCCCAAATGGGGTCACGAAGAGTTAGACACGACTGAAACAACTGAACAGAAAAAAAATCTAACCCTGGTTTTATCCCTAAACTTGAATAGAATTGCTCTTTCATCTCATCCTGAATTTCTTCAGGACAGAATTCTTTCCTGGAGCTTATTCGTGATCCTGATACTTCAGGAGCTTTGCCAGGTATCAAATTCCCTGTAGTCTTTTGTCTGATGTCAACAGCTTTATTGCTCCCAGGAAATACATCCTTAGCTAGCCATGGGCTTTCAGAGTGAGCGATGTTCAGTCTTCCAGCCATCTAATAGGTAGCATGAAGGAAAAACTGCTGGGGGTGGGAGAAGAGAAAGAGAAAGACAGAATGTTCTTTATAGTCCTGTTTTGAGTTTTTCTGCCTATTCATTCATGAGAAAAACAGCCCAACATTTGCCCAAAACTACTGTCTACGTGAAATGTGACGATCTCCTTTTTTTTCTCAATCACTTTACTAACTCAGTCCAAACAAGCAGTTCTTTTTACACTATGCTTCTGGTATAGATCACCTTCTTACAGAAGGGCAGTGTTCCTTTCCATTTACAAATCAAAGTTAATAGCAGAATATCATTAAAAAATAATGCACATTTAAACAGGAGTAAACTCATTTTGAAACAAATAAAGTAGTTCCCAGCTATTCCCTAATCCATTGTGAGTTAGAGAAATTTGATACAGTTCCAGTTCTGTCAGTAATTCCATGTGTTACATGGAGGTACTGAAAGAGATATGCATTCTCAGACATGGTCAATGAGTTGATTTCTTTCATTTGACCATTTAATTTTTGTTATAAAGAAGAGCTTCTACTTGGAAAGCAGAGAGCTTAGGTAAGGAGTACTAATAGATGGCACAGTTGATAGAGCACTGAGCTTGGAACCAGAAAGACTCATCTTTCTGAGTTCAAATCTGGCCTCAGACACTTTCTAACTGTGTGATCCTAAGCAAGTCCCTTAACCCTGTTTACCTCAGTTTCCTCACCTGTAAAATGAGCTGGAGAAGGAAATGGCAAATCACTCCAAATATCCTTGCCAAGAAAACCCCAAAATGGAGTCACAAAGAGTTGAACAACAACTGATAGATGTGAAAAGTACACTAAAATCATTTTTAAACATACAGAAGAAAAAATTTTAAGTGCATAAGGGAACAGAGATAAATAGAGCAATTTTGTTACTGCCTTCTTAAATATATATATTATATATATATATATATTACACGTGTATGTATTAGTAATAAAAGTTCCACTTTTCACACAGTCTTGTTCTTTGTATACCAAAAGGTCTGTATTTATTGGTGATCATCAAGATCATAAAAAAGGAATTTAAAAAAATAAAATAAGCAGTTTGGACAAGATGATCTCCAAAGCCCCTCCCACTCTAAAGCTGATGGTTCTACTCTTGCTCTTAAAAAAATTACTCTCTGTAGCTTCCAAGCGAGACATGTAAAGAATAAATTCCAATTTTTTTTCTTGAAATTACTACAAAAATGGGGAAAGAGTTTAGTGAAGAATAGGTTCAGATCAACTTCTTCCATTTTATGCCAAAACAAATTCCTAATGGATAAACAATATAAAAATAAGAAATCACCCCCATAAAAATGGAGGAGAATAGGATGGCCTATCTTTAACAATTATGGATATTGGGAAAAATGTAATTAAACAAAGGACAGAAGATATAAAAGCAAAATAGATAGCCTCAATTACATAGAATTTAAAACTTTTACACAAATTATATTTTTAAGAACTAGCATCAGAAGTAAGGTTAAAGATTAGAGAAAATCTTTGCATTAAATATCTCTGAAAGAAGTCCAATATCCACTGGGACTTTAAACAAACACTTCAATTAATAGCTGACCCCCAATAGTAAGTGTTCAGAAATTACGGATGGTAGAAAGAACACCAGTTTTGAGTCAGAGAACCTGGATACAAATATTAAATCTAATACTACCTGTGTGACCTTGGTCCATCACTTAACCTCTCTGGGCCTCAGTTTCCTCATTTGTAGAATAAAGGTTATATACTAGAAAATCTCCCAGGATGATCCCATCTACCCTCTGTCTCCAAATTTATGATCCTACGACAAACATTTTACAAAAGAAACACAAAAACTATCAATAATCATCTAAAATATTCAAAATCACTAATAATCAGAGGAATGTAAATTAAAACCACCGTGAGCTGTTTCACTTTATACCCATCAAGCTATCATAGATGTGAAAAGGTGGGGGAATTCGCTGATGGACAGTATATGAGAAGACAGGCATGCAAATTCAATCACTCTGGAAAACAATTTGAAATTATTTGAAAAAAGTTACTAAATTGTTCATACTCTGATTCAGAGATTCCACTACAGGGACTATATTCCAGTATTGTTATTGACAAGAAGAAAAGGCTTGCATGTACAAAAATAGTTATAGCAATATTATTTGCAATAACAAAAAATGGAGACAAAATACATACCCAACAATCGGGAAATATTTGAACAAATTATCACATGTGGATGTAATGGAATATCACTATGCCCTAAGTAATGATTCTTATGAGAATTCATAGAATCATAGGAAGATTTATATAAAGTAATACAAAATGAAGAAAACAGAACTAAGAGGAAAAGATACACAGCTACAACAATATAAATTAAAACCAAGGAGAAGTAGCAAAACTGTCACTAAATATAACCACCAATGGTGGTACATTACTGTTAAAGTTAAAGAATAACTTCCTCCTTTCTGCTAATAATCAATAACTGTTTTGGGAGGATGCCCTTTTGTAAAGGTTTTGTTGTTGTGGTTGTTTTTGTTTGGGGGGTTGTTTTGTTTTGTTTTGCTGGGGAGAGTTAAGGAAATGACTTGTCTTTAAACAAAAATATATCTAGACAGACAGACAGATAGATGAGTAGATAGATAGATAGATAGATAGATAAATAGATAGATAAAAGTGATGACTTACAGGAATGCATAAGCACATGAAAGACAGACTGCCTGAGATTAGAATTTCTGAACTTTCATTGTTTGACTTCTTTCTCTTGCCTTTATGGTTCTTTTTCTGAGCACAAGTGAGAGACTATCATTCCTGAGGATAGATGCTTCTAGCATAGGAGCTAACTAATGGGTATTTCTGAGTTCAGGAGTTCCTGAGTTCAAGGGCCAGGCATTGACCTTTAAGGGAAAGATGATTTCCTCAAGAGCATGCTTTTTGGAGGTGAATAGGTCCACCAATAGAAAGATAGTGCAGCTGGAGTACTGAAGCCATGCCATGAGGAGCCAGGAGAGCTGGATCTTGCCAACCCGACATGATTTAAGTTGCTCAAATGGAACAAGTCCACAGTGAGTGGGGAATATTTGTTCAGCAGACTCATAAAGCGTCTTTACTTTCAAAGGTGGATGTCTAATGAGTCTAATAGGCTATTTAAGTGTTTTATGTTTCCTATATTTGTTCAGGAATACCCATAAGTTCTTGGTGTCTTGTGCATTTTCTGTGGTGGAAGAAATAAAAAGCTGTCTCATATCCAATAAAAAAAAGTATTGGCAACAAGAAAAACAGCACTATCAACTGATTTCCCAGACCAGCTCTATTCAAGGGTATTTTTTTAAACCAATTAAGGATCCCAAACCCCACTACCTCACAGGACAAAGATACCCATAAAAATACAGCTGGCAGCTCTGGCTTGGACTTTCGCAATCAGTAGGAATTCCTCCTACCCCTTCTGCTGGAATCACTGGTGACAAGTTAAGGTTAAAACAATGTGTTTTCCTACAAAGGTAAGGATGGGAATAAAAAAATATAGACAGACTAAGGAGAGAGGAGAGAGAAAGAGAGAGAGGGAGAGAATTGGGAAGGAAAGGAAAAAGAAGGGAATAAGCATTTACTAAGTGCCTACTATGTGCCAGACACTATGCCAAGTGCTTAGTATTGACTTTGAGAATCTCAGAATTAGAAATGGCCTCAAAGGTCATATAGTCCATTGTTAACATTTACCAGATTCAATTTAACATGTATTAAGCATCTATTATATGCAAGACACTGTCCTAGGAGCTGGGGACACAGATAATAGCAGCAGCAGCAGCAGCAAGAACCAGCCCTTGACTTAGAGATTCTACTAGGGTACATAACAAGTATATAATTCAACAACAACAACATAATTTGAACTGGGACAGCGATAAATAAAGGTAGCCTCAGTGGACACCTACAGCTCCACAGGGCTTACCTCATCCCTGCCTCTTCCACTTTCCAAATACACACTGATGGATGATGATTTGGGACAACTCCCACCGAAGGACAAACCTCTGTGGATGTAGATAACCTTCCTGAACTCTTTCCTCAGTGTTTAACACACTTCTGCCGAATACACCCACCCCGTCCCAGTGGTTCTGACCCCCCAGTTGCCATTGTTCAAACCCATCCTCCATCCCCCACAGACCTCTCCTTTACTCCCATCCTCTTCAACCCAACTCTACCCCCCAACCTTTTACTCTAAATTTATCCAACCTTTCCATTGTTCTCTCTAACATTTCAGCTCCATAAGTAACAAACTGGATTTATTCTTAAATCATTTTCTTTTCTTGCTCCCTCCATCTTCTTGCACTCACAGAGACTTGACTGTTGTAATGACATAGTTTCCCTGGCTAGCCTTTCTAGTAATGGTTGCATACAACCCTTCAATTCACTGATTGTGGTGGGATAGCTAGAATACTCCTTGATCTCTATTGCCATTTCCAGACTTTCCCTCCACTCCCATGACTCAGTAATGTTTCCTCCTTAGAAGTTTTTCTGTATTTAGCATCTAATCAAGACTCTGTAGCTATTGTTTATAGACTTCCTGGGCACTATCCTTCCTTCTTCATTGAGTTCAGTGACTGACTTACAATCATTCTTTCCTCCCTAACTCCAGCCGTCATTCTAGGGACTTCAGTATTCATACTGATACTTCTTCAAATACCCTAAACTCTCAGTACCTCAACTTAGTCTTTTTCTGTGGCATACTTTTCCTTCTTACCACAGCTACACATAGAGGTGGTTGTCAATCAATAAATAAACATTTATTAAGTACATACTATGTGCCAGGCACTGTGCTAAGCACCAGGAATATAAAAAGAGGCATAATACAGCCCCTGCCGTCAAGGAGCTTACAATCAAATGGTGAGGACAACATGCAGACAAATATGTACAAAGCAAGCTAAATAGGAAATAATTAACAGAGGGAAAGCACTGGAATTTAAAGGAGTTGAGGAAGGCTTCCAGTAAAAAACAAAAAAAAACCCAGAAAAACAATATTTTAGACTTAAAAGAAGCTGGAGGTCAATAGGCAGAACCAGGGAGGGAGAGTGTTTCAAGCATAGGGGACAGCCAGAGACAGTGTTCAGAGCCAAGAGATGGAAAATCTTTTTTGTAAAACAGCCAGGAAGCCACTGGGTGTCACTGGATTAAAGAATATATACTGGGGAGTAAGGCATAAGAAGACTGGAAAGATTGGAAGGGGCTCAGTCATAAGGACTTTGAACACCAAACAAAACATTTTATATTTCATCCTGGAGGCAATAGGGAGCCATTGGAGTTTATTGAGCTGGCGTGGGGTGGGGGGTGGAGGTGACACAATCAGAGCTGCACTTTATGAAAATCACTTTAGTAGCTGAATGGAGGATAGATTGGAGTGGGGAGACAGTTAAAGCAGGCAGACCCACCAGCAGATTACTGGGCAATCCAGGCATGAGATGATGAAGGTCTAAACCAGTGGTAGCACTATAAGAGGAGAGAAGGGGGCCTATTTGAAAGATGTTGCAAAGGTGGAATCTTGGCAACAATTTGGATATGGGGGGATGATAGATAGTAAGGAGTTGAGAATGATTCTTGAGTTGCAAGCCTGAGAGACTGGCAGGATGGTATTACTCTCTACAGTAATAAGGAAGTTAGGGGAGAAAAGAAGGGTGTTTTGGGAGAACAATAATGAATTCCACCTTGGACTTATTGAGTTTGAGATGTCTACTGGACATCCAGTTTGAGATGTCTGAAAGGCAATTGGAGATGTGAGACTGGAGGTCAGAAGAGAGGTTGGGGTAGGATAGGTAAATTTGAGATGGCAATTAAATCCATGGGAGCTGATGAGGTCATCAAGTGAAGTAGTATATAAGGAAAAGAGAAGAGGGCCCAGGACAGAACCCTGAGGGACACCTATGGTTATTTTCTGTTCCTTCTGCTATCTTGCCCCGAAGTGGACCAGTTTACTTCTACACTGCCTTCTCCTATTGAGTCTCTTGCCCCTTTATTTTACTAAAGATCTTGTCCTTCCAAACGCCAGCCTCAGATTACTCATGCTGATGAACAAAGTTGGAGAAAATCATGAAAAATTGCCCAATGGATCTACTACAAGTCTATATTACATAATCTCAACTGGGCACTCACTGCAGCAAAGCAATCTTTTTACACATCCCTAAACGATTCACTACCTCACTGACAATCATGGCTTTTCCAAAACCTTTTTATTCCCTCCTCAAATCTCCCACATTTCCTTTCTCATATTCTCAAATAAGAGTTGTGCCTTATGTTTCACTGAAAAAATTGAGGTCATTCACTGACATATTCTGCTTCTTACCTGATCAGTATCTCATACCACTCAGATAGATGCCTTCTGCTATCATCTTTTCCTTCACCCTTTTTTCACATGAAAAGGTGGCCCTTCTCCTTACCAACCTCTAGCACAAGTGGGTCCATTCCCTACTCTTTCATTAATCTTCAGTCACTCACTATCTACTGGTTACTTCCTGTTTACAAACATGCCATGTCTCCCACATTATCAAAAACCCCTCACTTGATTTGTATGTCCCCACTATTATTCCATTTCTGTCCTCTCTTCTATGGTTAAACTCTGAAAAATTCATCTATGATAAATGCATCTACTTCCTTTCCTCATTCTCTTCTTTACTCTTTGCATTTAGCTTCTGCCCTCATCATTTCACTGAAATTAATCTCTCCAAAGTCACTAATGATCTCTTAATTGCCAAATTGAACAGTCTTTTCTCAATCCTCATCCTTCTTGACCTCTCTGTAGCCTTTAACACTGTTGATCAACCTCTTATTTCTGATTATGTCTTCTCTCTAGGTTTTCATGACACTGCTCTCTCCTAGTTCTCCTTCTACATCTCCAACCACTCCTCTATCTCCTTTGCTGGATCTGCATTCACATCACATCTGCCAAAATGGGGGTGCCCAAAGCTATGTCCTAGGCCTTCTTATCTTCTCCCTCTTTACTATTTCACTTGATGATTTCATCATCTCCTAGGGTTTCAAATTATCATCTCTATGCAGATGACTGGCATCTATTTATCTACCCAAACCTCTCTCCTGATCTCTAGTCTCCTATCTCCAATTGCCTTTCAGACATATCCAACTGAATTTCCTATAGATACTTTAAACTCAATGTGTCCAAATTGAACTCATTATCTTCTTCTGAAAACCTTCCCCTCTTCCTTACTTCCTTATTACTGTTGAGGGTGCCACCATCCTCCCGGTCACCCAGGCTTGTCAATCAGATGTCATCCTTAACTCTTTACTTTCTCTCACTGCCCACATCCAATCAAGTCCTGTTTTTTCTGCTTTCTTTAGATCTCTCTTTTACGCCCAATTTCTTTCCTCTGACACTGTAATCACTCTGGCACAGGCTCTTGTCCCTTCAAACCTGGATTATTTCAATAGATTGTCGGCCAGCCTCCCCGCTTCTAGTTTCTTCCCACTCTAGTCCATTCTACACTCAGCTGTTAAATTGATCTTCCTAAAACACAAGTCTGATCATCTCATCTCTCCCTTCCACACCCCTTCCCCACTCCCTCTTGTCAATAAACTGAATTGGCTTCTTATTACTTCCAGGAACAAATATAAAATCTTTTGTTTGCCTTTCAAAGCCCTTTGTAACCTTTCATTTCCCCATCTTTCTAGTCTTCTTACACCTTACTCCCTACAACACAATCTGTGATCTCATGACCCCGTTCTCCTTTCTGTTTCTCATATGCAACACTATTACTCAGCTGCAGGCATTTTTAATGTTGTTTTGTTTTTTGTTTGTTTGTTTTTGCCACGTCTAGAATTCTCTCCCTCTCCTCATCTCTGCCTCTTAGCTTCACTGGCTTTCTTCAAGTCTCAGTTAAAATTCCTTTAGCTGCTTCTGCAAGAAGCCTTTTCCAGTCCTTAATTCTAGTGCCTTGATCCTGACACTATCCTTAATGTAACCTGGCTGTATCTTGTTTATACACAGTTGTTTGCAAGTATATCTCCCCCGTTAGACTGGGAGCTCCTTGAGGGCAGGGACCGTGTTTTTGATTTTCTTTGTATTTCCGGTACCTAGCACAGTTCCTGGCAAATATTAAGCACTTAATGAATGCTTGTTGCCTGACTGATTCCACAGAAAATGACAACTGAATTAGGCCTTCAAGGAAGCTAAGGACTCTAAGAAGCCCAAGCCGCCACTCACATTATAATCCATTAGGATTATAGGATGCTAGATTTAAATCTATTTAGGACCTAAAAGGTCATCCAGTCCAACTGCCTCATTTTACAGATGAGGAAACAGGGGCTCAGAGAGTGTAAGGGACTCGACTAAAGTCACGGCTAATGGGACTTGAAGGAAGATCTTTCTTGACTCCAAGGTCAAGATTCTATCTTGTATAGTATAAACATAACAGCTAGTAGTTCTGTGGAACTTTAAGGCTGATGTAGCACTATACATACATTACTTCATCTGATCTCTGTGAAGTAGGTACTATACCCACTTTACAGGTGAAAAGCTGAGACTGAGAGAAGCTAAGTAAATTGCTCAGGATCACACAGCTAATCAATATTTGAGGCAGGATTTGAACTGAGGTTTTCTTGAGTCTAGGACCAACATTCTAGACACCTAGCTGCCTACTTTGATGAATGCAAAATCTAACACCTTTCAGAATCCAGTTGGTTTTTTTTTTTAACACATTTTCCCCAGGGGGTTGTTTCAGTGTCAAAAGCCTTTAATTGGTGTTCACCTTAACTGCTCCAGTTAATGAGTCTCTGACTTGGGGGACCTTATCTCTGTTTTTGGATTGCTACTCCCTCAGACCCTAAATCCCAGCTTCTTCCCCACTGGGAAATCTTCCTTCCACCAAGCTTCTTTGCTCTTTAGTCCTGTTTCTCATCTGCCTGGAAGGGAGAAGGATAGGATTCCCCTGGGCTGGTCTCTTTCCAATCAGCCTTCTCTGAAATCTAGGTGTCTGCATCTCTCAAGCCTACCTCTGGAGCTCAGGGCTGTTGTAAAAGTTTCTTTGCAATGCAAGAATTGCTCATTAAACCACCCTAGCCACTGCCAACAGTTTCCAAACTTCATAATGGGGCTTGACTTTTTTTCTTCCAAACATTTTAAAATACAACAGGGTACTTTTCTTTTTTACACAAATATACAGTAGCTTCCTCACAACCAAAAACAGACTTTTGCAAAAGCTTTTGTTTTGCCCTCCCCCTTTTAAAACTCCATTAGAAAGCTCCCCTGTGTTACAATTTGAAAAGATCGCAAAAGGCCAGAACTTGTGGGCTCTTTCCAAACCCTGCCTAGGAATAAGCTTCCACTTGGTAGTAAGCTCAGAGGATCATAGCCCCACACCTGCAAGGGACCCCAGAGGCCATCTCCCCAACCTTCTTCATTTAAGTTATAGTATTTGCCCAGCATCACAAGGTAGTAAATATAAGAGATAAGATTTAAACCCAGGTCTTATATCTCTGGAGATATTGCCAATTGTGGTGGAATGTCATGCGGCCTTGTTAATAGGTTTCAACAAAATTGCACTCCTAAAGTGCTATATAATATAAGTAGATATAGAGAGATAGATAGAGAATTATGAATTCAAAGGACTTAAATTTCTATTTTCTGTATATTTTGTTTTGAGATTTTTGTTGTGGTTAGACTAAGAATGTTTCTTGAGATCCCTGGAGGTAGGCATGGCATTTTTGTACTCTGGGGGAATTCATTATTTAATATGCTTTAATCATAACCCTTCATTCCTCCTGATACCAATAGGCTGAAAGAATTAATGGACCTCCTAAAGGTCATGGACTTTAAAGACCTAATCCCGTTTATTCAAAGATCTGATCCTATAATACTGTTTTCCATCAATATAGTAGTTTCCATGTTACAGTAGGAAACACAGTAGACTTTGTGTCAGAAGACTTTGGTTCAAATCCAAGCTCTGACTTTTACCAAATGTAGTTCATATGCTGCTGAGCAAAGATGGAGAAAATCATGAAAAATTGCCCACTGGGTCCCCTGAAAGTTTGTATTATATAATCTCAACTGGACACTCACTACAGCAAGGCAATTCTTTTACAACAATAAGACCACAAGCACGACTTGTATAGAACCTCTCTGCCCCTCATTTTCCTTATATCTAAGGGTTTATGCTTATACTAGCTACCTTGTAGGGTTATTGTGAGGCAATTGTTTTGTAAACTTTAAAATACTTTTTTTTTGTTTTTAAAGAGAAGCCACAAGATGGGAAAAGCAGAAAGAGAAGAAAGAAGGTATGAAGAGGTAAGGAGTGACTAGTAATTATGTTTTTCCTGAGATCATCCCACAGACAGCAGCTCTGGGAAGGCACTATTGGCTTTGGGGCTTTGGTAGGAATAAGCTTATTACAATCAGTTCAACAAGCATTTATTAAGCATCTGCTATATTTTATGACACTGTGCTAAGGGCACAAAGTAAAAAAAAAATTAAACCAGATAAAAACTTAAACAATCCTTGCCCCCAAGAAGCTTACATTCTCCTAGAGTGAGCAGGGAGACTGAAATATCCACAAATGGGTAAACAGAGTGTGTACAAAGCAAATACACAATAATTTCAGAAGTCACTCCCCTCAAGAATTTGGGGGACCCATGCAAGGCCTCAAGTAGGTGACACTTGATTCAAATCTTGAAGGAATTAGAGACAGTAAGAGGCGAAAGTTGAGAAAGAATAATTTCTAGGAATGAAAGTAGTTCATACAAAGGCATAGACACAATGACTGGAACATGAAGTTCGAGAAGTAGCAAGTAGTCCAGCTTAGCTGAAATATAGAATGTTCAAGGGTGGAAGGCATGATATGAAATAAGTCTGGAAAGATAGGCTAGAGCCAGATTGTGAAGGATCATAAGTACAAAGCTGAGAGGTTTGTGTTTTATCCAAGAGGAAATATGGATGTGATGAAGTTTCTTGATCAAACCATGGTCGACAATGTGCTCTGGGAAAATTATTTTTTCAGTTGTATGGAGGTTGGATTAAATAGGAGAAAGACTGGAAGCCGTGAGGCCAATTAGGAGCCTATTGCTGTAACCAAGAAATGAGTATATGTGACCCTGGGTAAGTCACCTAACCTCTCAGTTTCCCAGGCAATGCTCTAAATTACAGAGCAGATGCTGAAAATGCATTGACAAAAGGTTTCCTCACCGGGAGTTCCCTACACCAATGAAATAATTTGTTTCTGTTGTTGGGTTGTTTTCCAGTCATGTCTGACTCTTTGTGACCCCATTTGGGGTTTTCTTGGCAAAGATACTAGAGTGGTTTGCCATTTCCTTCTCCAAATGAAATCATAGGCCCAATTAAAAATATATGCAAGGAGTAGGTAATGAGTTTTGTTTTGGACATATTGAGTTTGAAATACCTTTGAGACATCCAAATGCAGATGGGCAGCATGAAATTGTTGATGCAGAATTGGAGCTCAGAAAAAAGATGTGGACTGGATATATCAATTTGGGAGTCATCTGCACCTAGAGAATAGCAATTGAACCATGGAAGCTGACAAGATCATAAAGAGAGAAGAGAAGAAGGCCCAGGACAGAGCCCATGGGATAGCCCCATGTGTAAGAGATGGGGTTAGCAAAGGAGACTGAAGAGTGATGAGACAGATAGGAGAACCAGTGCAGAGAATATTATGAAATCAGAAAGAGAGGGACAGCTAGGTGGCACAGTGAAAAAAGCACAGACCCTGGAGTCAGGAGGACCTGACTTCAAATCTTGCCTCAGACACTTACTAGCTGTGTAACCCTGGGTAAGTCACTTAACCCCAATTACCTGCAAAAAAAATCCAAAGGAGGAAAAGATATCTAGGAGGAGGCAGCGATCAACTGTTAAAAGCAGCAAAGAAGTCAAGAGGGAAGAGGCCTGAAAACAGCCATGGGATGAGAGAAAAGCTCTGAGGTAGGAAGTCAGAACTTAAGCAGCTGAGAAACCAGAAGAAGGGGAAGGATTTGATAACAATGGCTATAGACAGCTTTTTTTTTTTTCTAGGAGTTTGGATGTGAAAAGGAGGAGGGAGTCTGAGAAGTCTTAGTCCAGTTTTAAAGCTATTAAAACTTTTTTTTATTGCGGGGCAGCTAGGTGGCATAGTGGTTAGAGTGGTGGCCCTGTAGTCAGGAGGACCTGAGTTCAAATCCGATCTCAGACCTAACACTTACTATCTGTGTGACCCTGGACAAGTCACTTAACCCCAATTGCCTTGCAAAAAAAAACAAACAAACCAACTTATATTGCTATAACGTAATAATGTAACTTTTTTGGAGGGGAAACTGGGCAAGTTTGAATGCAACAAAGAAAGAGTCAATGAATTGGGAGAGATTGAAGATGTTGGGGAGAGTGAAGGAGAAGGAAGGAGGGGAGATGATTGAAGGGATAAACTCCCAAAAGAAATGAGAAGTGATCAAGGTACAAGTAGTTTATGACACTATGCAATTACACTAACAACAGGAGAAAAAGGATTCCCCAGAACAGCAAATGGGCATTATGAGTAGATAGTGCGTCAGAATCATCACCTATCCTGGTACAGCGTTTGCTAAGGCAGCCTCCTAACGAAGCCTCAGGTACCTTTTGTTTTACCTCCTTACATTTTCCATCAGGCACCATCAGGCAAAGATAGAAGAGGTTCTACCAGAGGGCTACCAGAAAAGAAGATGCCAAAGGTTGCCCTGTTATTACCTCTGGCAGGATTTTTTTAAAGGGCAATGTCGAAACAATTGGTAGAAATTGTAGAAAGGCAGAGATCTGTTTTATGTAAAGGGGGATAAGATTACTAATAGTTAGAGCTGCCTAAACTAGATCAGGCTGCCTTGAAAGGGGCTGGGTTCCCACTTGCGAGGGGTCCATCAAGCTAAAGCTAGATGATTAATCTTCAAAGTTAGACTTAGGTTGGACCATATGACTTTCCAATTTGGAGATTCTGAGACTGTGATATGTCATCTATTATTACGCAGCTAGGTGGGTCAATGGATGGACTTGGAGTCTGAAAGACCTGAGTTCAAATGTGACTACATGAAGACCCTGGATAAGTCACTTAATCCCTCTCAGCCTCAGTTTCCTTATCTGTAGAATAGGGATAATAATAACATCTATCTCTTAAAGTTATTATGAGGATCAAATGAAATAATAGATGTAAAGCCCTTTTCAAACCTTAAAACACTACCTACACATTATTGTTATTATTATTAGCACAGTGTAGAGAAGAGAAAGCTGGCCTCAGAGGGAAAAATAACAACACAAGGCTCAAGTCTCTGCCTATGTGACCCTCGACAAGTCACTGGAACCCTCATTGCTTTGAGTGTTAACCAAAAACAATATTACAAGTCCATGAGACATTGCATTGCAAGTAGATTTATTGCAAGAGAAATGAACATGCATGTGGAACCCTAAGCCAGCACAAAGAGTTCACAATACAAACAGAAGCTTGCATATTTATGAAACTGGGAAAAAGAGAAGAGGAGAAACAGAAATATCCACCTAAATGGGAGTGGCAGGAGAGGAGAAAACATGAATAATTAAGATGGCAAACACAGCATTATTTTCCCTTGGGAATTACTAGACTATAAAGATAGGATGGTCTGCTTATCTACAAGAGTCCCAGCTGCACAAGTAGTTTCTCAGCCCACTGCAGACTGACTGGCACCTGTCTTGATGCCCAAGGACCCACAGGGAGTCTAGTTTGGGATGCAAACAAGATATTATATCAACTGGGGCGGGGGGGACTTTGTCCTTAACACATTTAGGGCCTCTTGCAGACTCTGGATCCAGTGTTTCTGGAAAATATGGCAACTCAAAAAGACAAATTCAGGAGACCCCTTTAACCTGGGCAACTTTAAGACCCCAAATTTCAGAAAAGGTTGCAATCTGCTTTGGTAGAAGGAGTTTCCTAATTGGGAAATGCCCTATACTTGATGAAATCATAGGTCCTGTCCCTGTTGCTACTATGGTCTTACTTTATCCTGACTCCCTCTGATAATTGGAAGAACATCCTGGTTAGGCTAGTCCCATTAACTCAGCTCCTAAATGGCATCTTTTAGCCTTGGCATGAGGAAAACTTTCCATTCAAACTGACATCCGACTGAGCATCCTCTCCACAGTGTCAGGGAGGGTAAGAAAGCCTAGGTAAGAGACATTTTGAGTGATGGCAAACACATCTGCAGGCTAGCTGTCCTAAAGCTTTCTGCAAGGCTGAGTCACTTGATGCCATGACTCCTGGCCTCCTTGGACATATGGGGAAGGAGAAGGAGAAGGAGGAGGCATCGTCTTGTCCCTATATCACGTGAAGTCGCTTCCCCTGTGGATTGGTTTGGAATGGGGAAATGGGGGTTGGGGGAGAAGGACAACTAGAGTCCTAATGTTAACAGAACCTCATCCAGAACACAGTAGGAACTTAATAGATGTTTACAGAATGCATTGGCTATTCCCTCTCACTGCAGGCCATTCAGGCCTCCAGAATCCTTATCTCTAAATGACTTTGTTAAACTGTTCCTGTTGCCTGGGAACAAGATACATGAGTGGGGTGGCAGGTGAGAAAGGAAGGATACCAGCCTTCTACAGCTTTAAGGGAGATTAATTTCTCCAATTAGTTAGCTACCATCTAGAGACCCAAAAGGAAGGGACAGTTGGTAGAAATGTTTTGTTTTGTTTTTTTGGGGCAATTTGGGGTTAAGTGACTTGCCCAGGGTCACACAGCTAGTTAGTGACACAAGTGTTTGATCTGAGGCCGGATTTGAACTCAGGCCTTCCTGACTTCAGGGCCAGTGCTCTATCCACTGCGCCACCTAGCTGCCCCAGTAGAAATGTTTTGATGGAGCAAGAAAGGTTGGGTAATGCTTTGAAGGGTTGTTGTTGTTCAGTTGTTCATGACCCCATTTGGGGTTCTCTTGGCAGAGATACTGGAGTGGTTTGCCATTTCCTTCTCCAGTTCACTTTACAGATGAGGAAATTGAGGCAAACAGAGTTAAGTGATTTGCCCAGGGTCACACAGCTAGTTAGAGTCTGAGGCTGGATTTGAACTCAGGTCCACCTGACTCCAGGCCCGCCTGACTCCAGGCCCAGCACTCTATCCATTGTACCACTTAGCTACTTTGAAGGGTATACATGTATAAACTAGTGAGTTGTGTTTGATTGCCAGCAGCCAGAGTGAACCGTGTGACTGACTCTGGGGTAGGAAGGAGAGGTGCCCGCCCAGACAAACTTCATCTTCTTCCCAATGTTGATTTACTTTCCACTTCTACAAAAGGAGATGTGTGGGGAAGAGAAGGTAGCTCTCAAAAGCCCCCAACCAGGTGGTGGAGAGGGGCGGGGATTTTAGCAACAAAAAGCCCTGAGACCTTAGTGCCTCAGCAGCAGCTGCAAACACCCCCCCTCCCCAACCTCACTCCCTGGGCTAAGGACATGGGAAAATGGAAAACTAAAAAAAAAAAAAAAAAGCACCAACTCCCCAGCCTGGCCTCGTTCTCCATCAGGTATGGTGTGAAGGAGAGGAGAAGGTGTGACTGTCCTGGGGCCAGGGAAGCTGCCTGCCATCTCCCTGACCTTCCCAGGAACAGCTTGCTACTAAATAATCCAATAACATCAGCCTCCCTGGGAGGCCCAGGCAAATTCAGAGCTGGTGCCCCCACAACCAAAGTCCCTCCCAGGCCCCACTTGTCATTAGAATGTACATGCTTGTGGCTATCTCCCCGCTAGCTAATTTAATGATAACCACCAGGGCTGGCGTAGATGTATTCCCAACCCATCCCTGCAGTACCTGAAAAAGACAGCCAGGGTGGGGATCCTGTGGCCTCCAGGCCATATGTGGCCCTCTAGGTCTCAAGCGCAGCCCTTTGACTCAATCCCGTTAAAGGGCTGCACTTGAGGACCTAGAGGGGAAACCCCCTCAGGTAAATTCTGGACAAAGGAAGTAAGCATAATAAGGTCAAAAATTTCTTCTCAAAAGCTTCCTGTGGTTCACGAAAGCCTACAGGGTAAAAGCTGAATGCCTCAGTCTGACCTCACCTGTAAAATGGGCATAATAATAGAGCACAGTACTTTGTAAAGTGTAAAGCATGATAGAAATGTGAGCCATTGCTAAGTTCGTTGAGGGCAGGGACTTGGTCATTTTCTTACTTTGTATTTCTAGCATCAGAGAGGCAACATGGTATAGTGACTAGAGTGCTGCACTGGGAGTCTGGAACACCTGACTCCAAAGGCTGTCTCTGACATTTTCTGACTTCATAACCACAGGTGAATCATTTTAGTAGATGTCAAATAGAGATTTGAGGCAATGACTGGCATTTATTTCCAGCAGGAGGATGGATGGTCAGGACGGCCCAGGCTTCTTTCCATACCTGCTCACTACATGCTTGATGCTTATACCTCCTGCTTCAGGAGGGATTTACAGAAGTTACTAGAAAGCTTTATGGGAACCTGGCTGCTCAGGGCTCCCTTCAAAGCTGAGTGCTCCTAAGACAAGCCCAAGCAATCATTTTTCCAATCTAATCCAATTCAATTTCACCTAGCAGCAGCTGAGGAGTAGTCCTGGGAAAGCTGCAAGAGACAGAGAACATGAGCATGTCTAATTTGATAACCCTGGGCCTGGAGTCAGGAGAGAGCCAGGTTCAAATCTAGTCTCTGACACTTTTAGTAACTGGATGACCTTGGGTGAGTCATTTAACTTCTCTTGACCTCAGTTTCCTCATCTGTAAAATCATGGGGTTGAACTATTGTAGCTCTATTCCATTGTAGCTCTATTCCTATGGACCCATTATTAGACAGATCTACATAAACTCCCTTTGAAATAGAAAAATGACTAAAAAAGAACAGTTACTTTAAGTATTTAGAAGCTATGTCATTGGAGACATATAAGTTAAGTATTCAAATCAGTTCTTATGTATTACAAGGAAAAACAGACAACAAAACTATAAGATTGGGGACCCTAATTTTCCCCTGTCAACTCTAGATAAATCTAATTTTAAAAAATCTAACCAAGAAATAAAATAAAGATTTGAATAGAATTTTAGAAAAATTAGATGTGATAGACCTCTGGCTATTATTGAATGGAAATTGAAAGATATATACCGTACATATTTCTCAGCTATGCATGACACTTTGTGACATATGAAAAGTCTGAGAAATATAATTTCTCAGTAATTAACAATCATTTTATTAATTATGGCTAGTGAATAATTAATAAAAGGATGGTCATTTGACTTTCTCTGGTAAACCAAAGACCCTTCCTGGAGAATATTGAATGTTTAAAAAGCTTTTGGAAAAGGGTATGTCCTTCAAGATGGACATCAACTCTGATTGGTTAACAATCAATGAGGGAATGGACATATTAATGAGGAGAGAATATAACCTAATCATGAGACTTAGCCTCCTCCAGCAATCTAGGCAAAGGAATCCATCTCTACCCAGACCTCCACTGGTTTTCCCCTTCACAAACTGGATTAACCTAAATTCTAATAGAAGGCTGCCAGGACAGACAGGCTTATTTCTTAAGGGCAAAATCTCTCTTAGACTGGATTCTGTAAGTAAAGTCTCCTGGTTGAGTGGAGGCCCACCCAAGATCCAAAAGCATGTATCCCAAGGATTTGGGCAGTCTCATCTTTCAGCAATAACTTTCAGGGACTGGCTTATAACCTACAGAGGTTTATTTCTGAATGAGGGAATAGAAAAGGGAAAACCTTAATCTCAATTAATAATTGAGGGAGAAATGATTCAACCTTTATATAACAACAACACTGTAAAAACAAATAACTTTGAAAATACTAAGAATTATATTCAATGTGATGACTATTCATGACTTTAGAGGACCAATGATGAAAAATGTTATCCATTATGGAGAGGTGATGGGTTTGGGGAGCAGAGTTTTATATATATATATATATATTATATATATATAAAACTAAATATGCATAACAAACTAAAATATAACATTAATATGTTGTATATAATATCAAATTATGTAATATATGCATAGTTATATATGATTATTACACATTTTATGTATGTATATATGTATATATATAGTATAGCCATTGGAAAATTTGTTTTGCATGATTGCATATCTGTTACAAGAAATTTGTGGCTTTCTTTTCCTTTTAAAAATAGGTTGGTGGTAGGAGGGAAAGAAAATAGATTTCTGTTTAATTTTGTTTTAAATGGAGAGGTAAGAAATGCTATAGATGTGAAATGTTGCATGCACTTTCAGATGAGGTCACTGTATTATTAGTTTTACCTGTTATACTTTATTCTAAGAAACCTCTAACAAAGTGGGAATATCCTGTAAATACATTTAATGTAAAAACAAAACCTATCAATAAAACTGAAAGTGACAAAAGCAATAAAAGCATAGGCAGAAATTAATTTCAGCTGGGCATTATCAGGGACAGCTGCATAGAGGAAGTGGCACCTGAGTCAATTTAAATTGATGGAAAAGTGGATGGAGACCCTTCCAGGCATGAGGGACAACATGCATGAATACACAAAAGCAGGGAAGTACAAGAAGAAATTAAGGAATACTTACTAGGCCAGTTTTGTTGTAAAACAAATTACACAACGGAAAGGAACATGAAATAAAGTTTAAAGGGAGATTGGATTCAGACAGCATGAGGTCTTAAATACCAGGCTAACGAGTTGCTTTTTTTTAAAAATTTTATCCTGTAATCAATAGGGAACCACGTAAGGATTTTGAACAGGGCTGTTATATGGTTAGATCTATGCCTTAAGAGCTTGGCAGTGATGTAAAAACACACTGGAGAGGAGGATTTACACTGTAAGTAGGGAAACAAGTTTGGGACCAGAACAGTGACCCAGGCCAGAAGCAATAAGAGAGTAAGCTAGAGTAGTGATAGTGCGCGTGGAGAGGAGGTAAGAGATACAAGTGATGTTATAGGAGGAGAAGCAATGGGATTTGGTCCCTGATTAGGAGATAAGGGGAAATAAAGAATCAAAGATGACTCTGAGGTTTCAAATCTGGTTGATTGGAAAGATCGTGGTGTTACCAATTACAAACCGGGGAGTCTAGGAGGAAGAGCGGATTTTGGGAAGCAGAGCTCAGTTTTGGACATGCTGAGTTAGAAATACCAAGTACAGAACCACAACTAAGGTGGGGCAAGAAGAGCTTTGTCCCAGTGCATCATCTTCCCAAAAGTTGCATACTTTCTTCATACACGCAATACCTGGCACACTTAATAAATGTTTATTGACTGAACTACTGTCCCTTTATCCTGGGGCTTGGCATGGGGTAAATGGCATACTCCTGAAGCAGACTGTCTTCTTTGCTTCTGCCTTCCCCAACCCACTCGTTAAGAGTGACTATAAATCTGAGAAGACTTTCCTCTATACTTTCCTCTTATTCTCTCAATTCTGTACCTAGGCACCAGAATTCCTCAATAAGATTCTGGCCAGTGTGTGTGTGTGTGTATCTATATATCTATACACACATATACATGCATATATACATGTATGTGTGTGTATATATATTTGTATACATGTACATGAGTGTGTATATATGTATATTATATGTGTGTGTGTATATATACATATACGCATATATCTGTATCTCTGTATATGTATACATGGGCAGCTAGATGGCACAGTGGATAGAGTGCCAAGCCTAAAGTCAGGAAAGCTCATCTTCCTGAGTTCAAATCTGGCCTCAGATAACTGCTGGCCATGTGACCCTGGCAAGTCCTTAATTTGTTTGCCTCAGTTCCTCATCTCTAAAATGAGCTGGAGAAGGAAAAGGCAAACCACTCCAGTATCTTTGCCAAGAAAACCCCAAATGGGGTCACAAAGAGTCAGGCATGACTGAAACAACTCAACAACAACTAACTCTCTCTCTCTCTCTCTATATATATATATAGAGAGAGAGAGAGAGAGAGATAGATAGTCTGTGTGTATACATATATGTATATATGTAAATATGCATAAATACATGTGTGTATATGCATGTGCATATATATCCAATAGACAATTGGAAAAATATCACATATGGAGTTTGGGAGAGACAAAAATGATGATAATAGCAACATGGTAGAAAGCATAGCAGTGGAAGGGAAGAGGGCTGAGGACAGAGTCTTGGAGGCACCTCCACACTAAGAGAACTGAAAGGAGAATCATTGCAGAAAACCAAAGAAGTAATCATAATGTAATGCATGGTTTTCACATCCTGGGCAGCCTAAGACTAGATTCAGAGATTTAAAGGCCCAGATCAATAAGTCCGTTCAAGAAGAGGGTAAGATATGGAAACAACATGGTACAGAACTGGACGGTGAGTCAAGAGGTGTAGGCTGTAGTCTGAGCTCTGCTGCTAGTGAGCTACTGTACACTAGTTTATACTAATGTAAGCTAGTTTGTACTATTATAGACTAGTAAACTAGTTTGCCAGTATAAACTGGATGAAAAGAAATAGGTAAGTAGTGAATAAAACAGACTATAAGCATGGCACAGAGGCATGATATAGTAGTGATGGGGAACATCCATTATCCCAGCATTTGTTGGAATTCCCTGAAAAAAACAAAGCAGCTAACAACTCACTAACTTATCTTAATGATAATTCTATCCTTCATAAAGGCAGAAGAACTAACAAGGGGAAACTCTATATTAGATCTGATTTTTACCAGCATAAAAGGATTTTTAGGGTAGAAATGATGGGAACATTGGTGGGGGAAGGATGAGGAGAAGACATCACTCATTCCTAAAATTCATGATACAGAAGGAGAGGAAACCAGGCATACTTTGAAATTCACCTAAGATTTTGGGCAAGTAGATTTCTTTAAAAGCTTCATAAAAGTGATAGAAGGGGTCCCATGAATTAAAAGTTTACAGGAAAAGGATCTGAAATTCTAAAGAATGAAGACAAAGGGAAATCATCCTAACGAGAAGGAAAAATGAGAATTCTCTGAATGTGGATATACTCACACGTGGAAAACTCACCAACCAACTTAGGTTTTAAAAAAGATATTGACAGGAGATGAAATAAAGGGCATATAACAAAGGATGAGTACAAGAGTGTGGCACTATCCTCTAAAAATAGTGTCAGGAGAGCTAAAACTCAGAATGAACTGAGACTGATGAGGAAACAAAAAGGATTTGGGGTGTTTTGAGGAGGATCAAAGAAGTGATGGGATGTTTGCTTTGGTAGATGGGATGATAATACCTTAATTGTGGTATGATGTTCCAGTACACAGGTCATCCTTCTTGGCAGAGAAATTGTTCAGCTCTGCCTTCTCTGGCAGAACCTATCCATGACTAAGCCATGTTGATTCTTTGTAATTACTCTTTTCTTTTCTAGATGTTCACAAGAGAGTTCTTTGATGAGCTCCATGGTCTTTCAAACATCATTGATAATGGTTCAGTTCATACTCAAGGTGAGTGAGGAGATAGAAAGAGAGATCTTGGTTTCCCTTGATTAATTTGAGTCACTCTGCTCAGATGAACTACTTCCTCAGGTACTGAAAGAACCACTGGCCATTAATACTGAGCCACTATTAATGCTTGAAAGGCCTTGGAGAATGGGAGTGGTACCATGGAACAAGAGAAAAGCAAATGTTCCATTTCTCTAAAGAATGAGTTGAACAGTGAAAACTATAGGCCAGCTAGCTGAACTTGAATTCCAGGAGAAATTCTAGAATGAATCATCAAAGAAATCCCTCATGAACATCTAGAAAAGAAAGGGGGTGATTACAAAGAAACAACTACCAGATTCAATTCAATACACATTTATTAAGCACCTACCATGCACCGGGAAGTGTGCTAAGTACTAGGGATGCAAATAATCGGAGGAGGGGGGCAGAACCAGTCCCTGCCTTTGGGGAGTTTATAATCTAATAGAAGAAAACAACACAGAAGAGGAAGCTGGAAAGGGGAGCGGGATGCCACAGGGCATCTTGTTCTGTGGAATCAAGACCGCACAGAGCTACACATGCAAAATACAGTAAGTAGCAGAGTCCAGGTCCTGCCCTTTTAAAAGGAGGGCTTTGGGTGGAGTTTAGTGTTCATCCTCCAATCAGAGGGGAAAGGAGAAGAGGAAGGTTGAGTTAGACAGCAGGATGAAGACATTTCTGTTGATCAGACCATCCTGAGAGGGGCATCTTGTTCCATGGAGTAGAGACCAAACAGAGTGGCAGATGTGAAGTGGAATGACCTTATTTCCTAGTTCCACAGAGTTACTAAACTGGCATATCAGGGGAATGCTATAGATAAAGTTTACTGAGATTTTAGCCAAGCATTTTATAATGTCATGCTATTCATGGAGAAAAGAGGGAGAGATGTGAACTAGAGAATAATACAATTAAATAGATTTGGAGCCGCTTGAATGGCCAGATTCAAAGAGCAGGCATTAATAGTTTAATGTCAACTTGTCAGGAGTGCGCCAGTGGTGGGCCCCATGGAACTGTGCTTGGTCTCTACTGCTTAACATTTTTTCCATGACTTAGATAAAAGCATATATAGCCTGCTCATCAAGTTTTCAGATGACACAGAACCAAGGCGGATAGCTGGCATTCTGTAATTCCCTTATCCCAAAATCTCCAGTGACTTCCCATTGCCTCCGATCAAATATAAAATATTCCAGCTTTTAAAATCCTGCATAA
This sequence comes from Vombatus ursinus, assembly GCF_900497805.2. Taxonomy (NCBI): domain Eukaryota; kingdom Metazoa; phylum Chordata; class Mammalia; order Diprotodontia; family Vombatidae; genus Vombatus; species Vombatus ursinus. Next base: position 745,864 of record NW_020951934.1, read on the forward strand.
CTTGTACCCTTCCTAGCGTTTCAGTCTTCTTATACCTTACTTCCCTCCACATACTCTAGGATTCCATGACACTCTCCTCCTCACTTTTCCTTGAACAAGACACTCCATCTTTTGACCCTGTGCATTTTCATTGGCTGCCTCCCATGCCTAGAATTCTCTCCCTCGTCATCTGTGTCCTAGAATCCCTATGTTCCTTCAAATTTCAGCTAAAATCTCACTTTCTTCAAGAAGCCTTTCCCCGTTCCTCTCTATTCCCTCTTGTCAGACTACATCTTGAGCATAACACTTAGTTCTGGGTGTCACTGCTTAAGAAAGATATTGAAAAATTGGAGAATGTCTAGAGCAGGACAACCAGAAAGGTAAAAAGCCTTGAGTTTATGTCATATGTAGATAGCATGAAGGAAAAAAGGTTTTTTTTAGTCAGAAAAAGATAGAAGGGGCACATAATAGTTGTCTTCAAGTATCTGAAGGGCCATCATGTGGAAGGACTGGATTTGTTCTGCTGACCCCAGAGGACAGACCAAGGAGCAATTGGTGGAAGCTGGGTTTGATGTTAGAAAAACAGGAATAACAACAACAACAGCAAGGAACAACCCTTCTAAACAATTAGAGCTATATGAAAATGGTATGGGCTACACTGAGAAGTGAGTTCTCATTCCTTCAAGGTCTTAAAGTAGAAGCCAGATGACAACTTGTGGAGGATGTTAGAGCCAGGAATCCTTTCTGAAATGAGTTGAACTAGAATGTATATATGAAGGATCCTTCCAAAATCTACAAGTATGACTTTGGAACCTTGAATAAATGCCTTTACTCCTTAGCTTCTTTATCAGCCAAATGCAGGGGTGGTGCTAAATAATCTCTAAGCTCTCTTTCTCTTAAAAGATTACAGCCTTTGATGAGGGGTGGTCCTCACTTACCTTCCTATCAGGAAGTATTGAGAATCATTGCTTCCCAGAAACAGGAAATTGTCCTGGAAATGTCACTTAGACACCCTTCAGCTGGGAGACTGTAGCAAAATGTGGGGCTAATCCCCACCCATCCATGACTACCTCCTATAAATAGACTCTTGACTTTAACCCTGGCATTATAAAGGGATGCCACTATTCATGAAGATTATTAAACTGGGAAGTCAACAGGCCAGTCATTTTTTAAAAATATTCATACTGTAGATAACATCCCTCTTTTCTGGGGCTGAGAGGAGTTGCAGCCCCTCAGGGTTCCTTATTTCCCCTCCCTCCCTCCTTCTGCCACCTTCTGCTCATCCAGATAGAAGATTCCCTTCCTTGCACCTCAATGCAGAAATCAAAGGCACCTGCTGGAAGCCAAAAAAAGCTCACGCAAAGCTTCAGCTAAGTGAGAGAGATGTTAACAGTGGGGTCAAGAAGGTCAGGTAAGCAGAGAAGGCCCAGCGTTGCCATGGAGTTTGTTGAATTACATAGAACAAGGAGATGCTGGTAAGATGAGGTGACCCTGGTTGCTCACATTACATGCTCTCCCTACCAAAAGGGTGCAGGGAAAACCATCCTCATACGCCAACTGAATTAGACAGTCTCCATCTTTTACACTTTTAATTTTCTCCTTCACCCTTAAGTAGTGTCTTCATGATCATCACCCCTAAAATATTTACTGTGAAACCCTTCATTTACATGATCACATTTTCTCACGTAGCACACTTCCCCTCCTTTCTCTCCCCTCCCTGTGCATTTCTAATATTGTGAATGTACTAAGTGTCCCCAGTTGATACTCACTCCTTAGAGCTGCTTGGTAACTCTGGCCATTGTTTACTATAAATGCACCTTGAAGAAGAAACAGAGATTTCCGCATGTGGTACTGCTGAGAACTTCAGCATGTTCTGTAAAGAGACAATCCCCTGCCTGTGTATCCGCTGTGCAAGGTTTTGCGAAGAGTTTAATGCCTGGGTTTGATACCCAAACTAACACTGAGGATTGAGCTATGATAATCTTCCCCTGGAGAAAGCCTTGTTAGTTTTCTGGGATCAGTAAAGTCATAATAACCACTTTATGTAGAGCTTATCACATGCTTTGTTATTCCTGATACAAGAGTGCAATAAGCTATGTGCTAGTTGGCTTAGATCTGCTTTTGCTCTGTTTGCAATATTTCCTCTGAGCTCCAGAAAAGAGTAAGAAACATTTGACTCTATCAGGTCTATTCTGGGACAAAATGAAGAGCTACGGCTCCTGATCTCAAAGAATTCAAAGCGCGCCACAGACAGTGCTCAAGTGGACATCCAGTAACTTGACCAAACTCATGTGGAAATGAAAGGGGTCCATGAGCAATTGGACAGTTTTGCCCCAACTTCAGGTGGTATAGTGAAGAAAGCACTGGACTCAGAGTCAGGAATGCATGAGTTTCAATTGTTTCCCATACTAGCTGTGTGACTCTGGGCAACTCACTTAATCACTCTGTGCCTTGGTTTCCTCATCTGTGAAATGAAGGGGTTGCACTCAAAGAACCCCAAGGTCCTTTCCAGCTCTAAATCTATGATCCTATGAATATAGGAACCATTGTTAAACATTAGTCCACTCTCATACCTGAGACTTGGGAAGTGGTGATGGGGGTTAGGATTTCTAGAGTTATCTTAAGATAGAGGTAAGAAATGAGGAAGAGGGAGTGCCAGATTTTGACCCATAACTACTAGAAAGGCTCTCTTCAGACCTGGAAGATGATGGGGATGCCAAGGCAGGATCTGGGCTCTAGGCAAATCAGGACTTTAACCAGGGTGCTAAAATATGGGGCAGCTAGGTGGCACAGTGCATAGAGTAGCAAGCCTGAAGACAGGAAGACTCTTCTTCCTGAGTTCAAATCTGGCCTCAGACACTGACTATCTGTGTGACCCTGGGCAAGTCATTTAACCCTGTTTGCCTTGGTTCCTCATCCATAAAATGAAGTGGAGAAGGAAATGGCAAACCAATCCATTATCTTTGCCAAGAAAACCCCAAATGGGGTTACAAAGAGGCAGACACGACTGAAAACAACTAAATAACAACAACAAATACAAAGGGTATTAACAATGCTTTATCTCCTTTATAAGCATAGAAATATCTATGCTTAGCATCTAGTTATGGAAAATAATTAATTCAAATAGGAAGCTACCATGTTTCCTTACCCAGACTGCCACAACTCAAGTAAGCACCTCTTCCCCAGCAGAGTGAATACTATGTAATCCAAAGCTCCCAACTTTGGGGGCCAATATGCCAGCATCTCTGTTTCCCTGTCCCTTAACTAAACTTATCTTTAAAAGTTGGCTGTAGGATGTATCTCATTCTACATATCTTTATGAATTTTACCCTAGGCACAAAAAATGCTAATTACATTACCACTTTCAGGTCCCAAAGGAGTCTTCAACTTACCCTGTGGGGGTGAGGGAAAAAGACTTCTGGAAGATCCAAAAATAAATTAGACACTTCAGGATATTAGATCAAGGAGCCAATCTATAACCAAAGAGTATCCTGTAGGAAGGGCTATGGGTTCTCCTCTTTGCAGTAATCCATAACCCAAGGATGTCCCAGGAGATCAAGTACTTTTTATCAGAGAGGGAGTGATGAGAGTGATTAAAAAAAAAAAAAAAACTTCAAAGAACATGGAGTAGGGGTTCAATTGGCCCTACTGTCAAAATGTCAGAGTTATCAAACAAAAACTAATATGCACTGGGTCATTTAGTGGGGCTGCTACTAAGTGGACCATTATGTTCTAGCATCAATCACCATTATCAAATGAGATAAAATATTTAACATAGTGTCCAGCACATAGTAGATGTGTGCCCTTTCCTTTCCCTTTCTCCCCACCAGAGCTTTCTTGACTTCAGTTGAGAGCTTGCAAGTCCTGGGAATGGTCCCTTGGACTCTGGTAAGAAGAGATCCACCCCCTGGTCACATAATAACAGTGAAACTGTTGTTGTTCAGTCCTTTTCAGTTGTGTCTGACTCTTCATGACCCCATTCGGGGTCATTTCTTGGCAAAGTTACTAGTACTTCGCCATTTCCTTCTCCAGCTCATTTTACAGACGAGAAACTGAGGCAAACAGGGTTAAGTGACTTGCCTAGGGTCACACAACTAGTAAGTGCGTCTGAGGCTGGATTTGAACTCAGATCCTCCTGACTTCAGGATGTACCACCTAGCTGCCTCTGAGCTCAGACTATCTAGCCTCAAATTCTGTGACAGTAGTCTCCTCTGACAGTGTTCTCAAGACATATTTTATGGAAGGCCATTCCTCTTCTCTGTGATGTTAACCTTAACATTTTTGGACTATTACCAGACATCCTTAGGTATCCTTAACAACCTGTTATCAGTCATACGTTTACATAAATTCTTCTGGATTTTGCTCATATTTTCCACTAGTACCAACTCTTGGGTTAGTCACAGAATCACATAATTTGAGAGTTCAGAGAGACCCCAGTGGTCAGTTAGTCTGGCCATACAAATGAGTTCCAGAAAACTTCCCACTCTGTATAGTAGTACTCCTTCTAATTTCCCCTTAAATGTAGTCCCTTCAAAGTTTCAGGGAATCAGTCTCCCTTGTTTAATTAGTATTCAATTTAGTAACAAAGACTTGTCTTTGGGGTAAATCATTTTTTGCTTGCTTTTTTAAACTTTAAAGTCTCATTTCTGTCAATGGTTGAAAAAACAGACCACTCAGAGTTCCCTTCTGCCTTGTTCACCCCCACAGTTTACGTCTCCAGATACCCAACTTGTAGAGAAGTTGGGGGTGGGGGAAGGAGCCTCAGACCTTCACTCCCATTAGGGCATGCTTTCCTGTGGCACAAGGGAGTTGCCAGCTAGGCCAATGAGCAAGATTGATTCACAGGGTTTTTATTCCCTATGAAATCATGTGTGACCAAGAGAAGATTTGTTTGACATCTCTTTCCACACAAGGTCAAGTTGCTTAGCAAGTAGCAAGAGCGAACATTAAGGATGACCTGATAGGTCCCTGAGACATCCCCACCCACTCCACCTTAGGAGGAGTAGAGATGGAAAGAAATGTATTCCCCAACGTGGCAGGCCACACACACACATCCACACACACAGACATCCATGCCAGTGAGTAATCAGAAAGGGAAATGAGTATTTGAGAGCTAGGGATTTCTGTCCTTTCTGCAATGCAGAAAGGACAGAGAAGGAAAAGGCAAGATAATACGGATTTATATTGTGCATACTATCTGTCAGACATGTGCAAAGTGCTTTTTTTTTTTTCAAATATTATCTCATTTGATCCTCACAACTACCCTGGGAGGTAGGTGCTGTTATTATCACCATTTTACAGATGAGGAAACTGAGTCAAAAGGTGGCTAACTGACTTGCCCAGGGTCACACAATTAGTCAGCGTCTAAGGATAGATTTGAACTCAGGTCTTCCTGACTCTAGGCCCAGGACTCTATGCCCTTTACTACAAAATAATCCAGGTTCTAATGAGAGAAGCAGAACAAAAACATACAGTGCTCTCTCTCTCTCTCTCTCTCTCTCTCTCTCTCTCTCTCTCTCTCTCTTTCTCTCTCTCTCTCTCTCTCACACACACACACACACACACACATTCGTACACTCCTGTAATAAAGCACAAAGTAGCATCACAGTGAAGCCTTCTTCCTCTAAACCTGAACCATGACCTTGGTGGTAGTAATCCTTACAATATTGTGCTCAGCCTTCCTATCCCCTTTTGACTCTACATTGTCCCATGAAAGGGAAGAAGTATTTGGAATCCTAGAAGAGAACAATAAAGATAAGTAATGGGCTGGAAATTAAGTCTAAGAAACTAAAGATTCTGGAAAGAGAGAAGAAGCTTCCATTTTAAATGAAGAAAGAAGGAGAGAGTGGTGAGAAGTAAGTAAACAGTATCCTTTGCCCAGTTACCTGAGGCAGCATCTCCTCTGTCCGTTCATTCTCCATGGGTACCTCTCTTTGCTGATGCTGATTGGATCCTGGTTCAGCTTGAGGGGATTAGGGTTTGGAGAGAGGAATATTGCAAGTGAGGTCTACCTAAAAGTATGCCCTGGTCTCACACAGCTCTGGGTTAGATGAATGCATAACAACAGGGTTAGAATCTAGCCTTAAGCAGGCTTATAAGATTCTGTGATTCTAGGAAAATTAGGGGTGTATTGAAGACGTGAGGAATCAAACATCCTTGGGGCAAGGTTTGACTTTTACTCACCAGTCAGAAGAACAGGCAGAAAACATGGTTTCACCCCAAATGGCAAACCAGACCCCTCAATCAGGAAGAGGAAGGACTCAATTGAATGACTAGTGTCCCTATGATAGTGTTACCATTTCTCTAGATTTCCTGCCATCCCAGTCTAGCCTCTCAATTGTGATGGGGATACTTCTAGCCACCCAAATGCAGATATCATTAGTATTCAACCCATGGCCCAAAGTGACTCCAGCCTCATATGAACTGAAGCTCATATCTTGGAGGTTTCTCAATAATCATATTCCTTGGTCTGTGACCCCTCCCCCCATCTAGAAACAGATCAATTTAAACTTTCCCAGGGGCGTTTACTTTTTTCCCACAAAGCATTTAAGAATACAAAAGTATTTTGTATCCTTGCTTATCACAATGGAAATATGGGGTAGGAAAAGAAATTATCTTAGGTAGTATCCTTTATGCTTAACTCCTCATACCAACCCCCAGCTCCTTCATTTAGTCCAGATCAAGTCCTCTCAAAAGACTCGAAACACCAAAAGCTGAGAGGCCAGTAGCCTGCAAGCATTGCTATTGTGCATCCCAGGATCAGATGAAGTGAGTTTCCTTTGTCCTGGCTCCTGACATTGTTACCATCTATTAGGCAATGCTCAACTTGCCTCCTGTCAGCAAGGTCAATAAAGAAAGCAAAAGCATTTATTAATTGCCTACTGTGTGCCAGACACTAACAATTAGAGACATGCAAATTAGAGCAGCTCAGAGGTTCCATCTCACACCCATCAGATTAGCCAAGTTGATTTTTTTTAAAGGAAAATAACAAATTTTGGAGGGACTGCAGAAAATCAGGCACACTAATGTACTTGTTGGTGGAGCTGTGAATTGAGAATTTCAGAATGCAGTCATTCTGAAAAAGCAATTTGGAACAATGCCCAAAACATTACTAAATTGCGTATACTCTTTGAACCAGAAATGACACTATTAGGCCCCATGTGTACAAAAGATATTTTAGCAGCTCTTTTTGTGATGGCAAAGAAATGGAAATTGGAGGGTGCCCATCAAATGGAGAATGGTTGAAAAATTATGATTTGTGAATGTAATAGAATACTATTGTGCTATAAGAAATGGAGATAGTTTTAGAGAAATATGGGAATACTCATATGAACTGATACAGAGAGAAGTGAGCAGAACCTGGAGAACAGTTTATACTGTAACATTGAAAAGACAACTTTGAAAGTCTTAAAAATTCTGTAGTGACCACTCACAACTCCAGAGTATCAGTGATGAAGCGTGCTACCCAACTCCTGACAGACAGGTGATAGACTTAAGGTGCAGAATGAATGAATGTATAGTCTTATATATACGTATACATATATATATGCATATATATATATATGTACATGCATATGTGTGGTCAAGTAAAACAAACTACCTCATTGGCCTTGTCCAATACACAAATACATAAATATGTATACATAGATACACATGGACACCTATGTACACATACACATATGCGTATGTGCATATAGGCACATACATGTTTATACATGACAGGGCCAATGAGGAAATTTGGTTTTGTTTATTTGTTTTACTTGACTACATTTATATGTGGTCATATATGTGTGTATACATATACATATATATAGTCATGTGTGTGTTGTATAGGACCAATGAGGGAATTTGTTTCACTTGACTACATATATTTGTTGCAATTTTTTCCCCTTTTTTATTCCTTGAGGGTGGAAGGAAGTGGGAGAAAAACAAAATTGACTTGTATTTATTGAAAAAATTAATTAGGGGAAAGCAGGCTAGCCATAACTGTTTCTGCCTGTTGCCTTTGGCGGTCTTTCCTCAACGTCACCCTCTTCCAGAAGATACTCTCTCATTCTCATGGTTCTTCCTCTCAGCAATTCCTCTCAGTGCTTTTTGGGAATGTACCCTGTGTCTTCACCACTAAGGGAAAAGGAACATATCAACAATCCTTCTTCTTCCCTCTCTTGACCCTCCCAAAGGTCAGGGGTAAGGATAAACAGAGCAAAGATGAGCTGGCCACTGCCACACCAGCACTCACTCACACTTGCTACTTAAGTTACAGAAGAATCCAGATTTCCTAACTTCTTCTCTTAAGGGTAAACTTTGATCTTGTATTAATCAAAGATGGGCGGGTTGGTTTTGTTTCCCTGTGCCCCCATCCCCCCGGCTCTTTTTCAGGTATGGCTTTTGTAGAGATATCTGGGCTTCTCAGAAGAATTTTTGAATGGAATCCTTCATCCAAGGCTCTGGAGAGGTGTATCTCAACCAGAGGTGGCCAAGGAGAACACATGCGCTGAGGAGATGTTGTCTTAGGGAACCACAAGCTAAAAGTTATTATTTAGGGGGGAAATCATTATGGTAGAGTAGAAAGAAATCTGACCTAGGAGGCCAAGGTTCAACTCCCAATTCTAGTTACCCACGGTGAGCTTGAGCAGGTCACAACCCTTCCAATTCTCTAAGTAAGCCTCTCATCAGGATTATTGTGGGAAAAGCACTTTAAAAATGTATTAAGCACTTAACTATGTGCCAGTCACTGAGATAAGCACTGGAGATACAAATGCAAAAAGCAATATCATTTCTGCTATGAAGGAGTTCATAAGGAAGTAAGATGGTGTTATGGATAGAACACTGGACATAGAGCCAGAGAGACCTGAGTTCAAATCTGGCCTTAGATACTTACAAGCTGTGTGACTCTGGGCAAGTAGTTTAAGCTCTACCTGCCTCAGTTTCCTCATATGTAAAATGAAGATAATAATGGCACTATTCTTCTATATCCCCTAGGAGGATAAAATGAGATGATATTTGTAAAGTGTTTTTTCAAACTTTAAAACACTGTGGGAATGCTAGCTATTATTATTATTATCATCATTAATTTTCTAATAAAGGAAAACAATACATAATGGAGAGTGCTGGTCAGGGAAGTTATTTTGGTTGGAGAAGCCATGGGCATGGTGAATGGAGACAAAGGGCAAATGATTGGCACATCCTTTCCAGGGATGGCAGTGATTCATGTTCTAAGATCAAAAGGGAGAAAGGGGCTGGTAAGAGGATGAGTAGGAAGCTATGACATGGCATGAAGATAACAGAAGACAGGAATCTGGGTTGGCCTGGATCTGGAGAGCTCTCATGATTCAGGTGCCCAGGGCGGGACTTAGAATGCTAGGTATAATGCACTATAAAAGGGTGAACTGGTTTTTATTCAGTAAACAGCTCCTTCCCAGGAGCTAATCAGAGGGCTGCTTCCTTCACATTTCTGAGAACTTCAGACTCCTGAGTTTTCCAATGATCATCTTAGACAAGCCTCCAGCTCCCAGTAGGATGGAGTTCACACTATTCAAGAGACAATGGCTGCTGCCCTCCCAGTCCTTTGGCATTTCTGTTTTCTCCTAGGAAAGATCAAGAGAGAATTGGCTTAATGTCCAGAAGGAGGAATTTTATCTTAGAACATGCTGTCAGGAGGAATTAAGGATGTCCTTCTTCTAGACTCAAAGGAAAAGCAGATGAGATGGAAAGGTCTCTTGAGAACAAATCCTGCCTAGAAGGAGCGGAATGGACTCAGAGGATCATCTCCAGGGAAAGAACAAAAAGAACTTACCATCTCTGTTGCAGAGAGACTATCAGCCAAATACCAGGGCAAAAAGACTTGATCAAATAGGCGCTTTCTGTTTAATATCAGGAAGGAGGTGGCAGGAAAGGCCTGATTTTATTTGCTCTCCCCAAGGACAGCAGGCTAAGAGCCCAAGCTATGGCAGCTGGACCTACAGGAGCTCAGGAGAAGACCCACAAGCCCCTCCACTCCCCACCTGTTGCCGGAACAGCCAGCACAGAAGGAAGACCTTGAGACTGAGCCAAGGCCACGTATGTGCCATCTGAGAAGCTGAAGCTGGGGGTTGGGATGGGGAGGGGCTGCCGGTGAGCACAGGTGATGTAATGTGGAAGATCTGGTGCAGGGGGCCAGGATATCGGAGGTATATTTAGCTAAGCTGAAGAGTGTTAAGTATGGTACACAGGAGTGGTTTTTAGTGTATCTGGAGAGAATAACTGAGGTCAGTGATGAGGCCAAGGTTCCTGTGGATACAGAGAACTGAAGCTATCAATGCAGGGGCTAGCAGTGATTTTCATGAATCAGGGAGAAATGTCATCCCATCTTTGCTCAGTGAGGCAGCCCAGATTTAGAAAGTAAATTTCTTTTCTTTAAATAAGAATAAAAAAGGGACTTTGGAGTGAGTCCATCTCAGAAAAGAGGAGATTTAGGATCTAGCTTAAACCTATTCTCTCAAGCTGAGCCTGGCAGGCTCCTTTGGCCATTAGGCTTTTGTTGTTCTTAACAGAGGTTCTTATCCTGATCCCGAACACATACCAACCTGCCACACACAGTCCTATAACTCACACTCACTAATGAGCCCACCTACCACTCCTATTCTCTCACACACTAGGAAGGAAGGAAAGAAGGAAATAAGCATTTATTAAGGGCCTACTGTGTACCAGGTACTATGCTAAATGCTTTACAAATATTATCTCATTTGATCCTCACAACAACCCTGGCAAGTAGGTACTATTATTAACCCCATTTTACAGAGGAAGAAACTGAGATAGATTTTTGTAATGACTTGCCCAGGGTCATATAGTTAATAAATGTCTGAGGCTGTATTTCAACTCAGGTCTTCCTGACTTCAAACCTATCATGCTATCCACTGTGCCACCTAACTGCCTCTAATGATTTGTGGTCTCATAGATTTAGAAGTTCTCTGTAGTAATGCAGATCATAACCCTTTCATATCTACCCATCTTATGCCACCCTTGTCCGTATTTGCCCATATGTTCACCACAAGTGGTCCACCCTCACTTTCTCCTGACATTGCAAGGATACCAGTGGAACACTGTGACTGTCCATCACTTATCCCTCATTCTTGTCACATGACCAGCCCATCTTTGCTTTCTCTCAAAATTGTTTGATGGGGTCTTTGACTCCTGTTCTCCTTTGGAGTTCCTCATTAGTCATATGGTGCAATCTGCTTATGCTCCATCATGTGCCTCCCCAATGCCCTCTCTATGATACTCAATTTTAAATTTTTGGAGATTGTTGTATAGCATATCCTACTGCATTGGAATTGTACGAGTAGAAAGTATGACAAAGTATTTTATGGGAAGCACAGCATCAGTGGAGGGACTTCAAAATTGTCCAAAGACAACACTCTTATTTATAACTTTGGACAACCCATCATCCATCTATATGTCTGTCCCATATGTACTTACTGATTAACAAGGTCTATGATGTGTCCACACAAATGCATGTTGAAATCTAGGTAATAGATGGTTTTCATGCACTTGGTCTTCCCTTTGTAAATGAAAAGACCAAGCTACTTTGAGTGATTACAGAATTCTTCTAGAAGGATCCACACTTTTTTGTGTGTGTGCTTGATATAATCAAAACAATGTTGTCAGCAAACAATAGCATCTGGAGGGCCTCATCCATCCTGAGACAATCTTCTTTGATCTGGACTCTACCCTCCTCCATCACATTCGCAAACACCTTTGGCAAGCATATATCTTCCTGTTTTATGACTAATCTGATGTTTTTGATCAGAGTAATTGAATAGGGTTATTTTTGTCATTGTATATTCCAAGAAAACATGAATGATTTTTTGATATATGAATGTGAAACACCTTGTGGAAAGACACCTGTAAGATGGTAGTTTGTTCTCCCACGTCAATTGGCTTTTTTCATCATTAACAAAAATAAGCCCAATGTCTTATATTTTCTATATTTTCCCACCAATTATCAAATGGTAAAGATGTGGTCCATTGCTGAATATCATTTGTAAAAGAATATCATTTGTAATAGAATATCATTTGTCCTAAGATCCTCATACAAAACACCTTTAATTTATGTATAGATGACTCTCCTAAAGATTGTGTATCCCTGCCCCCTTACAAATAACTACTCATAAACCCACACCTATTCTTCACATGCCCACATGGTGGGCCATGCACAGACTTCCATAATTCATATTTTCCTCCACAACTCCTGTAAAAAAAAAGCACCATGGTACAATAGAAAGAAGGCTGAAATTGAAATGAAAGGTCTTGGGTTCTCTCTTTGTTGATTCTGCTTCTTCCTAAACATGAGACTATGAGTAAGTTATTTAATTTCTCTGCACCCATACTTCCTTCATCTGTAAAATAAAGAGAATGGATTTAATTACCTCCAAAGCCCTTCCAACTCAATATCTATGCCCCATATTTATACCCCCTTTACACAGAGACTCACTTCATTCATAAATTCACCTACCACTACCATGCTCACTCACACCCACGCCACCCCCAGGCACATGAAATAACTCATAACTCATACACAAGCACTCACACACATATCATTCACCCCATGTAGTGTTGCATCTATTTGTCCATACAAATCTACCTTCCATTCCTATAACCATAGATTTATAGCTGAAAGAGACCTTAGAGGTCCTTTAGATCAGCACTTCTTAAACTGTGGATCTCGACCCCATATGGGATTGTGAAAAATTAATTAAAAATCAAACATGTAATGAATCTGAGGTGTTTCTGGCAGCGCTTGCTCATGTTGCATGGCACAACCTGACTGCAACTTTGGTTTTGAATACAAAGCATTGGTGCTTTGCACTACACATGCTATCATGCCACACAACACCAATGAATGCTGCTGAAATGGGAAAGGGGGTCTCAAGTAGAAAAAGCTTAAGAAGCCCTGCTCTGGATGAGCTCTTTCATTCTGGATGAGCTCTTTCATTTTACAGTTGGGGAAATTAAGGCCCAAAGAAGGTAAGTGGAAATTCTGGAATTCAAACCAGGACTCTCAACTTCAAACTCAGCCTTCTTTCCACTACCCCATGCTATTTCATCTACTGAGACAAATTTGTTGTTGTTCAGTTATGTCTAGCTCCACATGACCCCATAGACTTTGTCCATGGAGTTTTCTTTGCAAAAATGCTGGAGTGATTTGCCATTTCCTTCTCCAGTGTGTCCCCACTTTATAGATGAGGAACTGAGACAAATAAGGGTTAAGTGACTTGCCCAGGGTCACACAGTTAAGTATCTGAGGCTAGATTTGAACTCAGATCTTCCTGCTTACAGGCTTAGTGCTCTAACTACTATACCACCTTGCTGCCCCCTTAGACATATACTTACACAATTATAATACAAGGAGACAATATCACCAACCTTTTGTTTACATCAATCTATTAATGCATTCATAAAACCACTCGGGTCCACACCACCCCTCTACTTCTGTCATACCTTTTTGTCAGTCTCTCTATCCCCAAGTGTCTCTGTGTCTCTCTTTGCATCACGCGCGCGCACACACACACACACACACACACACACTACAAGTCACATCCTCACCCTTAGAAAGAAAATTATCCACAGGCTTAGTGATTACCCAGAGTCTAAGGCTGAGGCTGGCTGATCCTTGGACTGATGTGTTGGGCAAAGGCAGTGACAGCTATTTGGCTGGGGAACCCATTTCCTCTCCAGACTTCTAATCTATCATTGTCTCATCTTTTCTCTTTTGATTTTTGATTTAGTAAACTTAGATCCGTTAAATCTCTGCCAATAGAGAGGAGATAAGATACTCTGGGCTAGGGGTTGGGTGGGAGATGGTATGGAGGGAGCTGTTTTTCTGGTGCCACTGAGGGGGGAGAAATCATACTATAATGAAATCCCCTCAATTATGGGAGATAAAGAAGCCTGGTTGTTCACTGGGCATGCACAGAGGGGGAGGGGGGAGAAGTCAGCAACTAAAAAGCCAGCCCTGAGCATATTAAAGAACGGCATTATCAAGTGGAACAGACAAGACATGTATATAATGCATAAGCAGTGTTTGCTCCTTTTCCAAATAACTCATAGATCACCAGGACACCGACTGACTCCTGAGGAGACATGAAGGCAAAGAAAGGAGTGCACACTTATAGAGGGGTTCCTGCAGAGAGGCAGAGAAGTTGGGGGAGGGAGATGCTGTCTTTCAGAAGAAGTAGGGGATTGTCCTAATGCCCTTACCAGTGTGTCACTGCGATGAAGTTGACCCAAATGGCCTGAGCCAGAGACAAGTGACATTGGGCTAGGCACAAACATAGCACCTAGCAGTATACATTGGGAAGATTATATTAAATCTGGAGTTAGAGGATCAAGGTTCAAATCCTAGGGCTGCAAGTAACTTGGCTAAATTACTTCCTGTCTTTTGGTTTGTTTCCCCTTCTGTAAAGTAAGTGATTAGATTAGGTGCTCTATAAGACTCCTTTCAGCTCTGATCACTGCAATCTACAAAATGCCTGTTGAATTGAACTGAGAACATCCGTGTCCTATAGCCAAGTAACCCATGCCACATGACCAAGCAGTTCATGGCATTGAGGAGCCTATAGGCAGCTAGGTGGTACAGTTGATGGAGTATTGGCCCTGGAGTCAGGAAGACCAAAGATGAAATCCAACCTCAGACATATACTAGCTGTGTGACCCTGAGCAAATCATTTAATGTCTCTCTGTCTCAGTTTCCTCAACTGTAAAATAGAAATAATAATAATAGTGCCTACCTCCCAGGATTATTACTTGTAAAGTATTTTGCACATAATAGGTACTTAAATGCTTGTTCCCTTGTATCTCTTACTAAACCATGGCAACTGGGATGGGTAAAAGCTGTCTAGGATATACTGATTTATGTCAAGATCAATTCACTGGTCAGTAGTAACCACCAGCCCCCATAAGGAATGCTTAGCCCAAAGGAAAGTCTCTAGAACCATGACAACACCAAGGTGACAAGTCATTCTTCTTTCCTTGCCAACTGCACACTCCAACACTTTCAGGAAGCTCCTCATGGCAGCCAAGGAGGAGAGGTAGTAAGGTGTGATGTTTGAATTCTGCAGGAGGTAACTCTCTTTCACAGATACCCTTAGAATTAGGATTCTCTTTTCTCAAAATCTTATTCGCTTGAATATTTTCTTAAAAAATTGAATACCTACACTGGACCCTGGACTGTGTTGGGTACTTGGGTGTGGGCACTCTGGCACTGCTCTCTATCACCTCGTGACCTGGGGCAAATCACTTTCCCTCTGTGGACCTCAGTTGTACTATCAGAATCACAGAATTTCAGAACTGGAAGGAACGTTAACAGTCATCAGGTCAAACTTATAACCACAATGGAATCTATACTCAACACATCCACCTGTGCTTGAAGACTTCTAGGGAAGAGAAACCCAGTCAAGTCATTCTACTTTGGGATAGCTCTAATTGTTAAGGGATTTTTCCTTGTATCAAACTTAAATTTACCTCTTGGAAACTTCTACTTAGTTCTGCCCTTCGGAACCAATCCAGTCAGCTCCATCAAGTCAAATCCCTCTTCCATATGACAGCGCTTCAAAGAAGACCACAGAATCATAAATTTAGAGCTAGAAGGGACCTTTGAGGTTATCTAGCCCAACTTACTCATTTTACAGATGAGGAAACTGAGACCTACTAGGTGGTTAAATGACTTGTCCATGGTCACACAGGCAATGACAAAGTCAAACTTTGAACTCGGTTCTTGTGACTCCAAATTCAGTTACTTTTTCTACTACACCACACTGTCCTCCCCCGAATAGTAAATAGTTATCATGCGTACCCTCCCCAGGCCTTTTTCTTCTCCAGCACATTCTAATACCTTCAACTGATCATTATGTGGAATGATTTCATTGAGGCTCTTCCACTTGACATTTTCTAGCAAATCAATATCCTTCCCAAACCACCCTAAAAACCCAGAACAGAGCAGGAGAGATTGCCTTACATCTAAGGTTCTTTTTACTTCTAAATTCTACAAAACTCAGAGACTACGTAGGGACACAAAAGAAACATGTAACATAGTCCTTACCTCCCTGGAGTATCTGATCTAGACTGTGGAAAGGGCTCTGGGTAAAGTCATGGCTCCCATGGATGAAACCAACAAGTATCTCTTGAGTGTCTGCTATGGGCAAGCCCTGTGACAGACCCCATGGTGAATACAAAGAAGTATACACCATGGTCCCTTCCCTTGCAGATTTTTTTATCCTAGCTGGGGAGATAAAAGAAAAGCATCCGTGACAACATAGCATGATAAAAAGCATGGCAAGGATGAACAGAGTGGTACAGACACTAAATACTAGAGAATTTCCATGAGGGAGAGATCCCTGTGAGCTGGGGCCAGAGAAGGCTCCACAGAGGAGGGAGGAAAAACTTGATCTGGGCTTTAAAGGGTGGGAAGGATTTGGACAAGGCTTGATAACCTTGGCAAACAGTTCTCCCTGGAAGATTGGAGAGTTAGGGTGGGGGGCAGGTAAGGAGTTTGGAATACAGTGAAAAGAGAGCATCCCAGCTCAGCTGGAGGAGAAACACTCTCACTTAACCTACAGTCTGGAGGAGGAGGAAGCCGGGAAAGGCAAACACACACACACATTCACACACACACTCACACACACACACATACTCACACACACACACACACACACACACACACACACCCCAAATTTTGCAGGGCCAGTTTAGGCTCTTACTCACATCTTCATCAGTACTTCTAGTTCCAAGCTCTGGAACGCTTCCCTATTAGGGCATGATGTTTTCCTTCCACCACCGCCTCCACTGCCACCACCACCACCACCACTACCCTGCTCCAAGGTAGCAGGGGCCCCTTTGGAGTGTCTGTTCCAGCCCCCAAGACTCCAGCTAATACCATTAGCTGATGTGCCTTAATTTGTAACCTGGACGGTGGGCCCAAGCCTACAGAAGCCCCATTTGCTCAGCGCATAATGGGGATTAGAATTCATTAATGCACTACAAATTAAAGTATTAATAACAGCAGCGGAGTTTAAATGAGAGCTGGGGAAGTGAATCGGGTGCCCGGGTGTGCGCTCTCTGCCTCTCCCACCTAGCAGCATTGTTCTGGCGCAGGCTAGCGGATGCTCTTTAATATGCTGTGACCGCCTCGGAGCTGACCCTAGACAATAAACAGGGCCTCCTAGTTAAGTATTAATCTGCCAAAAGAATGACCTTCATCCACTAAAGAAGGGATGTTTTTAAAAACCTTGCAAGTTGAGGAAGGCTCATTTGCTTGCTCATTTAGCATATTAAAAGGGTATTATTGCTACAAACAAGAAATCTAAATGAGGCCTGGGCAGAAGCCTAGGATAACACTTTAGATTAAAGGTGCAGCGAAATGAGGTACGCAGAGAGCTGAATCCGTGATTGTTCCCCAACCAGGCAAGACTGGGCTGCTCTGGAGATAAGGGACGGGGCATCCTGAACAGCTCCTTGGGGACCCAAGGGAGGAAGGTAGAGCAGGGGGGCGGGCTGGAGGAGTAGAAGACCACCCGGCACTGGAAGAGCTCCTGGGGCCAGGTCAGCCCTAGAGGAAGGAAGCTGCGTAAGTTTGGGGGGATGGGAAGTGGAAAGAAAATGCCAAGGGGCTGGTGATCCCAGCCATCCTCTCTCCCCTTCTCATCCATGCCCCATTCCTCTCAGGCATTCACCTCCCACCTCAGGTTTTCCTTTGCACTGCCCTCCCTCCCTTAAATCCAATTCCTTTGCATGCCATGGCATCACCTCCCTGATGTCATAGTCCTCTTTGAGAACCAAGGGCAAACAACAACAATTAAATGAACAAATGCATCCTTAAGAAAGCTGCTTTCTCACAGGAGCCCCAGAATTTTCCCCAGATGTTAACTCATTCTTACAATCCCCAAGAGAAAGCTAAACTGGAGAGGAGGGGAGCATGGAAAGGAGAGTACATGCATCATTTTTCCTTCTATTTCACAGAAGGGAAATACTAAGCCATTGAAACAGCGAGTGGCCTCTGCAAAGCCTTACAGCAAATCAGGCATAGAACAAGGACTCAGATGCAAGAATCTTAACTCCCAGTGCTCTGCCCATGGCGGTCTGGATAAGGGAAGATTTGAGAACCCCAGAGGAGCTGATTGAATAAGGGAGGGCACAGAATATAGACAAGGAAGTGGAAGAGAAAAAAAATAAAAGAACAAATGTTTATTAAATAACTACTACATTCAAGGAACTGATAGTCAATGAAGAGACAAATAATAATAGCTAGCATTTACATAATTCACAACAGTTATAAATATCATCTTATTTTATCCTCATAACAACCCTGGGAATTAGGTGTTATTGCTTCCTCCATTTTACATATGAGAAACTGAGGCAGGTAGAGATTAAGTGACTTTCCCAGGGTCACATTGCTGTTGTTGTTCATCTTTCCTTTTCAAAGAGGACCAATGACATCATAAGGGTGATGTCTTGACCTGTGCTTGAATTGGATTTAAGTGAGACAAAGTTTCACTTCAGATCATCAGCCTTGCTCTCTCATCCAGAGTCATCGGAGTCCAGTGGCAAGACAAAAATCAAGATGATTGTTAATGGCCTGGGATGCAGTAGATGACCATATCTGATCAAGCTCTAAGCACTCTGCAGAACCTGCTTCAGTCACCTTCACGGCAGTTGGAAGAAATTATTTTCATCCATCCATTCCACCAGAGGAAGCCTTCACATGCTTGGGGTAGATACCCCTCTAACTCACGGAGAGTTAAGGACTGTCAGTTACCCTCAACCTGATTTAGCCCCACAGAGTTTTACTGGGTGTACCCCTTCTTGTAGAGCCTATCACACAGCTAGTAAGTGTCTGAGGGTGGAATTGAACTCTCCCTGAGCATGGGGCCAAGGCTCTATCTATTGCACCACCTACCTCTCAGGGAACAAATATTCTACAGGGACGATATGAAGAAGGGCTGTAGCATGTCTACAGAAAAGCATGACTCAAGTAGGGTGTGATAAAGGCAGTATAAGATTCAAAGTACGTTGGGAAATTTTGAAAAAGGAGAGAATACATTTAATGGGAGGGGCATCAGGAAAAGGTTCATGAAAGAGGGACACAGGAGCTGAACCTTGAAGCAAGATGGAGATTCTAAAAGGCAGAGGGAAGGAAGATGTGAGTTTCAGGCATGGGGCAACTTGAGTGAATATATTGAGGTATGAGGTGGCTCTGCTAGAAGTCCAGTTTGGCTGGAGCATGAGTCATGAAAACTAATTGTTTGAAATAAGGATGGAATAATACATTAGAACGAAATGATGGCAGGGCTTGAATGCCACTCTGAAGAGGTTACATTTTATCCTAGAGGCAATAGGAAGCCACTGAGGGAGGAGACATGGTTGGACCCATTCCTTAGGAAGATTATTTGGGGAGCTGTGTGAAAGGTGCATCTTCCTTCCAACACGTCAGACAAATGGTCATCTAGCCTTTACTTGAAGCCCCCCAGAAAGAGGTATCTACTATCGCCAGAAGGAACCCATTGCACTTATAGAAAGTTCTAAATTTTAGGAAGTTTCTCTTGACATCAAACTAAAATTTACCTCTTTGTAATGTCTACCCATTACATCCAGCTTCACCTTTTAGAGTCAAATAGAAAAAGACCAATCATTCCTCTATGAGATAGCTATTTAGACTTCTAAAGACACTTTTCCTATTTCTCCAAATCTTCTTTCTTCTTCTAGCTAAACATCCCCAGTTATTTTCACTAATGACATCAGCTCAAGGCTCTTCAGAATACTAACGTCCCTCTTTAAGACATTCTCCAGCTTCTCAGTGTCATTTCTAAACTGTGATACTCAGAACTGAACGCTATTCCAGGTAGGGTGTGGCCCAGGCAGAAGTGTGGTAGAAGCCTCACCTCCTTGTTCCTGGAAGCTATCTTTTTTTCTTAATGCAGGCCAAGATGACATTAAAGTTTTATCTTTTTTTGGTTGCCATATCATACTCTTGACTTACATTAAGCTTGCAATTCTCTAGAACAAACAAAAAAAACCCATCCTTTTCAAACTTCTAGCTAATTACTCCTCTTCTGTTCTAATATTTCAGAGAATTTCTTGAAACTATATATAACTCTACATATATCCTATTAAATTTCATCTTATTAGATTCAGCCTGTCAAGATCTTTTAGGAGGCTTACTTTGTCATCCAGTATATCAACTATCCCTCTAAGCTATTAATCATCTGCAAAGCTGATAAAGAGGGCACCTGTTCCTTTATGAAAGTCATTCATTGAGTTTTAAATATCGCAAGTCTCCCCATAGATCCCTGGGACACCACACTGCAGACTTCTTTCCAAACTGACATCAAACCATTAATGACTACCCTTCAAATCTACCATTCAAATAATTCCGAATCACACAACCATAGATCTCAAGCTAGAAGAGACCTCAGAGGTCATCTAATACATACCTCCTGTTTATTGTTTATTTTATTTTATTTTTTTACAGATGAGAAGTCTGAGGCCCAGACAGGAAGCTCACACATGGAGTTAATGGCAGAACAGGGATTAGAACTCATCACATGATTCTAAGGTCGGTGGTAAAGTTTGGCATTTTTTCCACTGTACCACGAATTACCCAGATCTAGAGAGACAATGTGGTACAATGCAAAGTATGCCAGAGTCAGTCTGCATCTCCATTCTGCTTCTGCTACTTACTACTAGCTGGGAGACATTGGCAAATCTCTTAATCTCAATGGGCTTCTTCAGTTTCCACATTTGTAAAATGATGGGGTTGAACTAAATAGGCTCTAAGGTCCCTTCCAGCTCTAAAACTACAATCCATCTCATTGCACTGTCATCTAGCCCACATCTTTTCCACAAGAATAGCGTAAGATGCTTTTTGAAACACTCTGCTGAAATCTAAGTAATATCTGTTCCCATATTCTACTTGGTCAGCAAAACTATCATTAAAAAAGATCACAGATAGAAAAGGGTCCTCAGTGGCCATCTGGACCAGTCTCTTCATTTCACAGAGGAGAAACAGAGACTCAAGTATGTGAAGGGATTTGCCCAAGGTCACAGAGGTAGTAAACCTCAGGGGGCAGGATTTGAACCAGGTCACGTGGGTCTCAAGTCAGCATTCCTTCTGGTATACCCCACCATTAGATTAGAGTCACCTCATCTTGATGAAGACATTGTTCACCCACTCTTTCCATTTCTAGCTGTTCACTAATCGTCATTTCAGGAATCCAAGATCCGTCTCCTAAAGTTTCCAAATAGGATTCCTTTCTCATTTTTTGAAGGCCCTAATTCAGTTGTGTGGTACTTCTATTTTCTATAATCTTTCAGAATTTTATAGATCTTTCACATTTGTCTGTTCTCCTAGTACCCAACAATGTATTACATCTGGGCTTTAGGACTTGAATTCATCAGAAAGCTAGGGACTTGCTTATTTTCTTACTATCTTACTTATTTTGGGTATTCCCTACTATCCATTGTTGATATGTCCTTTCCAGTCCAAAGGTCATTCAAGTTGGCAGAGAAAACAGAAGCAAAATAGGCCTTAAGTATCTCCTGTTGTTGTCAGCTATCCTCACCTCCTCCACTCTGAACAGTGGTCCTGTTCCTTCTTTGACTCACCTCTTTTCTCAAATAAATCTTGGAAACAAAACTTTTTTTTTGTAATCCTTAGCTACCCTCACCAACCCCAGCTCATTCTTAGCTTTAGTGCTCCTGAGGTGGTTCTTTAATTATCCTTGCCACGCTTTTGCATTTATCCTCTATTACTTTCCTTTCTTTCCATCTTCTGTGCATAAGTTTTACAAATCTAAGTTTAGGACTCATTAAGGCCCTAAAATCTAGGGTTTATGAATTAGAAATAGGGCATACTGGAAGCAATGAGGCTGGTTAAGAGCCTATTAGAGTAGCCCAGGTGAGGGATAATGAGGACCCAAACTAGGCTGCTGGCATTGAGTAGAGTAGATGGGACAGATTAGACAGATGTTGTGGAAGCAGGATCAACAGGACTTGGCAATAGATTGGTAAGGTAAGAGTCACTAGACGATCAAAGAGGAAAGGATTAAAGATGACTGAGGTTTAGAGACTGGGAGGATGGCGGTGCCAACAACAGAAATTCAGAAGTGACCGTACTACATTATTGACACATATTGAGCACGAAGTCTTCTGAAACCTCCAGATTTTCATAAACAAACTATTGTCTCACTATACACACACACACACACACACACACACACACACACACACACACACCCCATACTGTACAGAATAAAGAGCATAGAGAAGAATGTTGGATTTTTTTGAACCCACATATAGGGATTTAAATTTATTCCCATTAAATTTCATCTCATTAGATGCAGTATCTTCCTCTATCCTTTTGAGAATGTTTCAGATCCCGATTCTGTCATTTAACCTGTTAATCCTGTTAAACTATCTCTCTCAGTTTTTTGTCTTCTGCAAATTTGATAAGCGGACCATACATACCTTTATTCATTTTTTTTTTCTGTGGGAACACGAGGTCAGTTTGTGTCATGTTAAGATTAAGGGACTGGCATGTGGCTGAAGATGTGGAATTAGGCTGGGATGGGGGGGAGGCAGGAATTGTGACTAGTTATATAGTTTCCAGAGTCATCTACATAGTGATGAGAATTAAGCCTGTGGGAGTAGATGAGATTATTAATGCAGGAAGTATAGCTATAGAAGAGGTGAAATTCATTCAAGTATTCCTTGAAGATCTAATATCTCCAACCTTAAAGTCTATAAAGCTCTGTAGGGCTCAGCCCTTCATTATTCTGGACAAGGATAGAATCTCAGAAATGGAAGGTACCTCAGAATTCAACCTGTTACTGATCAAAACTACCCTCTACCATATATATAACAAGCAGTTATCTGGCATCCATTAGAAGATCTCAAGTGATGGGGGTCCCCCTGACTTCCAAGGCTTTTGGCTCTATTTTTGACCCTTTCTAATTGCTAGAGAATGTTTCCTTACGTCAAGGTCAAATCTGCCTCTTTGCCACTTAAGATAATAGCTTTAGAAAAGAAAAGCACCTAACTTCCCTACCTCACCCCCTCCCGTGGCTGCTGGTTCAGCTTTCTGGTACAAAGGAGAACCAGCCTAATTTATTTTATATATGACGGTCCTTCAAATGCTTGAAGAGAACTATAAGTTTCCACTTCACCTTCTTTTCTGCAAGCTCAACAGACCTTGTTTATTCTACCAGTCCCCCTACAGCACAGTCTCCAATACTCTTCCTATCCTCATTGTCTGATGTTTTACAATTTGTCAATGTTCTCCCTAAAAAGTGGTCCCCAGAACAGAACAGAACATTCCAGATGTGTTCTGACCAGGGAGATTCCTCCCTACCCCCCTCCATGCCAGTCTATGTCTCTCATAATACAGCCTATCTTCACATTAGCTGTCATATTGCACTGCTGATTCATATTGTGTTTGAAGTCACTTAAAAAACCCAAATCTTTTTCACATGATCTATTCTCTAACCATGCCTCCTACATCTTATCCTTGTTAAGCTGATTTTTTTGAACCAAAGTGCAGGATTTTACATTCATCTCTATTAAATTTCATTTTATTAGATTTGGCCCATCATTCTCACCTGCCAAGGGTTAGGGTTTTCTATTTTTTTAATCTTGACTCTCACCCAACATGTTAGCTTTCCCATTTCAGCTTCAAAGCTTTAAGTATGTAGATGAATCACAGAATTTCAGAGTTGGAAGGGACTTTAGAAGTAATCTGGTCCAAATTTCACCAGAAAAGAAATACCCTCTACAACATCCACAATAAGTGATTGTTCAGGTACTGCTTAAAAGTCCTCCAGGAATGGAAAATGCATTATTTTACAAGGTAGGACAGTTCACTTTTGGACAGCCCTAATTGTTAAGAAATTTTCCATTGAGCCAAAACCTGCCACTTAGCAACTTCCACCGGTTGTTCCTAGTTCTCTCTGGGACCACGTTGAACAAATCTAATCCTTCTACATGACAACCCTTCAAACACTTGCAGACAGCTATATGCCTCCGTTGCCCCATAAGTCTTCTCTTCTCTAGGCTAAATATTCTCAGTCCCTTCAACTCATCATTGTATGGCACAGTTCTAGTCATCTCACCATCTGGAAATGCTCCAATTTGCCAGTGTCCCTCCTACAACTGAGCACAACACTCCAGATGTAGTCTGACAAGGACAGAGTGGTGGGACCATGACTCCTTTTGTCTGGACATCGTGCCTCTATTAATTTAACCTCAAATGGCATTAGATTTTTTTGACTGCCTTGTCATATTATCAACACATATTGAGCATACAGTTTACTGAAACCCTTAGATTTTTCTCACACAATCTATTTTTTGCCCACTTGTACCCCATCCTGTACTGGTGCAGTTAATTTTTTGAAGCCACATGTAAGGTTTTAAGTTTATTTCTATCAAAAATCATCTCATTAGAGGTGGCAGCTTACTCTAGCCATCTGAGAACTTTTTGGATCCTGATTCTGTCATCTAACATGTTAACTCTCCCTCCCCGCCTCTTGTCATCAGCAAATTTGATAAGCAGGCCATCCATACATTCATCCAAATCATTGATAAAAAGTGTAGGACTGTGCAGGGCCAAGGACAGATGCCTGAGGCATTCTAATAGAAACTCACCTCCAGGTTGACATACACCCATTAATTTCCACTCCTTGAGTCCAATCATTCAACCAGTGCCAAATCCACCTAACTATACTATCATCTAGCCCATATCTCTCCAACTTGTCCAACAAGGATATCATAAGAAACTTTGTCAAACATCTGGCTGAAATCCAGATATACTTATCTACAATATTCCCTTGATCTATCTACCAGTCACTAATCCTGTCAAAAAATGAAAATCCGAGTAGTCTACTTAGCCATTCTTTGTGAAATGGTTCTTTATAAGGAATGCTTTTCCTTTTTAAATTTTCACAAGCCATTCCTTTAACAACACATTTCAACATAGAAAAACTTGCATGAAATAATGACGAGTGAAATGAGCAGAACCAAGAGGATGTTGTATATAGAAACAGCAATATCATTCAAAGGATAACTGATAATGACTAAGCCATTCTAAGTATTACAAATATTCAAATCAGCTACAAAGGACCTATGAAAGAAGATGCTATCTACCTCCAGAGAAAGAACTGATAAATAGAAGTATGTATAGTAAGGTTCTACACACACACACACACTACACAAACACTACACACATATACATACATACATACATACATGAATGCATACACACATATTTACATACATATATCTGTGTCAAATGGTGGCTTCTTTAATGCCAGGTGGGTAGGGAGGGAGACAGTTCTGGACTTAAATTTTAACAAAAAAAAGTTTTAATTTAATTTAAAAAACTCATTCCAGAACTTTGTCAAGAATTAAAGTCAAACTCATTGGGTCATTCTACCCAATGAAGATTCTACCCTCTTCATTTTTCTGAAACTTAAGACCAATGTGTGCGTCTCCACTGTTATAGCATCTCTCCTATTGCCTACAATTTTTTCAGTTGCTGCTGATGGCAATTCAGCAATCACATCATTCAGCCCTTTCACTCCACTGGGATTATAGGTCATAGGTCATCTGTGCCTGGTGATTTGAATACCTTGAGGGCAGTGATATGCTCTCCTTCCATCACCTCAGTTATCTTCAGCTCTAATTCATGGTTTGCATTTTTTTTTTTTGCTCTGCTGTTTCAATTCAAAGGTTGTTCTTTGTGGAAGAGAATCAACAAAAGCAAAATAAAAGTCCAGTCATTTTACTTTCTCTCCCTCATATGTTATCATCATACCACTTACACCACCCCCAACAGCAGTTGTGTAACTTCTTTGAACTCTATCTTCCCCTGAAAAATATCTTTTGTGTTATTCCTACCATTTATTATGAAGCTCAGCTCATTCTCTGCTCTGTTTTTTGCATTATTCTTAGAGAATTATGACATCCTCAGTTATTTATCCTCGATTCTATTCTCTATACATGTCTTTGGAAAATTCTCATTTGGTTCATGAGTTTGCTATGCTTTTTTTATCAGGTATTTTGGATAATTCCCCCACTTTTCTCCTCATGGGAATCATTTGTGTTTTTGTCTTCAGAATTTATTTCTTAAGAGTGTTTAATCCAGGAGTATGCTAATGAATGTTTAACAACCAGCTTTCAAAAAATAAAGTATGTATAACACACTTTTGAGTTTAATCTTCCTTATTAACATTTCAATCATCACCTTAAATCTAGAAAAATCAACAAGGCAATAAATCAATCCCTAATTTGCAGTATTTACTGATTTCTGAGGCATAAATGCTCAGATTTAACAATCAGTTGTTGAAGGAGAGTATGAACTGGCACATCCCTGATCCTTTCTTAGTAGGGTCAACTTCCCCTGCAGAATTTGAGGCCATAGGATACAATCTATCATTTCTCTGAACTTTTTGTTGACTGATTCATTTGGTTTGTTGTTTTACTCCTGAAACCAGCTCTTCTTTCTCACTTTCCTATCCCTATTAATAGCATAGCTATTCTCCCAGTCACCCAGGATTAAAATTTCCAGACCAGAAAGTCATTTAGAATGTCAACTGAACAAAACCATAATGGGGGGAAGGAGGCCACTCTAGAAAACAATTCATTTGGAAAAGATTAAAGAATTAAATAGACTACAAACTCAATACAAATCAATAGTGTCACAGGACTGAACTAATAAAAAAGCAGCATTCAGAAAAGTAAGGCAGTACTTGGCCCAGTGGATGGAGGGCTGGGTCGAAGTCTCAAAGACCTGGATTCAAATGCTCTCTCCAACACTTAGAAGCTGTGTGACTCTAGGAAGCCCAACCTCTGTGTACTTCGGATACTGCCCTAGCTAGGACATATACATAGCACTGATCATATCATTCCCCTAACTAAAAAAAAACTCTGTTATTCCTCATTACCTGTCAAAGTCAATACTCTTTTTAAAATTATTTATTTATTTACTTTTAGTTTTCAACATTCACTTTTATAAGATTTTGAATTCTAAATTTCCCCCCTCCCTCCCCTCCCCCCTCCCCAAGATGGCATGAAATCTGATATAGGCTATATATATGCAATCATATTAAACATGTTTCCACCTGAGTCATGTTGTAAAGAAGAATCAGAACCACAAGAAAGGAAAAGAAAACAGGGAGAGAAAATATTATGCTACAATCCGCATTCAGACTCCATAGTTCTTTTTCTTGACGTGGATAGCATTTTCTATCATGAGTCTTTTGGAATTGTCTTAGATCACTGCATTGCTAGAAGAGGTAAGTCTATCAAAGCTGCTCATCACACAATGTAAAAGTCAGTACTCGTTAGCATGGGGCTTTCGCCTTAATATTTTTAGGCCCTATTTAATAACAAATACTCTGCATTTCATTCATACTGGACTATGTACTTCTTGAACCTACCCTGTGTTTTTCTTCCTTCTCTGTGTTTACTCAAGCTGCTCTGTCTGCCTAGAATTCCTCCTAAGTACTGCCTCTTAAAGCCATACCCAGCCTTCAAGGCCCATCTCAAATGCTGCTGCCACTTCTGGGAAGGTTTCCCTGATCTCCCAATGATGTGTGAGGTCTCCTTCCTCTCAACCCCTCCCAATAGCACTTGGTTTGTATCTCTCTCAAGGCATTTAGCACATCCTGTACATCCTGTATTGTTAGTATACATGCACATGCCTCATCTCTCCAATTAGGTTGTTCCTGGCAAATAGAGGCTGTGTCTTATTTGTCTTTGTATACTACACAATGCGAAGCAGTGTATTACACACAGTAGGCATAATGCTGAGTTCAAGTAAATGTCCCCCCAAGAAAGACCTTTTGATTCTTCATTGGGATAATTCATGATCATATCATCACGACTAGAAATTACAGATGGGTTATCCTTAAGGATACTGCATTTATTGATCAGAGATTACAGTAATATTTGTAATTGTATCAAATACTTACTCATCAGCATCATCAATTATATCAAATGCCATTTGAGCTCAACCAATGTAAAATTCTTAATGTATGTTAAGGAAAGTAACAGTAAACTCCAAGCTTCAATCCAGAAGTCAAATTGAACCAATGAGCAAAGACAATGCCTGCAAATACTTTGAACTATTCCAGACAAGATACATTGAGAATTAAATTACTGAAGAGAAATATGTAACTTAGTATGTTAAGAGAGTGGAAACACAATTGGATCTGTCCAATTGTCCAAGTCCAAGGACCTGAGTTCAAATCCTGCCTCTATCACTTACTAGTTGTGTGACTTCAGGCAAGCCATTTGGCCTCCCTGTTTTCTCATTTGTAAGGTGAAGTTGGCCTAGATGACCTCAGAGGTCCCATCCAGTTATAGTTTATGAGCCTAGAAGACTTACTGAAATCAAAATTTGATGGGAAGAATGGGTTTAAAGTAATTAATGACTATGTAATATCAGTCTTAATAAACATGTGTGGAATTATAAAATAGACAATACAGATTTGGAAAGTATCTTGAGAAAAATCTGCATAATATTAACAAAACTCAGAGCCCTTCACCTTATGACAGCTACAGAATGAGTTCCTCATCAAAAAAAGAAGAAGAGATTTGATAGATGTTTTCTGAACACATTATAAATAGGTTAAAAACTTGGAAAAATACCCTTGAAACCGAGTAAATAGGCTGCCAATAGATGCACAACTGAATTTGTCAATTGTAACTCAAAGTAACCTACTCCTGGATGGAACTTACAAACCAGGCAAGAGCCCAAAGGACCTTTCTTGCAGGATGTTCACATGAACTCAGCCAACAATAGTATCAAAGAAATGGCTAAATTACTCAGATTTGTTTAAGGGAAGAGAAAATGATAATTCGTGATCATTTCATCACCACCAGAAGTTAGAGATTGAAGATCTTGGATTTATTAATCAATGATTATAATGACATTTATAATTGCATTAATTACAATTGATGCATAATGATTACATAAGGAAATGGTAGAAACTATGCAACATGTTCGATATAGGCCACAAAAATTTAGCACCTACTGAATGCCTAACAAGATAGAATCTAGTGGCCAAAATTATTTTTTCAGAAGTTTGCTTCTTTCATAAACTAAAGATCAATTCCTTTACTACAAATATAGACTTCAAAATATCCTTGAGAAGTCAACAAATAAACTGTACTGAAACTGGACCATTATTATAGACAAACCGGTTGTCTATAATTTTCCAGATATAACACTGAACCATAGGAATTTAAGAACAACATTTTAACCGATGTCACCATACCAAATGCACATAATCTTCAAGCTGTATGGAATGAAAAGCTTTCAAAATACAGAGACCTAGAGGCATAGCATCCCCTTCATTCTTCTGCTACTGGAGTTCTCTGGAAGTTGCTTTCAGGGAGCCCTCAGAAGATGGGCTTACATCCCCATACTTTCATTCAATTACAAAAAGCTATTATTTTATCCTCCAGTAGTCTGAAAAAGCATTAAATATAAAATAATAGCATAGTGGCTTTTCCTGGGGTCATTTCTATCTAAACCACATCAGACAGATGAGAACAAGATAAATAATAGTAATAATTTACATTTAATAGATACACTTGTCTTTCAAACTTCCTCATTTCTGTCTCAAGTAGCACAGGTCTTCATAGATCCACAAACTCAGTGTTATCCCTGACTCCCCAAGTGAATTCTCCTTCACCCTACAAGTTTCCAAATCTTGTCGTTCCAACCTTCACAACATCTTTCACATCTGTCCCCTTTTCTCCACTCACATAGCCACAATGCTGACTCCGGTCTTTATCACCTCTCACTTGAACTAGCAAAAGTACCCATTGGCCTCCCTGCCACAAATCTCCTTGCTTTAATTCAGCCTCGTAAAGGGGCTGTATTATTTCCTAAAATGCAGGTTGGACCAGGTCACTCTTCCACTTCTTATAGCCTCTAGGATCAAGCATAACAACTCTGTTTGATATTAAAGTCCTTCAAAACCTAAACTCAATCAACCTTTTCAGCTTTGTTATATATCATTCCCCATACAGTCCATCCTAGCTATCCTTTCTGTTCCTCACATGCGATACTCCATTTCCTATCTCCATACTTTGGCACTGGCTCTCCCCATACTTGAAATGCCCTCTACCCTTCACTATCATTTCTTAAAATCCTTTGTTTCCCCCAAGACTCATCAGCTAACCATCACTTTCTATATGATCCCACCAGTGCCTAGTGCTGCCTCAATTATCTTATACTTCTTTTTATACTAAATACACACACACACACACACACACACACACACACACACACACGGACATGTGTGCATTTGGGTACATGTTGTTTACCTCCATAGAATGAAAGTGCCAACTATTTTGATTTTGTTGAGCATGTTGCCAGTGCCTAGCACTTAGTAGGTACTTAATAAATGTTCATTTATTAACTGATTGATTGGTAGAAGTAGCTTTAAGACTTGAAAAACACTTTTCTCACAATAATCTTGTGAAATAGACCATGCTAATATTATTAACTCCATTTTATAGCTAAGGAAGAATGACTTGTCCATGTCACACAACTAGTAAATATCTAAGGTATGATTTGAACCTTGAACTTCTGATTCCAATTTCAGTATTCTTTCTTATGTTGAATGAATTAAAATATAAATTAATTAATCCTGTCAATTTAGAATTGTTTCTTGGGTGTGAGCTGAGAACCTCAATACCTAAAAAATCCCACTAAAAAGCTCTGATGAAATATCTCCTTTCTTTGGGCAGGTTGAATTTATGCCCTTCACTCACTGGTCCTTTGTCTCCCAAACAGATGATCAACATCCATTCCCTCTGAGAGCTCAGTCTAAGTATACTTTTGCATCTCACCTTCTTAATAGATTTGTCAACCACCCAACAGCCTCAGCAGCTCTGAGGCCCAGGCTCCCTGGACTTGGGAAGCATGAAAACTGCTGAAGGCAAATGCTAACAAGTCGATTTAAAACTGTGAATTCTCCTCTGTGCTGCTTCACAGCTAAAGTAAAAAGTGTACATTCATGGAAGGTGAGGGGAGTGGGTTATTGTCTGAGGAAGAAAGACCTCTATTCTAGGTGTCAGAAGAAAAGACTAGCTGCCTTGTTAGAATTAGTGTTCCTAACCTTTCTATTTTTCCTGAGCAACTTATCATCATCATCATCATCATCATCATCATCATCACTATCATCAGGTCATTATTCTCAGCATTGCTAACATCATTAAGGGTTATTGAATGTGCCCAGCGATGTGCAAAGTCCTGAACACAGAATTATAACCGAGCACTTGCTTTCACAGAATTACAAAAGCAGATAAACCAAAGTGCACATATCTGTACAGAACCTAAAGATAAACAAAGAAAATATATTCCCTGAAAGGGCCACAGCCTCAAAAACAGAATCTGAGAGCTGCGAGTGACCTACAGGATAAATCTGGGCAACCAAATGGTGTAGTGAATAGGTCAGTGGGCTTAGAATCATGAAGACTTGTCTTCCTGAGTTCAGACCTGGCCTTAGACACTAGCTGTGTGAGCCTGGGCAAGTCACTTACCTCTGTTTGCCTCAGTTTTCTCATTTGTGAAATGAATACTGGAGAAGTAAATGGCAAACCACTTTAGTATCTCTACCAAGAAAACCCCAAAATGGGGTCATGAAGAGTCAGACACAACTGAAACAATTAAACACCAGCAATAAGGAGCTAAGTCTAACCCTTCCCTGAAGTATGTCTCTTCTAATGCATTCCAGATAAGGGATAATCTAGCTTCTTTTTGAAGGCTTGCTTCTAGTTCTTCTTAGTAGAGAAAGTCTGGTCCCTCTTTTTTAATATTTTTTACATTTTTTATTTTTCCCCAATTATATGTTGAAACAATTTTTAACATGTCATTTTTTTAAGGTTTTTGAGTTCCAAATTCTACCCCTCCCTTCCTATTCTAATGACAAACTTTCTACAGTAAAAAGAAAACTAACTCTACAATCCAAGGACCTGGGTTCAAATGTTGCCTTTGATGTTTACTCCCTATGTGACTTTGGGCAAGTCACTTGACTTCCCTGGTCCTTTGTTTCCTCATCTGTAAAAGGAAAGGGTTGTTCAAGATGGTCACTAAGGTCCCTTCCAACTATAAATGCTGTGATTTAAGAAATATTTGAAGGAAAGGGCCATGTTCCCTCTAAGTCCTCTCGTCTCCAGGTTAATCATACCCAGTTTGTCAGATCATAAATATAGAGTTCAAATGGAGCTTAGAGACCATATAGTTCAAACCTTTCCTTTTACAAAGGAAAGAGCTATGCTCCCAGGACTCACAGAGACTAAATACCAGAGGTGGCTTTTGAACTCATTTCCTGTGATTCTAGATTAAGCTCTCTTTCTCTGATAACAATGCCTCCCTTTACCACATCTTCCTATGGTGATGCCTGAATCGGGAGAGTGCAATCAGATGAGTTCAGTGCCGTGGTTCAGTACCTTGTGCTTCTGTTTACAGAGCTTAAGACCATGTTAGGGCTTTGTTTTGTCACGTTTCTTTTTGTCGTTGCTCTCACTACCACAACACATTGTTGACTCATAATAAGCTTTCAATCCAAGAAAATCCCCAGGTTATTTTCACATAACTGCTGAATGGATAGATAAATACATGTAAGGGGTAGTGAAATTAATTGAAGGTTGAGGTACCACCGGCTTCCCATCTCATGTACCCTAACCCTAATACAAGGGCACAGACTTACAGACAGGTAGCAAACACAGGATCAAAGACCAGAGTCCACTTTGCTCAGCTTAGGAAGATACAGTTTATGAAATTGCCTTGATTCTGGACACTTCAGTCCTGCCATCTAAGTCTAATTTATTCTTCTACAGGGTCCCCAAGGAGGCAATATACTGCAGAGCACAGACATTAACTCTCCATGGCCTTGAAAAAAAAATCATTTAATCTCTCTGGCTCCTGGTTTCCTCATCCGTCGATTGAGGAGCCTGGACTAGGCGATTTTTATCATCTTTTCCTTCCAGCTGTTACATCCAATGTTCTAAGTCTGAATGTTCTGTTTAATTCTAATTTGCTTTTGCTTATGTTCTAGGATGATCTAATGGCTGAATTTTTCTAGCTGATGCCAAACAGGGTTCTCCCGTTGTTCATTTCTCTTTCTCAACTCTTTGAATCAGTTCCTCTTTGATGTTTTCTGAGATCCACAACCATTTTGGCTCTCTGCTTATCCTATAGGCATAGATCAGTGGCATAGATCAAAGCACCCTTCTGGGTGGGGTAGGGGAGGTGGGGGGAAAGGAGAGGAGGGTCATTTGCTCCCATGTCACACAAGGATGAATACCTAACGACCAGAAAGCATGCTAAAGAATAAAATGACTTTGTGAAGTTGGCAGTCAAGGTACTGGGGCAGGCGTGGATTTGGTTATGGGTAATTATTGTCAAAGACAAGCTAAGGAAGTGCATTCCTGGATCAATGATGGCTCTTCAGGTCACCTCATAAAATCATAAATCGAGAGCTGGAAGGGACCTCAGAAACCATCTTATCTAATCCTGTAGTTTTACATGTGAAGCAACTGAGTCCCAGGCAGCTTGTCATTTGCTCAAGATCATGTGACCAATGATATGTCGGCAGAAGGACTTGAATCCAGGTCCTCTAACAGTAGGATCAGTGAGCTTTCCCCTGTACCACCCTACTTTTCAGAATCACAGAATTTCAAAGCCTAAAGGAACTTTTGAGATCATATAAATGATAGATGATTAATAATTTTTTATTGATTAATTGATATAGTCTAATGGTTCCTAGCCTGTGAACCTCAGATCCTGAGGTAAAGGTTGGGGGTGAATGGGTAGAAGGATAGAGTTATTGGAAGAGTAAATCTTGCAATGGCAGACCAGCCATAAATGACTCAGTCTAATAAATAAGCAAATATACCCTCTGTAGACTGAATGTCTCACACATATATGCTCCATTATTTTTGAAGATATATAGATGTAGTATGACTAACAAAATAGAATTTGCAGCAGGTTTTTGTTATCATGTATTTTCTCAACTTAATATTACAACTTCTCTAATGTGGAATCAGCTAATAATAATAATATACGTCTTTTTTTTAAAAAAAAAAAAGGGATTCAAAGATGTTGTAAACCATTAGTCCAAACTCCTCATTTTATAGAAAACTGAGGCCCAGAGAGACATGACTTAGGACATAAGAGTTGCTATCGTAAGTTATTATCTCATTTTATCCTCACAACAACCTTGGGGAATAGGTACTATTATTATCTCCATTTTACTGTTGATGAAACTGAGTCAGAGGTTAACTGACTTGCTCAGGTCACACAGCTAGGAAGCATTTGAGGTCACATTTGAACTCGGGTCTTTAGATTCCAGGCCTAGCAAAACTTCAGAGTGGCTTCACCATTAATATCAATAGTAATCAACCAAAACAATAACAATGATAATTAGTATTTATCTAGTGATTTTAAATTTGCAAAGCCTTTTATATAAATTTTATCATTTGATAACCCCCACTGGCTAAGAGTAGACCACAGAGTCTCCAACCTTGTGTGACCTTGTCTAAACCTTAAGTATCATCCTGTGAACCTTTGATTAGCATATAAATTATGGAGACTTCTAGCAGTAATTACGGCTCCTTTTTTACCTCAACCAGTACAAAAACTATAGAATTCTGAAATTAACTCAAGCCTAGATCTTCAGTGGATTACCATGCTAACAAACTTTCAAAAGAAAGAGCATTGAAATAGTAAGGATTTAAATGATAAATAAGTTAGTCTTTTAAAAACAGTTAACAACCATATTCCAGAACGAGTAGGATCTTTCCACATCTACCTTGAAGTGATCTGGGACTTGAGTTCCTCCAAATTCAAGATGATGGTAGTGAAAGTTAACACCTGGTTATTCTCTATAGCTGGAGGGTATTCCAAGATGGTGCAGAGTGTAAAGATTTCTTCAAGGGACTGTGTGTGTGTGTGTGTGTGTGTGTGATCATTTCTATACCAGTGGGCAACCTGTCTCTCTTCATGTAGCTAGCTCTTGGCCATGCTAGCTCCATGTAAGTGGGTGATGTATCTCTCTCACTCCTCTCCCTATGGCCACTCCTCCTCTAAATCATGGCAAGAAAAAAAAGGCTACCATCTCTGACCATTTCACTATGGAGAGAACCAGCAGAAAATCTACTTAGCCACTGGTGGGAAACTCTCAGTTGTTTCCCTAAAGAAGGGCCAAGAATATCCCCTAAACCTTGGGGAGATCAAGATGTGTAGCAAACTTAATTGTGAAATGCTTTGAATTTTTTGAAAGAAAGGTGCTATACAAATTGAAGGCAAATTTTGTTTTTAATGAACCAGTTATTGATTCTATTTAGGGTCTTAATACTGCTGCTCATTGTGAGGATAATTTTAGATTGATGCATATTGTTAACTTCTTTGCTTAGACCTCGATATATCATTCAATAGTTGTACCCAACAAAGTGAAATGTGTATTTTTCAGCTTATTTCTACTAGAAACATTTAAATTGTGAATCTTCACAAATGGTTGGAGTTTGACATGTAACTTCAAAAGTTACATATAATGAACCTCTATTCATGCCTGTGCATAAGTATAATTATGTGTAAATAGCTGGTACATTGTAATTACAGACATTATTAACATTGTCTTTTTCTTTTTTAAATTGCAATAAAGTTCAGTTTTCTACCAAAAAAAAAGTATATAGCAAATACTTTTTCCTCCTAGTCAAAAAAACAGCAGGGAGAAAAGACAGGAGAAGGAGCTTCATACAATTCAAATATATGTGCATGTAGTAAGCAGTTAACAAATACTTGTTGAATTATTGAATTGAATTATCAATAAGCTAAATCCAGGGGATTCATAGCTAAACAAACCCAAAGCTAACTCATAGTGTTCTAGAAGGGAAAAGAATATGTTGAGTCAAGTCACAAAGAAGTAACATCTTTCTGAGCATCACTAGAGGTATAGAGAGAGATAGCTTGGTATAGTGGTTGGAATGTTTAGCCTGGAGTCAGAAAGACCTGGGTTCAAATCCCACTTCAGGCACTTAGCTGAGCAATTCTGGGATTGCCTTCTTTTTCCTCAGCTATAACATGGAGATAACAATTAGTACCTACCTCTCAGAGTTGTTGTCAGTATCAAATGAAATAACATATTCAAAGTACTTTGCAAACCTTAAATCAGTATGTTAGATGTTATTATTCCTGTAGATCATGTAATACTTAAGTCCATGATGGACCAGGCCAGGATATGTGTTAGATGTGGGAAAATTACCTCTGACAGGTTGATCTACGAAGCTTTAGAGTCATGCAGCTGTGCACTGGGCAGATATTTTAGCTATTACTTTCATCTTCTTCTATTTCCTGTGCCAATTTTCAGTTTCTTTTCTATATAAATAAACATCTCTGCTTAAAACTTAACATGGCTTGGAGTTGATAAAGGCAGATGAGACTGAAGTGAGAAACATCCAATGATATCTGAGTGCTTGGGGAGGGGTAGAGATTCTCAATAGCAGGGTAAAGTGGGTATAGCCAGGGACAGCTTTCTGTACCCCCTCACTATGGGTCAAGGCAAGGCCCATTTCTCTGGGGAAGTTAGAGAATCAACTCGGCACTTGGTTATCCTCTCACAAGAGAGTACTGAGAAGAGTAGCCATAAGAGTTTGGTGTCAGATTGGGCTACTGATTTTTGAAATAAATCCAAAAGAGTCATTTCTGTTACCTAAGACAACATTTCTCTTGGGTATTTCCCAAACTGGCATGACTTTCCCTTTCCCCTGCCTCCAGGTTTCCTATCGCCTCCATTCTCAAATCAATTTGGATGCAAAGGCCATAGGGAAATTGGAGCCTGAGAGATTTCCTTTGACTTAGAAATCACTCATCCTAATTACCCTTTCACACTGCATTTATCTCACTGGAAGGGCTGCCAACAATCTATCAATGACAAGCAAGGTTAGCATAAAAGAACTGCAAGAAATTGCATCAACTGAGGGTCACAATCCCCCTCCCCTTGTCCTGTGGCTGGGGCACACTGGGCTGTCTCTTCCTCTATTCTCTTGCCATGACTATCTAACTCAATACCTGGTTCACACCACCTGCTGGGTCACAGCTCCAACTGGGTGATTCCTGGTCTCCAATGTCTTACCCCCTGCTTTAATAGTGCCCACCAAGCTCTGACAAGTAAAGCCTAGTAGCCCAGGTCTCCTGTGACCACATTACAGAACAGAACAAGAATCAGAAGGTTTGTTTTTTTTCTTTTTTTGCCTAGACATTTCTAGGAAACTTGAGAAGATGAAAACAATCTGGACTGTAAGGATAGGGCTGAGGGAGTTCACAGCAAAAGGTTGCACAGAGCTCCTAAGAGGCATAGCAGGCAATATGTAGAAGATCTACTACAAGTAGAAGGGCAAGGAAGTTCAGTGCCTGGAAAGCTCAATGCCCCACTCTATACTAGCAGAAACTTGCCATATCTGTGGACAGCACCTTCCAGTACAGTGAGTTTGCAGGGGACAATGTAAAGACATCCCTTTGCCCCTAAAAGTTTCTGATTGGCAAATAGTTCTTTAGGGCCTTGTTCTGGAAGATCTGAATTGTAAATCTTTCTCAAATCCAAGCCGACCCTGCCTCTACTCCTACTCAAAGTAGGGAAGCCTTGGCTAGCTCTGTGATAATCTTATTCTTTAATCTGCCAAAAATAGATTTCACTTTCCTATGTCCTGTGTTCTCCCTCCCTGAACCACCCTGCATTCATACATTCAGTATGTACCTATATATGTATATGGTTTCTCTGCCTTTAAAAATGTAAGCTCCATGATGGCAGGCAGTGTGTCTTTTTTTTTTGTCTCTGTATCCTAAGTGCCTAGGACGTGTGGCACATTATAGGTGCTTAATAAATGTTTGCTGATTGATTGATGATCGTAATTGCATGATAATAAATGTTTCCCTACCCATATATCAGTACCACTGACCCAGCCTCAGAAGAACTTGACTTTGAATTTATTTTTAAGAAGTATTAGCAATGGATTTGCACTAGTTTATTCACACTTCTTTATCCTGTCTGGCTCAAACCAACAACTCAATTCAGCAAACATGTATCACAATGTGCAATACATCATGCTGAGTACTGAGCATGCGAAACCAAAAATGAAGCAGTTCCTGCCCTCAGAGAGCTAGCATTCAAGTAGGAGGAGACAACATATACACAAGTTTGTAGATACAAAAATACTTTCAAAAAAATTTCAGATATTCAGTGCTAATAATAAGAAGGATCAGGGCAGGTTTTACGCAGGAGTGAGGAGGCACTATTGAGGTGAGAGTGCATTTTAGACATTCATACCCACCTGTGCAAAA
Organism: Vombatus ursinus; assembly: GCF_900497805.2. NCBI lineage: Eukaryota > Metazoa > Chordata > Mammalia > Diprotodontia > Vombatidae > Vombatus > Vombatus ursinus. The sequence goes on from NW_020951934.1 coordinate 784,223, forward strand.
ATACAGAGGCTACAATACAAATGTGAGGACAAGATAGAATCCATTGACTGGAACAGAGGGTGTGAATGGAAATGTCATAGCGTAAGACTAGGTAGGTCAGTAACCAGCTTTTAGAGGGCATTCGTGTTCCAGGCTGACAATTTTGCATTTTATCTTAGAAGCCATAGGTTGCTATGGAATTTTTTGAAAAGGTGAGTGACATGACTAAATCTCCATTTTAAGCATTTTTTTGTGAGGCAATTGGGGTTAAATGACTTCCTTAGAGTCACACAGCTAGTGAGTGTTATGTGTCTGAGGCCGGATTTGAACTCAGGTCCTCCTGACTCCAGCACCAGTGCTCTATCCACTGTGCCACCTAGCTGCCCCCAATTTTGAGCATCTTAATTTGACAGGTGTATAGACAATCAATTGGAGATGAAAGTGACCAGAAACAGACATCTCCACAACAGCTGGCCAGCACCAGAATGCAATCTGTGACCATGGGAAAGAATGAAGTCAGCTGGCACACAATGGGGTTGAACCTATATAGCTTTGACCATGTTAGCACTAGACAGTGATCAATGGAATTAAATAGATACTTTGAATTCAAAACTTCAATGATGCATGATTTTTTCAGTTCATATATTCTTTTCACTTTCATTGATACAACTCCTTTACAGCTTAATAGATAAAGAGGGTGTGAAAAAAAGAAAGAAAGAAAGAAAGAAAAAAGGAAGGAAGGAAAGAAAAAGAAAGAAAGAGAGAGAGAAAGAAAGAAAGAAAGAAAGAAAAAAAAAGAAAGAAA
>NW_020951934.1:785106-792606 GCF_900497805.2 Vombatus ursinus
GAAAGAAAGAAAGAAAGAAAAAGAAAGAAAGAAAGAAAGAAAGAAAGAAAAATCATCCCCTGAGGACAAATTGGTGATGATCTTCTGGCAATACAGCTAGTCTGGGAGAACAAACTGACATATAGCCTGACCAGAGTTCTATCACTTCTTTCTCTGGACCACATTTCAACCAATGGAACCTAAGATTACATTAGTTTTTTACTTTTTTAAATTTTTTAAATTTTTTTGACTGCCAGTTAATAACTGACATTTTTAAAACACTAAAATTTGCTTAGCTCTTTATGTATGTCATCTCACATGAGCTTTAAAGTAGGTAGGTACTTTTTTGGGGGGATGGAGGGAGGAGAAGGTGCAAATGTGTGCAGACTCCCAGTGTGCAGACTCCTTCTACCTATACAGATTGGTGCAAATTAGTACCTGAGGTACATGATAATGTAGGTAGTGTCAGAGGAGGAATTTGAATGCAGGTCTTCCTGACTCCAAATCTAACACTATATCCTCTATACTGTGCTGCCTACATCATGTGGCTGACTCTTACTGAGCTTGTGATCTGCTGGAATTCCTATTTTTTCCCCAAATAAACTCCTGAATAGCCATGTCTCCCTTATCTTACACTTGTACAATTGATTTGGTTAACTTAGACTTGATATTCATCACTACTGAACTTTTTTCTTCTTAGCCTCAGTCAACTTCCTCCCAACCTCATGCCATCTGCCAGCTTGATAAGCATGTCACCAAGCCTTCATACAAGCCAGAGATTCAAAGATTGACAATAAAAGGATCAAAGGCAAAGCTCTGGGACACTTCACTGGAGTTGCTACTCAGTTAGTAGCAACCCATCAATTGGCATTATTTGGGTCCAGCCAGTCAACCAGTTCTGAATCCAAGTACCATCCCATCATCTAGCCCAGGGCTTCTTAAACTTTTTCCACTCACCAACCCTTCTCCCTTTCTAGCAGCATTTATTGGTGTTGAGTGGCCCAATGGCATGCACTGTGCAAAGTGCACGTGCTTTGTGTTCAGAACCAAGGTTGCGGTGAAGTTGCACAAAGTAACATGGGCAAGTGCTGCCAGAAACACCTTGAATTCATTACACATTTTGATTTTTAATTAATTTTTGATCATTAAATGTTCAGAAACCTTTTTACTGTTGCCAAATTTTTCACGACCCCCTATGGTGTCAGGACCCATGGTTTAAGAAGCCCTGATGTATCCCATATATCTCCATCACGGTCCCAAAGATAACATAAGACATATTATCAGATGCCTTGATGAAATCCACATTCACTGTATCCACCACTTCCCCCTAATCTACTTGTCCAGTAACCAAAGAGAAAATGAAATTTATAAGTGCTCCCAAGCCATCCTTTAAATAATCCCTTCCAGAAATAGTATCAGGCAAACATGTTGGCCAATAGTTTAGAGTATCTACTTACTTGACTTTAAAAAAAAAACTAGGACATTTGCTCACCTCTAATCCCATTCCCCATAATTCCTCAAAGATCACCAGCAGTGGCTCAACAATCACATACACAGACTCTTACAGGACCTTTGGATGGAGTTCATCTAGGCCAGGTGGCTAGAACTTATTGAAGACAGCCAGGTATTCTTTGACCACCTCTACACTTACCCTGGTTTTTAATTCCCTTTTAACCATTTCTCTTCTATCATCCCCAGTCTGAACACCACATTTTTTTTAAAGTAGAGAAAACAGAAGTTGAGTAGTTTCACCTTCTCTCTATTGTCCTTTATCTCTTTCCCTATACTCTCCCAGCAGGGGTCCTGTCCCTTCCTTGATCGTTTTCTTGCCCCCAACACAGATTTTTTTAAGAACCCTTTTGTTATCTTTTGCATTTATCTCAAGCTCATGCTGGGCTTTATTCCTGACAGTATTATTACAAGACCTTGCCACTCCTTTGTGTTTATTCTCAGTTTCCTGACCTTGCTACCATTTATTCTTACAAATGTCCTTTAAAAATCTGAATTGGTCGATCAGCTCCCCGTTTATCTACATCAGTCTTATTAGACACCTCCCTCTTTTCTTACTCATTGGAATTGATTGTGAATATATCATCAGAATTAAATTTTTCAATCTCTCATTTTTCTTGAGAGTCCTAGGAGATGGGTCCCTCATGTCACCAAAATCTTTGAAATCTGTTCTAATTAAACTCTGGGAATCCTAGTCATACTAGATCTGGCATTTCTCTATCAAAAACTGCCTCCCAAAGTTCCCATCATTCCTTCTCTACCACCAAGTTCTTCCTTTTTGATCAGCATAAGGTGCAGGATAGCAATCTCCCTCATTGCTTCCTCAACATTCTGAATGGTGAAATTATCATGAAGATAAGTCAAGAATTTATCAGCTGCTCTACTTTTAGCAGAAAAAAGACCTCCAGCATATTTGTGAGGAGTTGAAGTCCTTTATCACAATTATATCCTGTTTCTATGCTAGCTTTGTGATTTCACTCAAGAACTCATCATTCCATCCTCCCAGTTTGCCTTATGACCTCAGTATACTTCCGTCACTATATCACGCTTTTTATCCTAACCCAAATACTCTCCACCAGGTTTCCTGTTCCCTTCATGATTTCCAATCAGGTGAATAATTTTTAAGGTAAAATGCTACCTTGTCACCCATCCTACTTAAACTGTTCCTTTTAACAAGGTGTATCTTTCTTTCCTTTATTTGAGTTAAAAGTTGCATCCCAGGAAGACTCAGCTCTGCTTACAAGGTTCTATTTAACTAAAAAGCTCTAGCTCATTTTATTACTCATACTCTGTATATTATGATAATTGAGCAAATGCTTATTGTGGTTGTGAGGATAAAATGAGATAATAATCATCAGTGCTTAGCACAGCACGTGGCAGAAAATAAGTACTACATAAATGTTTTTGTTGTGGTTTAGTCATTTCAGTCATGTCAGACTCTTCGTGACCCCTTTTGGAGGTTTTCTTGGCAGAGATACTAGAGCTCTTTGCCATTTCCTTTTCCAGCTCATTTTACAGATGAGGGACCTGAGGCAAACAGGGTTAAGAGATTTGTGTAGGGTCACACAGCTAGTAAGTGAACTCTGGTCTTTCTGACTCCAGGCCAGGTACTCAATCTACTACATTACCTAGCTGCCCCTATAAATGTTAGTTGTTATTATTATTATTATTATTATTGTTATTATTATTATTATTATTATTTCTGCCTCTTTTTCCCTTTTATTATTGTTGCCTATGAATTCCCAAGCACTTTAATTGCTAATTCCAATAATTTATACTTATATAGGTTGAGGTTTACTTTGAGGTTTACTAAGCACTGTCCTTAAAACAACCTTGTAATGTTGTGCTACAAGAATCACCCCCATTTTGCAGATGGAAGCTGAGACTCAGAGAGTTTAAGTAACTTGTTCATGGTCACAAAGTCATTCAGTATTGGAGTCAGAATTTGAACCCAAGACTATGGACTTAAGCTCCAGTTGTCTTTTTACCACATCACACAGTTTCCCCCAATCATTTTCCCCTAGTAAGAGCAATTTTTGCTAAACCCTGGACTAGTACATGTCTCTTCAACCTTGTGATATAACTGAGAAGTAAAAGATATCCAAAGAACCAATCTCCATTATCCAGGAGATGAAAGAGCAACCAGCCATTTTCTCAGTAACCTCCCATTATGGATTCATTCATTCCTTTGTTCATTCAATAAATATTTGCTGAACACCTACTTGCTGGTGTAGTGGTTACCAAAAATCATATAAAACATAACCCCTTAAACAATAGCTAGGAGCACAAGATATAGGCACATGAAAATTTAAATGATAAAATAAGACATTGAATAAGATAGTATATGATTAAATGCCCACTGAGTGGTAGCTAGGTGGCATAGTATCTTGGCATAATGGACTTGGAGTCAGAAAAACCTGATTTTGAATTCCTCCTCTGACACTAACTAGCTATTTGATTTTGGGAAGGTCATTTTATACCTCTCAGCTTCAGCTTTCCCATCTGCCAAATGGGGATAACAGTAGCACCTATCTTTCAGGATTGTTGTGAGGATCAAATGAGATAATTTATGTAAAGAGCTTTGCAATCTTAAAGTGCTCTATAAATGCTAGCTATTACTATCATCATCATTATTATTATCAGTAGTAGTAGTAGTATATGCAGTCAGTGTTATGAGTTTATAGGACAGGGATCACTGTGTCTTGGTGCAGTCAGCTAAGACACTGAAGTGGTAGGAATTAAACTGAGCCTTAGAAAAGGGGAAGATTTATTTATAGGAATGTAAAGAGAGAAAGGGACATCAGGTGAGAAAGGAAGAGGACAAAGATAAAAAAAACGGACACAAATTGTGTAAAAGATCTGTGCTTGAAGAATCCACTACCAGAGGCACTATGCTAGTCAGAACAATATGTGACCAAAGGACCACCTGAGAGTTCCTCCTCTTCACCTGCAAGGGTTATAATTGCTTACCAGAATAAAAAACAACAAGCTTGCATCTCTCAGGAAAAATGCAGGTGCGTGACATGGATTGGTCTCAAGTATACTACTCTCAGGGTGGCAATTTTAAGACTCTATTAACCTGCTCTCAGGTCTAGAGGAAGAGCCTCAGACGGGTAGTATTTCAGACACACACACACACACACCTTTCTCTTTCTCTTTGCCAGTCCTTTCTCATGGATTTAACAACTGAAGTGGGGGATAAAAGGAATTGGGATTCTTTGGGCAAAAATGGGCCACAGAGCTATCCTCACCTTAATTCCAACCTTGACTATCTCCCACTCCCTCAACCATAGCACTGGTTCAAACATTACCACTATTCCCTGACCTTACATCAGTGAAGAGTAGAGAAGGAAAAAGAAAAGAAAGAAGAGCTAGTAAGGGGGAGGGGGAAAGAGGGTAGAAGAGAGCAGTGGGAGGAAAGAGGGAGAGGAAGATTGAGGAAGAAAAAGGGGAAAGGGGAGGAGAAGAGACAGAGTGGGAAGGGAAAAGAGAAAGATGGAGATAAAGGGTAGCAATCCTATCTAAGATGTATCAAAGGAATCACTATTCAATTCCATTCAATTCAATAAACATTTATTAACTGCACTCTACGTGGCAGGCACTGTGCTATAGGTTCTAACGGTATGATGACAGAAGAGGAAGCAGTTCCTTCTTTCAAAGAGTTCACATTCAACTGGGGGGAGAGCAAAAGAAGAGGAAACCACATGTATGCAGATAAATAAATATGAAATATACACAAAATAAATACAAAGTGAAAGTGGGCGTGGGGAGAACTATTTTTGGTGTTTCCAGCTCTAGTCTCCACTCCCATCTTATGATTCTCATGCAGTGCCTGAGGGGATCATTTGGAAGCACTTATCGATACAAACATACAATCTGAAAACACACACATACATATATACCAGGTACAGTCAGTAACAGAATTTCCTTTTTTCACAGACACGACTCAACTATCATATGCATATTCCTCCAAACCCTCATTAACATATCTGAATGGCTGGCACTCACAATTTCTGCAATCCAGAGTTGGCAACATTTTAAATTCATTTTTTCAAAACGTGTAATTTTGCATATATGCTTAAATCTATCTTAGTTATTGACTTCCCTCATAATACATATATACATAACCATTGGCTGAATACTTGCTGTGTGCAAGGTGTTTGAAGTACTTATCTCACCATCTCTAGCCCCCTCTAGGAGAATCTCTCCCTGTTCTGAACTCCAGAGCACACACTATCTGCACCATTCATTTACAGCTAATCTCTCATTGTGTCACATTATTAGTGATCTTTGTACACTTTTATGTCCCAATTCATTCATTCAGACATCAAGCTCCTTGAAGGAAAAGACTAGATTTCATGGTTCTTTGTGATCCCTTCAGTCCTTAGCACACTGTTCTCTCTCTCTCTTTCTCTCTCTCTCTTTCTCTTTCTGTATATGTACATATATACATATATACTTTGTTATATGTACTATATATTGTATGCCATATTATATATATATTTACACATTTTATATATACATGCATATGTAATATACTTTAGTATATACTAGCTATAATAAATATTCAATAGGTACATATTGACTGCTATAAAACCTGCATATTTCTATTTTTAAAAGAGTACAGTTCTCTTTATCCAATAAATGGGCCCCCTCAATTTTTTGTTTTTGGCAAACAAAATCCTATTTAAATATGCCAGAGACATGGAAAGCTGCCGTCAGTCCTTTTGGTAATAGGTAATATTGGTGCAGTAGATAGTACTCTGGGTCTGAAGTCAGGAAGAAGTGAGTTCAAATCCAGCCTCAGATACTTACTAGCTGTGTGACCCTGGTCAAGCCATTTAACCCTGTTTGCCTTAGTTTCCTCATCTGCAAAATGAACTAGAGAAAGAAATGGCAAACCACTCCAGTATCTTTGCCAAGAAAATCCCAAGTGGGGTCAGAAAGAGTTGGAAATGATTGAACAACAAAAATGTTGTCATGAACCCCATTCATTCTCCAATAATAGTTAACATTTAAGCAGCTCTTAATATGTGTCTAGCACTGTGCTAAGCACTTTACAATTACTATATCATCTGGTCATCACAACAGTCCTGGGCAAGAGGTACTTTTATCATCCTTATTTTACAGATAAGGAAACTGAAGCAAATGGGCTAAGTGACTTGCCAGGATCACACAGCTAGTAAGTGTCAGAGGCTTTCCTGATTCAAGGTTTGACACTCTAGCCACTGAACCACCTAGGTATCATTTTGAAAAGGAATAACCACACCATACCTTTTGTTTGTTATTTTATACATATATATGTATATATTTTGTACATCAAGTTCCCAAGTTAATGCCCAATTTTAAAATAGCCCATATGGACAAAGTGCTGCCTCCATTCCAGTCCAAACCCCCTGACACCTATGACCTCACTGCTGAGAAATGAATCACTGTGAAAACATAACATCGTTGAGCTTGTAGTTCATCTCTGGGATCAGAGAAAAGGAAGAAACAATCTAAAGTTGGAACAGAGAGAGACATGATTCTTAGCCCTCTGCTGGCCTCCTTGCCCAACAGTCTTCCCTCATATTTCACTCTGTCACACTGGCCTCACTTTCTTGACTGTTATTCTAGAATTCTTATGTTGCACAGTTGATTCTCTTTGACTTCCTAATTTGGGACATAGTTTCATATTTGAGTCACCATTTTGCTCATCTGGTTTTGTTCATAGTTTTGTCAGCTAGTTCCCTCCCCAATGTGGGGCTTTAAGCAAGGTACTTTTGCTTAAGACCCCATAATATTCATGGGGCACCAAAATATTCATAGCAACACTTTTTGAAATAGAAAAAAAAACTGGAAGCAAAGTGATTGTCCATTGATTGGAGAATGTCTGAGTGAGTGTGATAGAATATTATTGAGCCATTAGCTATTTCAGTTTTGAGGAATTCAGAGAAACATGTAAAGGCTTGTTTCAGCTGATGCAGAGGGAGGTAAACAGAAATAGGAGAATAGTATACACAATAACTACAA
>NW_020951934.1:797606-834065 GCF_900497805.2 Vombatus ursinus
GGGTACATATGCGTGTATGTGTATACATGTATGTGTATGTGTATACATGTGTACATGTATGTGTGTGCTATGTATTCAGCCCCTTCAGTCCCACATTGCCAATTCACTAGTGGACATTTCAAACTGCACGTTCAAGAGACATCTCAAATTAAGCATGTCCAAAAGTGAACTCATGATCTTCTTCCCCAGCTCCTAATTTCATTCCTCTTCCAAACTACTATTTCTGTTGAAGGCAATATTGTCCTTCCAGTTTCTTAAGCTTATAACCTTGGCATTATCCTTATTCTCCTTCACCATCTAATGAACTGATGTATCCTACTACTTCTATTTACATATTTCTCACATCTTACCTCTTCGCTTTATACACATGACTACTACTTTATTTCTGGCCCTTGTCACCTCCCTCCTAGTTTTGAATCAACTTCCTAATTGGTCTTCCTGTCTCAATTCTTTCTCCCTTCCAGTTCATCCTATACACTGTTGCAAAGTAATTTTTTTATCATAGGTCTGACTCTATGATTCCTCTATTTAACCAACTCCAGTGGTGGCTCCTAATTGTCTCTAGGATAAAATATAAACTCCTTTGCTTAGCTTCTAACACCTCTACATGTATAATCTGGCCCAGACCTATCTTTTCAGATATTTGTATTATCGATTACTCCCCTGACTACACTCTGTAACCACCAAAAATGGCATTATCTCTGTTCTTCACATGCTATACTCTATCTGCTATCTCTATACCTTTGTACTGGACATCCCCAATGCCTAGAAGGCATTCCTTCCTTCCCTTTAACTCAAAGAGTCTCTCTCTCTCTCTCTCTCTCTCTCTCTCTCTCTCAAACACCATCATTTGCACAAAATCTTTCCTATCTCCCCAAAATGCTAGTGTATCCCCCTTCCCAAGCTACCTAGTACAGACAAGAATTAATCATTTGCTTGGAGCATGGAGGCACAGCATGGATAGCAACTGCCCTCTGGGCTCTAAAACCACTGATTTTCATGATAGATTTGTCCACGTTTGACCCCAATTTCAAAAGGAGAGTAATTAGGTCAGACTGCAACTCCGGAAATTGGTGGGGGAAGGGAATAGTTAAGCTTCTTACTGAGAGGGGGCAGAAAAAAATGGGAAAGCATCCTTATTTATGATATGGGAGGAGGAGAAAAAGGAGTAAGGATGGAAGGAAGAAAAGAGGAAGGAAGAGAGAGTAGGAAAGGAGAAAAGAAAGAGAAAGGGGGAAGAAAGAAAGGAAAAGGAGTAAGTAAAAAGGAGAAGAATAGAGAGAGGAGAAGGAAAGAGGAGAAAAGGGAGGGGAGAAAAAATCAAGGGGTAAAGGAAGGAAAACAAAAAGAACATGGAAAATGGAGAGGAAAAGGAAGAGGAATGTGAAGAGGAAAGTAGGCAAACAAGTAGAGGTGAGAAAAGAGAGACAGGAAGTATGAGAAAGAGGGATGGAGCAAGAAAGGAAGAAAGTGGTCACCCCTAGTCAGATTCTGAGATGAAGTCGCAGCCTCACTGGATCCATGAAACTCAGCTCCCTGTTCCACCACCCCAGCTAAGTATCTAGCCCCTCATTCTAGGGGTTCCCATTATTTCTGCACCTGTAGCCTCACCAGGTGCCAATTTTTCTCCGGAATTGTTTAGGTTTAGAGTGGCTATTGGGATGAAGGGAAGAAATGTCTTAGGCCTTTCACAAAAAGGACCTACCTAGCTAATCATTCAAAATGAACAGTACTGGATAGATTGGTAGAAAAAGTTAATCACTTATCCAAATATAGAGTAACTCCCCCAATCTCCCTCCAAAAAAAATCTTGTTAAATCTGGAATATAACTTTCAGTCCAACGGCCCCATTTTATTCTAGGGAAAACCAAGTCCCAGAAAGAGCAAGTGACTAGTCCCACATTACACTATTAATAAATAAAAGTCTGAGGTAGAACTTAAACTTTTGTCTTCTGATTCCAAATCTTTGCATTAGCCTACACTATACTGTTCTTAAGAGTTGCTAGGTGGCTCATTGGATAGAGCACTGGGCCTGCAGTCAGGAAGACCTGAGTTCAAATCTGGCCTCAGAAACTTACTAGCCTGGGTGACCCTGGACAAGTCACTTAACCCTGTTTGCCTCAGTTTCCTCATCTGTAAAATGAGCTAGAGAAGAAAATGGCAAACCACTCCAGATCTTTGCCAAGAAAACCCCAAATGGGCTAAAAGAGTTGGACTTGACTGAACAATAACTGAATTGTACACTGTCCTTCTGCCCCCTTCCCTACTCTTGCTTAGCCTCAGTTGGTCTGGCCCAGTTCGGAAAAAAATAAGTGAAGTAGCTAGGTTCCATGTAAGTAGACTGTGACCCAACTGTACTCTTCACCACTACCACTCCCCACCCTAGTCCTGCACCATTATGATCTTAATGCTTCATCTGGGCTCTTCTTCCAATGTTCTGCTTATTAAGATATACCTCTCAAGCCACTCCATTAAGATATGCTCAACAAACTCTCTCCTACCCCATCCCCTAGGTAATCTGTCCCCAGATCCCTGAATTGGCCCAAATTATGTAGTAAGTCATGCTTATCTTTGTTAACACTATCTTACCCTAACCTTTTCTTCATTGAAACTGAACTTTTTTTTAATAACCCATCTTATTCCTCCTTCCCACCCATCACCCCCTAATTATCCAATACTACCCATGGGTGCTTTCTGTGGGTGCATAATAATCCTTCACTGGCAACAATTATATTTATTTACATTTCAGGAAGAGTCTTTTGGAAGATATAATGCCTTAACCCAAAAGAGGGATGATAAAGATGGAGATTTGATTTTTTTTGTTGTTGTTTGTTTGTTTTTGTTATTTTAACTTTATTAATTTATTTGATTTATTAACAATCACTTCCATAAGCTTTTGAGTTTTAAAATTTTCTCCCCCTCTGTCCCCACCTCCCTCCCCAAGACAGTGCGCAATCTGATATAGGCTATACATTTATGTTCCTATTAAACATAATTGAGAGGATGCCCATCAATTGGGGAATGACTGAACAAATTGTAGTATATGAATGTAATGGAATACTATTGTGCTATAAGAAATTATGAGCAGGCAGACCAGAAAAACCTTGAAAGACTTGTTATGGTCTGATGCAGAATGAACTGAGAAGAACCAGGAGAACATTGTACACAGAAACAACCATGTTGTACGATGGCTAATATTGATAAACTTAGTCATTCTCAGCAATGCAAGAATCTAAGACATCTCCAAAGGCTTCATGATGGAAAATGCCATCCACATCCAAAGAAAGAACTATGGCATTTGAATGCAGATCAAAGCATACTATTTGCTATTTTTTTTTTCTTCTGTTGTGTTTTGTTTCCTCTTTCTGGTGGTTCCTCCTATTGGTTCTAATTCTTATTTACAACATCACTAATGTGAAAATATGTTTAATAGGAATGTATATGTAGAGCCTATATCAGATTGTGCGCCATCTTGGGGAAGGAGGTGAGGAGGGAGGGGGAGAAAAATTTAAAACTCAAAAGCTTATGGAAGTGATTGTTGATAAATTAAAGTAAGTTAATTAAACACTTGAAAAAATTCTCTAATCATCTCAATTCAATGGATGAAGATACTGAGAACCAAAAATGTGTAATGACTTGCCTAAGGTCATACCTTGATGACCCTGGTCACTTAGGTCCTCTTGATCCAAGTTCAGAAGTCTTCTCATGATATCACATGGCTTCTGTTTAACCCCTTCTTTTTATCTATAAGAAAACTAACACTCAGATTGGTTAAGGGACCAAGATCATGCATTTAAATGACTGGGCCTGAATTTGAACACAGGTCTTCTGACTCCAGTACCAGTATTCTTTCCTCTACCACTCTGGTTCCGCCATTTTGTGTTGTTTTCACCCATTATCTTTTCTTGCTGCTATGCTTGTGTCTGCATGTGATATATATGTCACACACACACACATATGTATGAAATGTAAGCTAGTTAATATGTATGCACAGAGAATTCATTAATCTCCTTAGAAAACAACCCCTTTTCTTCCTCATGAGGATCATTTGTGAATTTACAGCTGTACACAAATAGTTATACTCTAATTCAAGTCAATAAACATTTATTAATAAAACTTAAAAATACAATATATAATATACAATACAATATATAATATTGTAATACCACAATATATAAGTGTCTGAGAGGTATAAGCAAGGATTTTGAGAGTTTTTAGGAGGAATAGACCATTTCTAATCAGGTGATGCAAGGAGACTTCATAAGAGAGGTGCCATTGGGACTGGACAATGAACGATAAATTCACACAATGTGACATATATTGTGTCACATTACATACATGATGTCAGGTTACACATGTCATGCAGTGCAGTGCATATGCCACACACCTGTCGTGCATATGAAATATCATGTCACCTGCATGTCATGCCATGTCACCCTGTCATGCATATGACGCACAGCATCACAGATATGCTGCACAGTGTCTTGTCATGCCATGCATATGTCATGTATGCATGCATGCATTGTGTCACACCATTTCATAAAACTGCAATGCCTGTTCATGCACATCTCATTTCATGTTGTGCTTGTGTCATGCCATTTCATGTATATGCCATGTCATGCATTGCCATAGTATGCCACATCATATGTCATGCTGTGGTGTTTCACACATATGTCACAATTCTATGAAACACATACTTATGTATGTGCTATTTCATGATACTCACATGCTACGTCATTACACAAATATACTATGATGTGTCAAACTTATGCTATGAGGCAACATACTGTAAACTGTAATATGATATATTATATGTGTGTGTATATATATATGTAATGAGATGTAATATATGTACATATATATATATATCTGTAATGAGATGAGATAAGATTGCTCTTCATCCTTGGACTCTACCCTTGGGTGCATAACTCCTTCTTAGCCCACCTTAGGTATGTGGCCCAGAACTGGATAGTGAGTGGCGGACATGCAGTTGGCTCTTATTCTTGCATCTTGTACAAGGTTAAGATTCTATGTGCTGAATCTAGTACTTTTTCTTATCCTGATGCACTCCATGCACTAGAATGCTCCTTGTGGCCATTACTGGATACATCCCATCCAGAATTAGATAGATAGACGGACAGATGGACAGACGGACGGACGGATGGATGGATGGATGGATGGACAGATGGATAGATATATATGTAAGATATATAAAAATATAAGTATAAATATACACACATTCTTATGTGGAGAGCATTAAGGAAAAGCATTTCAGGCAGGGAAAACTGGGTAAGCAATGGCAAAGACCTGGAAAACCAGAAGGATGGCTTTTTAAACAGTGAGCATGTGATTTTTTTTCTGCTACAGCAATTCATGAAGACCGTGAACTAAGGCAGAGAGGCTGTGATATGCATTGTAGAGAGAGAACCCACATCTAAAATCACAGATCTTTGAAGTCCTGAAGAAAGTAGTACAACTAAAGGGGAGCATGAGTATTGATTAAGGCTACAAGGCTGTATGTAGGTTTAAAGAATCACAGAATCTCAGTTGGAAGGAACCTCAGAGGTCATCTAGTCCAACCCAACCCCAAAAAGAAATTCCCTTTTAAACATTCTCAGCAAAAGACCATCTACCCTTTGCTTGAAAAACTCCAGTAATGAGCAACCCACTAGTTGCTGAGGCATTCCATTCTATGAATGCACTGTCCTAATGGACATCCCTAATGATTAGGGAGTGTTTGCTTATTTCAATCTGAAAATGGCCTGTGTAACTTTCACATATTGCTCCTAGTTCTGCCCTCTGGGGATAAGCAAAACAAGTCTTCTTTTCTATGACAGCCTTTCAAATGCTTGAAGACAGCTATCCTGTCCCCCTAAGTCTTTTCTTCTACAAGCCAAACATACCCAATTTCTTCAATCAATCATCCTATGGCGTGGTTTCCAATCTTCTTGCTACCTTCCTCTCCCTCCTTTGGACATATTCCTATTTGTCAATGTCCTTTCTAAAATATTGTTTCCAGAACTAAACACAATATTTCAAATATGTTCCTATCAGGGTAGGGTACATCAGGACTCTTGCCTCTTTCATCCTGGACTCTCTGCTACCATTCATATATTCTAAGATCAAATTATCTTTTGGGAATGCCATATTTCCCTGAGCTTGTAGTTCATCAGCAGTCCAATATCTTTTTTTCACATGAATTTTTGACTACAAATTATAATCCACCCGCCATCTTGTGCTTGCAAAGTTGACATTAAATAAATTTAGGGATTTAGATGTATGTGTATTAAATTTGATTCTTCATAGACCTCTAACATTCTAGCTTACCAAAAATATTTTGGAACCTGATTGTCATATAATGTGTTAGGTATCATAGCCTCTTTGTGTACTCTACACTCTGAAAAGTCTGAAAAAGCGTATCATCTGTACAATTCTCTCATTGACAAAAAATAATGTGGACCAGCACAGAACCAAGAACACTACTCTAGAGACTTCCGTCCAGATTGACTTAGATTCTTTCATTACTGTTTTGGGAGTATCTAATTCTTTCAATAATTTCTAAATCATCTAACTTTAGTAGTTTAGCCCATTTACCCTGGTCATCTTGTCATCCACCATGCTGCTGAACCTGCCAAACCACCATAATTCTAGAGACCAGGTCCTGGGAGCCATAATCCACTTAGCTTTGGATTAGCTAGCCCCTTACCAGATCATGCTTCTCATTCTATGTGGCCTTCTACTCTAGCCATCTTTATGTCATCCACCATGTTACCATGTGTGTATCTTCCCCTGCTATACATATTCTTTTCCACTTCTTTCCCTGGGAAGTCATAATTAATCAATATTGCCACTGGTTCTGGAAAGGATATACCAGTCGTCAATTCCCTCAGTGGCTACATTCATCATCCTTGTGACTTTCCAGACCAAAAATATTCTCCACATGGCTCCAATTCTCTCTATTTGTTGTTCTCTTTTGGAAAGTAAGCTCCTTGAAGTCATAGGCTGTCTTGCTTTTATATTTATATCCCCAGTCTCGTTATCTGATTTGGTGACTCCTTCACTCATGCCATTCAATGTGAGACACTGCTGTAAGGGGAGAGGTGATGTGGACTTCTCCCTTGCAAGATCCTATGGTGTGTGAAACAGCCTCAGTCCTTAGCCTCTGTATTTGTTTCTTCTACCTTTTAGGTGGAAGAGATCGAAGTCTTTGACTTTGTAGGTTTGAAAATTCAAGAGTGCGCTCTGCCATCCTGGTGTTGCAGAGTCTGGTTTCCAGAACCAGTGCAATACTCATGCCCCAAGGAGCAAAGAGTGATATTTGGCAGTGACCTTCAGGATCCCCACCCAGCAGAGCCAAAAGAGTAAAGATGTCACCTTTGGAAATCCACTTGATAAGACCAAATGCTTTGTGAAAATTAAGCTAAATTATGAATCTTATATCCCAGGGGCCAAGGTGTTGTATGGGAGGGGAATAGAGCATGTCCCCAAGGTGTTTGTTTTTGCTATAAAGACCCTTGGTAAAAGTTTAAAAAAGATAAAAATTTTAAAATGTACTGCCAGGGCTTAGCACAGTGCCTTACACACAAGTACTTAATAAATGCATTCCTTTCTTTCCCTTCCTTTCTTTTTTTCTTTCCTTTTAACTTCATTCCTCCTTCCTTCCTTTTCTTTCTGCCTCTCTTCTCTTTCCTTCCTTCTCCTCTCTTCCTTTCATCTTTATTTTTCCTTCCTTCCCTCTTTCCCTGCTTCCCTCCCTTCCTTCCTTATTTCCTTCCTTCCATCTTTCCTTCCCTTACTCCCTCCCTCTTTTCCTTCCTTCCTTCTTTCATTCTCTCCCTTCCTTCTTTCACTTCTTCCTCCATCCTTCCATCCCTCCATCCCTTCATCTCTCCCTCTCTCACTCCCTCTCTCCCTTCCTTCCTTCCTTCCTTCCTTCCTTCCTTCCTTTCTTCCTTCCTTCTTTCCTTGGTTTCTGCTTCTCTCCGTTGATGACCTAATCAGCTCACATGGATTTAATCATTATTGCTATGCTAATAACTTTCAAATCTCTGTATCGAGTTCTATTTAGTTGCTCTCCTTTGCTCCAATCAACTAGTTGCCTGTAGGACACCTGGATATCCCATAGGTACCTCAAACTCAACATATCCAAACAGAATTCATAATTTTCACTACCACCCCCAAGGCCATCTCCTTTCTGAAGTTTATTATTTGTGTTAAAGGCACCACCATCCTTCCAGTCACCCAGGTCAGGAAATTTAATGTCATCCTTGAGTTCTCACTCTAACTCACCTTACATTTCCCCATAGTTGCCAAATCTTGTCATTTCTACATGCATAATATCTCTGCCTATCTCCTTTTCTCCACTCATGTAGCCATCGTCATAGATCAGATTCTCATCATTTCTCACCTGGACTACTGCAATAGTCTGTTAATTAGTCTCCCTACTTCAATTCCTTCCCTACTCCAAACTATTCTCCACAAAGCTACCAAAGTGATCTCCTAGAGTACCCCGACTATGTCATTTCCTTGCTCAATAAATCTCAGTGGCTCCCTCTTACTTCTAACATCAAATATAAATTCATCTTTTGACATTTAAAGTCTTTTACAACCAGGTTCTAATCTACTTCTTTATCTTTATTACCTACTCCTCCCTTCTCAGCACTCTATTGTCCAGCCAAATGGACCTTCTTACTGGGTTTCATACTCATTACTCAATCTCCTGTTTCTTCACCTCTGATTTGATTATCCTTCATACTTGGAATTCATTGCTTCCTTACCCTTGCGTATTAGAATCCCTTTTTTTCTTTCAAGAATCAGCTCAATTGTCTCTTTCTACATAGTTTTTTCTTAATTCTTAGAGCCTCTAATGCCTGTCTCTTAAATCACTTTTGTATAAAATTGATATATACCTATGTATGTACATATTATCCCTCCATCTAGTTTGTAAACCTTTCCAGGGCAAGAACTTCTTGACTTTTGTCTTTGTATACTTGGTGCCTGGCAGATAATAGCTATTTTACAAATACTTGTTGATCAATTGATTGTCTAATTGATTTGTTCTCACATACTTTGTGAGGAGCCAGGTATACTATGTGGAGGTCATTCCCCTGATCTACCAGTCTAGCAATACTTCCCAATAAAGAAAATTAGGTTGGGATAGTATGACCTGACTCTTAGCTTTCCTTTTTAAATTTCACTAATCATCTTTTTAATAATACTTTTTAGAATTATCTGAGGAATTAAAGGCAAGCATATTGGCCTATAGTTTGAAGAATACACCCACTTCCATTATGTTCTTCCTCCCCTTTTAGAGACCAATTTTCCCAAGCCAGAAAGGGTCACTAGAGTGACAATGTGGGTAAGAATTAGGGGTGTGGACTGAAGACAGATACTATGAGGGTAGTGAAGGATAATGCAGAGGTCTAAAGCAATTCAAGATTTATACAATTTTCTAATTTTCTGGAAAACAACTGCAGATATATTTTGTTTAGCTCAAGTTAAGAGGGTATTACAAATCTAAATTCAAAGGGATCTTTTTAGCCTAAAGTTCTTTTCAGTTTTACCATGACCCAGCTTTGACTTGTGAGAGAAGAGACTGAAAATGGACTTGTTGGGTTCTGGTTTGACCTCTGATTGGCAAAATGATTAAAAGGTGGATAAAAGTAAGGAATGACAGAGAACAAGCTGGGTGCCTGGCTAATCTACATGCCTGATATAAATTAATCAATCAATAGGCTGTGTAGTAGATAGAGCACTATGCTTGGAGTCAGGAAGACTTGAATTCAAGTCTGGGCTCAGATACTTCCAGACATGACCCTGGACAACCTCTATTGGCCTCAGTTTCCTCATCTACAAAATGGGGGTAATAATAGCATCTACCTCCCAGAGTTGTTGGGAGTATCAAATGAGATAATATGTGTAAAGCAAGTACTATGTAAATGTTAGCTATTATTATTAATCATCTACTATGTGCCAGGCACTGTGCTAGGCACTAACATCTTCATTAATCCCTTCATGATTGAGGACTGGTGGATGGACCACTTCCCAGTATACCTACCGAGACATTAGTGTCATCCTTTTGACTTTTAGGAGAAGAATCTATCTTTAAAGTGGAGAAGAAGCAGAAGAAAGGTCCAAATAATCTCCCAAGGCCCCTTCAAGTCTCAGAATGCCCAGGAGCTGTTCAAATATTTTCTCATAAAGTCATATGATTTTTGAATGCCAAGAGCCTTTTGAGGCCGTCTAATTCAACTCCCTCATTTTAAGGAGGGGGAAATTGAGACCCAGAGATGGGAAGCAACTTGCCTGTCATCATACAGCATGTTAGCAGCAGATCCAAGATTCGGTCCCAGGCTCTCCTCTCTAAATCCTCTATCCCACAGCTGCATTTCTCTCTATCTTCTTCTCTGGTGGCTGCCCAGGAACCCCTCCCCACTGGCACCTCCATCTAGTCTGTGATTCATCTGTATGTACAACACACAAGACTTAAGATTTTGTCCCAAGCAAAAGGAAAATCAACAAACCCAACCACAAACAACAACCTTTATTTTATTCCACTGTTATTAATACCTGATTTGATTCTATCTATTCCATTTTTACAGTCCTGTCTCCTACAATTGTCTGGCCTTGGAAACAATTTTATCAGAGCATAGGAGGCACATTATAAATACATTTTATATTGCACATTGTATTTTAAGCAAATTTGAGGCATCTCTGATTAGGTGCCTTCCCAACGATAGCCTTGTTCAGACAGATAATTGCGTGCTGATTTTTATTTTATTTTTTTTTCAGCCTCGTTCTTTCCCCCTTGGCAAAGCCGCAATCTTGCACATACACGTCAGTGGATAAAAACCCTTGAAAATAACTCTTCAGAAGAAATCTAATTTACTTTTTAATCTGGTTCGGAAATTTGCCAGAAAAATTTCCACCGACAAGCACTGCCATTTATTACCACTTATCACACACCCTGCCCGAGCACTTGCTCCTGATGTGGATAATGTAATGGGGGCAGAATCTTCGGATACATTATTTTTTTGATATGATCCCACCCAGATAAGATCTCCTAGCAGAGGAGAGCACAAAGTTTGACCTTATCCTTCCTCTGAGGAAAGGGAAGGGATCTTACCTTCTACTTTTTGCAGGAACTGTCCTCTTTCCATATCCAAATCCTAATACCTACTTTGAATATCTATGCAAGAGACTCCTTACCAAGGAAGCCCTCAGAGTTGAACTTCACCCCAGGCCAATCCTTCCTTTACTTTACAATCCACCAATAACAGTTATGCAAGTCATCTAAGCTGCACAAAACCGCACGTGTTTTCTTATGATGCTTGGAATTATCTTCTAACTCTTCTGTACATGTTTGTTTCATCTCTTTTGTTCAGTTCAGAACATAACTCTGGACGAAGCATGGTGTTCATTCATAACAGACATTTATTAAGAGCCTACTATGTGCCAGGCACTTGGCAGAGATACGGAGATAAAGAAGACACGGCTACGGCCATTATGGAGTTTTTGATAAGAGTAATAGCTGACATTTAAAGATTGCAAAACACTTTGCTTACATTATCCTCATGACAACTGTGTGAGGTAGGTGCCATTATTTCCCACATTTTACAGATAAGGAAACTGAGGCTCAGAAAGGTTAAATGACTTGTCAAATACTAAGTGCCAGGATTTGAAACTAGGTCTTTTTGACTTGAAGTTCAGCATTCTAGGCAACCAATAACAATAGGAAATAGATCAGTAGAGGAGGAAAGAAGAAGAAAAAGAAGAAGAAGAAGAAAAAGGAGGAGGAGGAGGAGGAAGAGGAGAATAGTTAACATTTATATAATACTTACTATGAGCCAGATACTATGCTATGCACTTTACAATTATTATCTCATTTGATCCTCACAACAACCCTGAGAGGTAGGTGTTGTTATTATCCCCATTTTACAGATGAGGAAACAGAGACAGGTAGACATTAAGTGACTTGCCCAGGGTCACACAACTAGGAAGTGCCTGAGGCTAGATTTGAACTCAGGTCTTCCTGATTCCAGGCTCAGTACTCTATCCACTGTGTCTAGCTATGCAAGGGAAACTATAATTTTTGATTAGGGAAATCAGGGAAGGCTTCATGGAGTAGGAGGCATTTGAGATCCCCAATTAAGAATATAAACTCTTAGAAAGAAGGGACAATTTCTTCTACTCCTTTTGTGCTTTGTACAATCCTATGACTTCTTTGATTTTAGCTCATTGACTAGTGACTTAATGTATCAATGAATGAATTCATCAGTATGTTGTTCAGAAAAGGGGCTAGGGTATTGTTGAAAATACTCAGAAGAGTCTCTTATATTCCTGTCTACATGCTGAACATGGTTCAGGATGACCTCTGAAAAAAAGGCTTCTTTGCCATTTTCTATTGTTGCTTCTTGGATAATTTTTTTCTGTTATCTCTCAGCAATTGCTGCTATCATTTCAGGTGTTGACCTAATAGGCTGGGCACTGCTTCAAGTGGCCATGAGAAGAGGGAGGTGGGGGTAGAGAAGCTAGTGATATCTCCAAATCAAAAATAGGAAAACTAGAGAAAGGGATAGGAATAGGTGTAGTTCATGGCAGCCAACATCCAAATGGAAGCTGCCAGGTCAGCAGCCATGGGAATCAAATGAGAAGAAACCACAAGAAAGAAGCTAAAGGGGCAAGCAGGAAGCAAGCAAGACAAAGCATCTGAAACATTCACAAATATCTAGTCCAAGGTCAAAGTCAGAATCAGGGAGAGCAAGAAATAGGATCAGGATGTAAGTCAAGAGTCAAATAGTGGTAGGTCAATGTCACGGTTGAGAAGCAAAGACTAAATAGTGGTCACTGAAACTGCTTTGACAAAGGCATGTTTGACACTATCTCTTTTTGAAGCAGCCACCATTGACCATGTCCAGGACTTGAGCTCTTGATCTGAGAAGGCATAAGAGAAATCATACCACCACCTATGGGGCATTTCCAATGTCCATGATTATGGGATTCACCATTTTCCCCCTTTCACTTCTCTTGTGATTACCCTTCTCATAGTGTCTACTGAAAGACAGCCAACTGAGTCATAGGCTGGAAAGGAAAAGGAAGATAATTTTTCCAACTAGATGAAAACCTCATACCTCAGCATTATTTTTATCCTTGAAGTTACAACCTCAAGGTTTTGCCTCACAAATCCTTACTTCCTACCAATATTGAATTGGGTTCAATAACCTCTAAGGTATCTTTCAGCTCTACATCTATGATGCAATCATCCTCTCCACTTGACCGTCACCTCAGGGGCTCTGGAAGTTCCAGTCCTCTCCATCGTACTCATACCTTTCCTCTGGACCTCTTTCCCCAACAATGGATATGTCAAGCAGTCAGTCAATATGCGTTTATTAATCACTTACTATGTGTCAGACACCTTGTTAAGTTCTGAGGATACAAAGAAAGACCAAAAAAACAAACAATCCAACAGTCCTCAATGTCAAGGATTTCATATTTTAATGGGAGAGACAATATACAAACAACTATGTGCAAAAAAAAGTTACATACAGAATAATTTAGAGATAATCAACAGAGAGAAGGCACTACTATTAAGGGAAACCAGGAAAAGCATTTTGTAGAAGGTGGGATTTTAGTTGAGACTTGAAGCAAGCCAGGGAGAGCAGGAAGCAGAGATGAGCAGAGAGAGAATTCCAGGCATAGGAGATCTTAGGCAGTGAATTTGCAGTGAAGTTTACTAACAAAATTTTCTCCCTTTCTCCCTGTTCTTTTTCCCTCTTTCTCAGAGCTATGCCTCCTTTGGGAAGAGTAAATATAGAAAAATGACAACATGTACATTAATGCTCGTTAGAATGTCATCATTATATTTCGCCAAGTGTCTGCTGAGGGGATCCCTGAAGGACACTTAGAAGCCAAGCAGCTGCTCCAGATTGGTTCCAGCTCACATCTTGGAGAAATGACATTGAGATAAATACAGTATTTCAAGTAGAGTTCATGAGGGAAGGGTGGGAGCTGGGCTCTTCTAGGGGAGGGAGAAAAGTGGTAGTGACAAGTGGTAGTGGGGTACAAGGAACCCATGAATACCAAAAGTTCCCAGGGAAAGAAAACCTATGGTTAAAATCAACCTATAAAGCTGGAAAAAGTGTAAGGAGGAGAGAGAATAGGTTCATATCTTGGACCCTTTTAATTCATTCAGATTTCATAGTAGACAGCACATCAGAATATTATGGAAAACTTGGTCTTTTCACCTGCCTCAGATATAATCTTACTTTCCAGAAAGGCAATAGGGGTAGCTAAAACACAAAATAAAAATAAAATATACTGGACTCAGTCTCAGGAAACCTGGATTCAAATCCTTACTCTAACATTTATTAGCTATTAGCTATATGACAATTGGATAGCAACTTTACTTTTTAAACCTCAATATCTTAATCTGAGTTAAAACCCCACCTTCTACAAAAGGCTTTTTCCAGTTCTTCTTAATCTAAATGCCTTCCCTCTGAGATTGTCCCCAATTTATCTTTTCTGTACCTTGTTTGCATGTTGCTTCTTCCATTAGATTATGACCTCCTTGAGCACAAGGACTGTCTTTGCCTTTTTTTGTATCCCCAGTACTTAGCATAGTACCTGGCACATAGTAGGGGCTAAATAAATGCTTGTTAACTGATGGGCTGTTAAATTACAATACTAGTAGTAGCTGCCTCATGGGATTGTTGTGAAAAAAAGAGCTTTATAAATCTTAAAGCAGTATAGAAATGTGAACTGTCATACTTTGTAAACCTTATAACACTTCAGAAATATGTGTTATTAATCCAAGGTGAGTGGCAATCAATGACCATGGAATGGAAAACTGCTTAGTGAATTCATAGAATCATAGATGTGTAGATTCATAGAATGTTAGAGCTAGAAGGACCACTAAATATTATAAAATGAAATAATATGTGCAAAGTGCTATATAAATGTCACCTATTATCATAATCAATGCCATCATCCTCATCATAACTCATGCTCTCATTATACAGCTAAGGAAAATGAAGTCCAGAAATGTTAATTACAATGCTAGCAAATTCTGTACGTATCTTGTATGTATGGGGGAGGGGGGAAGTATGTAGTCACCAGGTTATTTATTGAACTGTCCCTATACTATGTCAAATGATTTTGCTTTCCACACTCAACATCACTCAAGATGCATACAGTCAATCAAAATTACCCACTTCAATGTTTCTCAAAAAAGGCCATGGAATGTTCTGACTTTTGAAATTATAGAATGATAGAATCTTAGAGTTGAAAGTGACCTCAAAGGGCATGTAATGCAACTTTTGTCCAAAACATATATCTTGTTTATAACATTCTCCCCTCCCCTTCAAAATGGTGGTCCAGTCTCCACATAAATTCCTCCAGTACAGAGAAACTAAGTGTCTTTGCATTTCTTTTTTCAAAATCTTTATTGTTAGGAAGATTTTTGTTAAATTGAGTAAAAATCTGTGTGTCTATAACTTCTCTCCATTGGTCCTACCTCATTCAGTGCCTCTGGAGCAAAACAGAATCGTCCAAGTCTTCTATATGACAATTCTTCAAGTGTTAAAGGCAGTGATCATGTGCCCCTTTAAGATTTCTCACCATTCTAAACATCCTCATATCCTTCAGTCAAACACCTACTGATGAAAATGTTACACAGATGCTCCACTTTCCAAATCACATCATATGATTGCATCAAGTCCCAGAACACTACCAGTAATTCTAAATTAGATGTATGGTTACTTGAAAAAGTTCAGACTAAACACCCACATAGGAGAAATAAAGGGGACGAAAGATGTATGTTGGCAAGATTATGACATGCAATCCATTGAATTAGCCCATCAATGTATATATCCTGGACATATATAACAACTGGACAATGATTTGGACCAGAATTGAATAGAAAGAAATCAGACTGAATTGAATTTGGAAAATTTTGGAGCACTTTCAGTAATCTCATGTTGTCTGATGCCGCCAAAGTTCATCTTTTTAACCTCAATATTTTTGCATAATGGTGCAGTGGATAGAGAGGTAGCTTCCAAGTCATAATGACCTAGGTCCCTACCCTTGATGCATATGGGTTTCCTGACCCTGAATAAGCCAGAACCTTTCAATGTCCCCCCAAGCAACTGTCTAAGACTACCTATTGAAGAACAACAGCCAATCTACATTGGCAGATGGATTTTTCTCACTGGGGCTCCAGGCAGTTTGGTGCAGTGGAAAGGACACTGAATTTGGAGTCATAAGACCTAGGTTTGAGTCCTTGTTCTACTACTTACTACTTGTATGATCTTAAGCAAGTTACTTACCCTCTCAGTGCCTCAATTTGCTCAACTATAAAAGGAGGTGTTTGGACTAGGTGGCCTATGAGGGTCCTTATAGCTCTAAATCTACAATCCTATGAGTGATTTATGCTAATGAAATCATGGATCTTGACCAAAAAATTCTGCCAGGGATGATATATAGTTCAGATTCATGGAATACAATGGTCTCCAAAGAAAGGGTGATGGAAAGACACATGGTAGGGATAAAAAGCCCACAGGATGAGAAGTGATGAATTACTTATGATCTATGCCAGTAGAGAGAACTTCCATGTGTCAAGGATCAAATACAAAATCCTCTTTTTGGTTTTTTTAAGACCTTGACAACCTTCTCCCTTCTGCCTTTTCAGTCTAATCATGTGCCTTACTCCCTTCCATGTACTCTGTGATCCAGTGACTCTGATTTCCTTTCTGTTCCTTGTACACAGTACTCCATCTCCTGACCTCACGCATTTTCACTGGCTGCTCCCCATGTCTGGAATTCTCTCTCTCCTTATCTTCATCTCTTGGCTTCCCTGACTTCCTTCAAGTATCAGCTAAAATCCAAACTTTTGAAAGAATCTGTTTCCATTCCTCAGTGCCATTGACTTCCCTCTGATTATCTCTAATTTATCACATCTATATTTTGTTTATAGATGGTTGTTTTCATGCTATATCTCATTAGAATTATCACCTTGAGGACAAGGATTGTTTTCATCTTTCTCACAGATTCATTGATGTATTTGAAATATAAGTAAATTTCATTTTGTTAACTTCAGTCTGGTCTAACCTATGAAGATGTTTTTGGATCCTAATTCCTCCAACCTTTATATCAGCTATTCCTCCCAGCTTTAGATTATCTCAAAGCTTAATAAGTATATCATCAAACTATTGGTAAGAATGTTGACTAGACTAGACCAAGGACAGAGTTTTATAATTGAGCCCTACAAACCTCCCTGGAGGCCAACCAATCAGATAATCCATACTCTTTGGGTTTAGTTTGCCTCTATCCACATAGCTATAAAGTTCAATTCTCTTCATCTTCTCCAAAAGGATATCATAAGATATTTTGTTAAATGCCTTTCTGAAGTCCAGATATACTGTATCCATGGTATGCTCCTGATTTCACAGTCCTGTAACGTTAGCAAAAAAGGGGAAATGCCAATTCCTAGTAAGAATCTTGTC
Organism: Vombatus ursinus; assembly: GCF_900497805.2. Classification (NCBI taxonomy): domain Eukaryota; kingdom Metazoa; phylum Chordata; class Mammalia; order Diprotodontia; family Vombatidae; genus Vombatus; species Vombatus ursinus. The sequence goes on from NW_020951934.1 coordinate 815,104, forward strand.
AAGGAATTACAGAATCTAAGACTTGGAAGAGACTTCAGAGGCCCCATCATCTAAAGAGTGCCTGACCATGAATCCTCTCCACCATACCCCCAGAAAGTAGTCATTTAGCTTTTCCTTGAAGGACTCCAATTGTGGGTGAATCAGCTCTCTCCCAAGGTAGCCCACTCCATTTTGGGATAGCTCTAATTGGTAGGAAGTTTTCCTTTATATCCAACCTCATTGCACCTTGCACCCGTTGTTCTTTGTCTTATTCTTTGCGGCCAAGCAGAATGAATCTAATACCTCTTTCTCATGGCAACCCTTCAAATACTTGAAGACTACCAACATCCCTGCCCCTCAAGTCACTACCCCCCCCCCAATCTGCCCTTGCTGCTATTCTACAGGGAAAAGATTCCATTTCAAATTAATTGTCCCAGAATTCAAGGCCCTCCACAAGCTGGTGTTGCCCTGCCTTTCCAGGCTTAGCTTATATTGCTCCCCTCCAGGCACTCTCTTTTCCAGCCAAACTAGATTACTTGTCTCCTGAACAGATGTCCCTGCCTTTGCTCACACTATTCACTCTGTGTAGAATTTCATATATCTGTTTTTGCTTTTTAAATTCCTAATCACACTTTAAATCCCAGCTCAAATGTCATCTCCTCCATGAAGCCATGCCTTAATCCTCATCATTAATGACCTTTTCCCCTCAGACCTTGCATAGCCTTTTTTTCCTGTACCTCTCTAGCATACTTATCCTGTCATATGAATTGTAGTTGTCTGTTTATCTTTTCTCCCTACTAAAATATAAGCTCTGTTAAGGCAGCGACTCCACAAAAGCTAAACCTCCTATCTCCAACTGTATTTAACACACTGCACACAGTAGGTGCTTAACAAATATTGAATGAATGGATGAATATAGGTCCAGATTTCTATGAGGCTTTTGACCAGCAGTAGTTGATGCCAACAACTTTGCCATTGGTCCAAGGACCAGTAATGATTTCTGCTGGGCTAGCATAAGAGAATGCTGATGTCATCTCCTGGCTAAAATATATAGAAGGGATGGTAAATTTTTAGCACTTTCACATAAGCCCATCAAATCAAGCTCCCAGTGCGCACTGTGCTATACAGACCTGAGTTCCCAGACTTCTTTGTCAGGTGATGGCTCTAAAAACAGAACAGTTATTGCAATCCTCAGTATTTTCTTAATCTCTGCAGATGATCTTGTAGGAAAACAAAATCCTGGCCCCAAAAGGCTTTCAAACACCCTGCCCATAATGCTTTCCTAAAGTGATTCTCTTCTCCTCTCTTTTTTCCCCCATCCCCCTCCTGCTCTTCCTGCTCCCTGAGCCTAGAGAATAAATACACCCTTCTACCTAAAGTCACTACACTGAAAGTCCTAACTGACTCCCTCAGACACAGTGGAACTGAAACCTAGAGGGAAAATGACTCATCCCTCATTCATTGCAACTCCTGTTGTTTGATTCCTCTTGGGCCCCAGGCAGAAGGAGTAAAAGTCTCTTTGTCCTTGGGATATACAGTCTTTAAACAAAGGATTAGTGATGGAACCAGTGTATGGAAAAGTAGATATGGGAATAATCAGTGGAAAGAGCCTTGCTGAATTAGCCCTGTTGTCTAAGTGAAAGAATATAGGAAAGCTAAGAGGCAAAACCACATTCATAGAAATCCTAGAATCTGGGAAGTAGAAGGGACCTCCGGGGTCTTCTAGTTGAACCTGTACCTGGCTAGGAATCTCTTCTGTAATATCCCTAACAAATGATCATGTGGCTTCCACCTGAAGACCCCAGTGTTGGGAAACATGTTAGACTCCAGCCCTCTCCAGTACAATCCATTGTGCTTCTAGATAGACCTAATGCTTAAGAAAGTCTTTCCATATTTTGACCCCATATCTGCCTCTCTATAAATTCTACCCATTGCCTTCAAATTCATCCATCTGTAGCCAAAAGGAGTAAATTTAATGCCTCTCTTCTATAAGACAACCCTTCATATTCAGTGTCCCAAAAGTCTTAGTGCTGTTTCAAGGTGTTAAAACTTAAAAATTGCACTAAGAGTTTTGGGACACCCTGCATTTGAAGAAAATTATCATGTCCCCTTGAAGTCTTGTCTTATCCAAGTTAAGCATTCGCAATTCCTTCAACCAATCCCCCACCACCCCACTTGCCTTCTTCTGGTCATGCTCTAGCTTGTCAATGTCTTTAAAACATGAAGTCTAAAACTGAATACAGTACTCTAGATGTGGTATGAACAGAGGAAAAAATTACCAAGACTGTAACCTTTCTCTTTTTATACACTAGCTTGTTTTAATACAGAAATAATGTTTTAGCTATTATGTCACAGTGTTGATTCTCATTGAGCTTTCAGCCAACTAACTTCCAGTTTCTCAAGATATTTTTCACATAACTTATTGGCTAGCTACATATCTCCCATGATATACTTGTATAATTGATTTTTGAACCCCAATTTAGGATTTTACATTGATCATTATTAGGTTAGTTTTAGCCCAGTGTTAAAACCTGCCAAGATCTTTTGGGATCCCAATGGTTGGCTCTCTTTCCCAGTTTTGAGTCATCTGCAAATTTGAAAAGCATACTACTATTTATGTCATCCAAGCCATCATTTAAAATGTTGAACATAAGATTTGTGAAGACAGATCCTTGTGACACTACACTAGGAGCCTCTTATCAGGTTCACATAAATACAAACCTTATCACACTTTGTGTACAATTGTTTCACCAGTTATGGTCCTAACTGTGGTTCCATAGTTCTGAAACCACTAAAATACTCATGTCCAATTTCATACAGGAATTCGACAACTATCTATTAAGTGCACCAAATGTATAAGGCACCATGCTAGGCACTGGGGATACCAGTGAAGGAGATGGCTAACAGTCAAATACAGATACAGATACGGTCCTCCTTTGGTGGCCTACCCAACTCTCCTGAGGAGTTCCATAAGTGAAGTGAACCACAATTTTGAACCAAAAATTATAGCACATGATCTCACAGAGGATTTTTTCTCATTAGTAAATGGGCTTCAGTATATTTAATTGGAACTCTCCTCACACACAACCTGTTTGTGTCATCCTCACTATCATGGATTATCTAACTTCCATTAGGTAACTCCATATGAGTAGATAGACAGAACAGAATTTTAGGATCATAGCTCTAAAGATGGAAAGGGCTCCAAAGGCCATCCAGTTCTACCCCTTCCTAACTAAGCAAACAGAAAATGACCAAAGGTGGGGGCCAGAGAAAAGAAATGAGGCCAGTGTTCATAGAAGGAATAGAGACTTACAGAGTAGCCAAGGGAAAGAATTGGAGCAGGAACCCATCTGGAGCAAAAGCAGAAGGATGGAGTAAGGGAGGGGTGGGTAAAGTCCATGAGCTCCTGCCTGTTTTTCCAACATCTCCTTTCAACTTAAGCTAAGCAGGTACAGAAGCTGCAAATATTTCAAGAGCAAGAAATGCCCATGTTTCTTCTGCTTGGGGCTTCTATCCCTAAACCCTGTAGTTGTACTGGCAAAATTTGGTGCCAGAATCAGGAATTGGGAGCAATTAAGGCAAGAAGTCTGATGTTCCAGCTTATATTAATATCTGGGGAACTTGAAGCCATGGCCATCTGAAGATAGGGTCAATTTGGCTCAGTTCAATGCCCTGCCCTTCCCCCCACCTCAGGCCAGGACCCTGCACCCAACAGCAGTTTTAATTAAGATAGATATTAGATGAACAGGCAGTTTTCAGATGAAGAAATTAAAGCTATCGATAGTCATATGAAAAAAATGTTCTAAATCACTATTGATTAGAAAAATGCAAATCAAAACAACTCTGAGGTACCACATCATACCTATCAAATTGGCTAACATGACAAAACAGGAAAATGATAAATGTTGGAGAAGATGTGGCAAAATTGGAACACTAATGCATTGTTGGTGGTGTTGTGAACTGATTCAACTATTCTGGAGGACAATTTGGAACTGTGCCCAAAGGGCTATAAAAATGTGCATACCCTTTGACCCAGCAATACCACTTCTAGGTCTGTATGATCCCAAGGAGATCATATAAATGGGAAAAAGGACCTACATGTGCAAAATATTTATAGCAGCTCTTTTTCTGGTGGCCAAGAATTGGAAACTGAGGGGATGCCCATCAATTGGGGAATGGCTGAACAAGTTGTGGCATACGAATGTAATGAAATACTATTGTTCTGTAAGAAATGATGAGCAGGTGGACTTTAGAAAAACCTGAAAAGACTTACAGGAACTGTTGCTGAATGAAGTGAGAAGAATCAGGAGAACATTGTACACAGTGACAGCAACATTGTGCGATGACTAACTTTGATAGACTTAGCTATTCTAAGCAATGCAAGGATCTATGACAATTCCAAAAGACTCATGATGGAAAATGCTATCCACATCCAGGAAAAGAACTGTGGAGTCTGAATGCAAATTGAAGCATACTATTTGTGCTCTCTCTCTCTCTCTCTCTCTCTCTCTCTCTCTCTCTCTCTCTCTCTCTCTCTCTCTCTCTCCTTGTTTTGTTTTGTTTTTTCTTTCTCATGGTTCCTCCCCTTGATTCTAATTCCTCTTTACAACAAGGCTAATGTGAAAATAAAATTAAAGAAAAAACACACAAAAAAGATTAAATTTGAAAAAAATATATAGATATTGGAACCAACAAGTGGTAACACAGTTCCAGCTACCAGATGCCAGGTACAGACGGTCTTCCCCATACATCTTTCCCTTTGCCCCACAAGCAGCTGCATATGCAGATTCAACAGCATTCAAAAATGGAAAGGTATACAGACAACAAAACAAATAGATTTCTTGTGTGCTTATGCAACTTTAAGTTTATTTCTCTACTGAACACCTTGAACCTTATAAAATCACAAGGGTCTATAGAACACTAGGTAGCCGTGGTGTAGAGGCAAATGCAGTGGGTTTGAAGTCAGGAGACCTGAGTTTGAACACCAGCACTCCTAGTTATAGCTGTGGGACTTTGGGTTCCCACATTCAATGTGTTTCCTCATCTGTAAAATGAACAGTTTTGTGCAGATGATTTCTCATTTGTCATCAAAGGATGTCTTTCAGGTATTTTTCACCATTCAGTGCTAGCTTCAAAGAGCTTACACTTTCATGGGGGAGGGGGACTGATAGAATAGAACAAATATAATACAATAGTTATATTTCTTATATTTATTTTATATTACATAATACATTATATATTTATATTATGTTATAATAGTCATCCCTTCCACATCATGGGGGTTAGGGGTACAGCATCCTCACAATCTGGAAAATCCATGTAAAATTTTTCGTCTGTCCTTTCATACCAGAGAAGAAATCTAAATTATTATGATATTAAAAGATAAAATATGCTGATATTATACAATGCTATACATACATTTTATGGAATTCTGAGTTTCTAAATTTTTTCTGTGTCATCTGCTGGCCTTCACATGTTGTCTGCAGCTTCCACAAAACTCCCCCAAAATTCCCATTTAATTTCTTATGCAATATATCGAAACTGTAATGGAAAAAGTCATAATAACTATATTTCTATTATATATAATATTTATATTATAATATAATAAAGGGCAATAAATAATAGTAGCAAAGGAAAGAAATAGAAAATTGTTATAGGAAAACTTGAGGGAGAAAGATCATTTTTGATTGGAGATCAGTGAAGGCTTCATGGAAGATGTGGCATATGAGCTAGTTGTTGAAGGAAGAGAAGAGTTTTCAGAGAGAAAAATACAGTGGAAACATGTTTTAAGGATGGGAGTCAACCTATGTGAATGTTAGGAGACAGGAGAGGGCAGAACACAATCAGAGAATAGATAGTAGTTCCAGTTTGATTAGAATATAGGCTGTGAGAAGGGGAATATTATGAAATAAGGTTGTTGGAGCCAGATTGTGGAAGGCCTTAAAAGCCAACATTTTTACAGGGGTCTAAGGTTTGTGGGGCACTTTATATGGGTTAACTCATTTTATCATCACAACAAGCCTCTGAGACAGATGTGATTATTATCCCCATTTTACAGATTAGGAAGCTGAACCTCAGAGATTAAGTGACTAGCTTAGGGTTACACAGCTAGTATTTGGGGCAGGATTCAAACTTAGGTCCTCCTGACTTCAAATTCTGTACTCATCCTAGAAGCAATAAGAAGCTACTGAAGGTTTCTGAAGTAGAATGACCAGACCTGTGCATTAGGAAGATTCTTGGGAAAAGATAAATTGGAGAAGACAGAGGCTAGAGGCAAGAAGTCCGGTAAAGAGACTATTGCAATCATATAGACAAGAGTTGATCAGATCCTAAACTCCTCTCTCAGCATTGAACCCACCAACTATAAGTGAAAAGTATCATTTTCAAATATAAGAGGCAAATTAGTAGAGCAAAACAACCATTTGACCTGGTGTCAGGAGTAAAATGGGCTTAAGTCCCAACTTCAACATTTACTAGCTGTGTGACCCTGATCAAGTTAATGAGCCTCTCTGAGCCTCTTTTTCCTCATCTACAAAAGAAAAAGAAAAATACTTGCAAGGCCTACGTCATGGGGTTGTCTCAAGGACAGCATTTTGTAAAGGTTAAAGTGTTACTAAAACACTACTGGACAACATGTTAACAAAGTCAGCTTCTGAGAACAATAAGCCCTCACTGCCTCATGGAACCCTTCTGAGCATTGCGGAGTCAGAGATCTTCTTCTGCCTCTCTACCTGAAGACCCCATCTCTGTGATGGGCCTCCCTTCTCAGGAACAGCCTTTTCCACCTCCTAGAGAAAACTGGGGTCATGTCCCCAATGGAGCCTGCCTTGGAAAGAAAAGATAGAACTCAGTCCTACAGGGGGTCAATCAGAGTAAGAAATGCCATAGGATGGTAGAGCAAGGGTGAGTGGAGTCACTTCCCATACCTTTCTCAGGTATTCCTTGTACATAATCCTGACCAGTGGCAAGATATAAGTGCTAAAAATCTAAAAACAGGGTATATGATACACGAGGTTTTTTCTTTCTTTCTTTTTCTGACACCACACTATGTGCCTTGCTGTTTGTCCTTCATGCTTGAAGAGGACCAAAATGACATCATGATGTCAGGGTCAACATACAGTCTGTTCGATTGTGGATTGTGGTTGATCAGATCAATATAAGCTCAGAAGGCTCTACCACAGGTCAGGCACAAATAGTTCATATGGCCATTTGGGAGGGAGATGTCTCTAAATTTGCACATCTCACATTTCTTTTGAGCTACCACAATTCTGCCTTGCTCATAAAGCACAACGCTTTCTTTGATGTGGAAAATAATGAAATAGTAAAATGGTATGGGTGATGCCTTTTGACTCGTGCGTAAATTGGATTTAAGTGAAGCGAAGTTGCGCGAAGTCATCAGCCTCACTCTCTCTTCTAGAGTCATTGGAGCCCAGTGGTAAGACAAAAGCCAAGACAGCTGGTGATGACTCTGGATGCAGTGGATGACCTTGGTATCTCCAGGTGTCTGACCAAGCTCTAAGCGCTCCGCAGCGCCTGCTTCTACCGCCTTTATGGCTCATTGAAACACAAAAAGTTCACATCTGCCTATTTCTCTGGGGAAGTCTTCAGATGCTTGGGGTAGAAATCCCCCTAATTCACCGATGGGTTGAGGTCCATTGATTACCTTCAATCTGATTTAGCCCACCTTCTGAGATGGTTTTACTGGGGTGTGGCTGCTGTGTATGCTATAGCTTCTTGGAAACACAGGTGAGAGCTGGGTGGCAGGTGGACACCAAAGATGGACAAGCAGCCCTGAAAAGAGCTCGACAGCCTTCATACCAGAGGTTCTATTTCTCCCTGAGCACCCCATACACCTCATTAGGTACTTTAGGGAATACTAAAGTATATGTAACCTGATCCCATAGTCCCTTATGGAGCTTTCAATCTAGTTGAAGGAATGAAATTAACTTACCAATTTATTTTCACACTACTCCCTCCTCCATGCACTCTACTTTCTAGTTGAACTGGCCTTCCTGCTACTCTGTACATGGCATCCTATCTCTTACCTGCATTCCTTTGTGCAGTCTGGGATATTCTTCAAAATCTCTGACTCCTTTTATCTCTAGATCCCTTCAAGCATTGCCTCAAGTGCTACCTATGAAATCAGGCCTTTCCTGATTCTTTAGTGCCCCCTCAATTTTTTAGTACCATCTAAAAATTATACTGTACATATTTTGTATTGGCTTTTCTATGCACATGCTATTACACTCCACCCCAAGTAGAATGTAGTCTTTTTTTGTTGTTTTTGCTTTTGTCTGTTTATCTGCATTCCTGGTATAGTGTCTGCCACATAGTAGGCTTTAAATATTTATTGAATAGAATGGAAAAATTAGAGAATAATTAAAAGTTAAACTCCATGGTTTTAAGTGTATTTAAGTATAAGCTCACATCAATAGCAGCAGTCAAGGAAGGTTCCAAGGAAGTCATTTAAGCAAAGCCTTGAAGGATGAGTAAGATTTGTGGTCAGAAGGGAGGAGGGAAAGCATTCTAAGCTGTGAAGATAGAAGTTAAGAGGAAGGAAGCATGGGCAAAAAGACAGCAGTATGAATGAACTGATCAGAAGGCTTTGAGGAGACCAGCCTGAGTGCAGCAGGAGATATACGCTGGGTCTATGGCTCCATGGTCTAGTGGGGCTGACTGAGTCAAAAGGCATGATAGGTCCTACTTGTGATCACCCAAGAACATCAGAAGCAACTGGGAGTTTAGCACATATGACTTTCCAGTAAAAATTAAAAAGACCTATATTTCAGAGGAGAAGCTTGAGCTGGATGGTGAACTCCCTGGATCTGCTTATATTTTCACTTCCTAATCAGCAGTAGATTCACTTGGCTCTGGATTCTTTAACCAGTAAGTTCACCCAACCCTAGTCATCCTATAGATTGCGTCATCTCATTGAAACTCCAGTGGCTAATGTCCTCTCTGGTCCGGTCCAGTTCTAAATATGTGATCCTATAAACATACTATTGACCTAGCCTGGCTTTTGAACTATATCTACTCTGCCCTTGACTCAGGGAAGATTATTCCCCTACATTACCTGAGATTTTCCTAATTCCTGGTACTTATGGGCATGAAAACAGAGATAAGTATCAGATAATGCTAAACAGATAACATATAACATGGTGCTTTTAATTGCATAAAATAAAACACATAGAATTACAAAGGAAACCAATCACATTAAAGATGCAATTTTTTCCTCATCTAATTTCACAGGCCACCTGAAATCTATCCACGGACTTCAAGTTACGAAACTTTAGCCCAGATAGGTAGGAACTTTGGGTGGGGAGGGGGAGGGGGAGGGGGGAGAGCTGATTTTAGAGAAACTTTAAGTTAGAAGCAATAAGGCTTGATGTTGGGTTTTAGTCACTCATCAATTTAACAAGGTTCCTGGTCTTATCTTTCTGCAGGAACCTTGTAGCCACAGCCAGGGGCCAATTCCAGCTATAAAGAAAAGGCCCTCACTTAACCCCAATTGCCTCACTAAAAAATAAAAGGCCCCAACTCCTAGAAAAGGTGGCCGGACACCGCTTTGTGCCCCCTTTATCTCACATAATACATGTGAATGCATCATACCCACCGAGCTGTCTGGGAAGATGCATTCAGGACAAATGTACATTGCTTTTCCCTCCTTCTGAGGCTATAGACCTCTCCTGCCATGTATCCATAAAGCAAGCAACAGGGACAAGTGTATCAGTACACTTCAGGGAGGAAGGGAAGAAAAAAAAGCCATTTCTCATGCTTTAAAAACAGGCATGAGGCCAGTGCTGTTGAAGGATTTTCCCTTTCTTCCTTCTAAATTCTCACTCTCCTTTTCTATCACCAAGTGGGAAGGTTAGTCTTTTCCCTTTGAATCACATTTAATCACATCTCTTTCTTGAGCTCAGAAATCCAATTGTAATTGGACAGTCTTCTCTGGGAGGCTGCAGAATGACTCTCTCTTCTTCTCTCTAAGGAGTTAGTAGCTGTGGTAAGAAGGAAGAGGTTATCTGTTTCTCCTCCCTCTCTTTGCATCTTACAGCTCCTGCTTCCCACCCTCTAGAGAGCCTTGCAGCCCTGAAAGTTTCTTTATACATCAGAAAACAAGGGTCTATGGGTCAAAACATGAAGAGGGTATTTCTGTTTACTACTTTTAGCCAGATATGTAAGGTGGGCAGAATCTATAAGCATCACATATTCATGGATAGAGAAGTAAACTAAAGTCTATATGGTCTCCCTCAGCTCTTCACAGAACAGTAATAGAGACTTCTATGTGGTCTAGTAGAAAGAATTTTGGGAACCTACATGGGAATTTAGCATACATACCCATAAAATGATAGATAACAATATAAAGTAGTTTAAGTGATGAATGGGAGGTACCCAAAGTACTATAGGAGTTTGGAAGAAGGGAAGACTGTGCCAGTGTGAGGTGATCAGGTAAGGCTACATGAAGGAGATGGGATATGAGCTGGGTCTTAAGGATGTGATAGTGGCAGGTCTGAACATGCTGGACAGACCAGTCTCTTTCCATGGAATATGAAAGCTGCCTATCTGAATCTGCATCCATCACATCAATACTGTGAAGAAAGTTATTTATTCCTTATCGGTATCCTTAATAATTCTAAATCAAGTAATGATAGAAAGCTAAATCAAAGTCCATTTCAGGAAGGTGGGGGATGTGGAAAAGAAAGAGGGAAATGAACATGAGCACACATACAAACACACACACACACACACACACACACACACACACACACACACACATACACACGCAACATTCATCTTCACTGAGCAGAGACAATGAGCCATGGCTTTGTCCAGAGCTACAGAGGAAGCCTTTCAGGTCTGCACCCGTTTTTCAAGACATTCAAGTCAAGTAGTGATAAAAATCTCACTATTCACTGTTATATTAATGGCTTCTCCACTATATGCAAATAGGCAAAAAGCATCATATCTTTATTTGCATTTCTTTTTCTATTGCCTCCAGCTCACTGAATTTCTCCCTTATCTGCCAAGAAATGTCTACCTTTAAGGTATTCTTTCATTTCCTCATGCCATTGGCTGTCAAACGACTTAATAACTTGCCCATCAGAGAAGTCAAATATAGTTTATTAAAAATGCATGTCTCATTCAATAAGATGCCCTTTGGCGGTCTCCAGACCTTGACGACTCTGTCTTAAAGCTTGGAGCTCTGAATGGTCTTGGCTGGCCAGGTGTTGAGAGCAAAGAACTGCCGGGTTCCCAGATTGCGGTGAAGAGCCTGGGAGGGAGGAAAGGAGGGAGGGAGAGAGAGGGGGGGAGGGAGGTAAGGAGCTCTCCAAGGTAGCAATAGAATGAAGCCACTATTGAAATTGCAGAAGGCAGGAACTAGGCCTAAGAACCCAGCTGACAGAAGGCTTCTTTAAGTTGGCCAGCAAAGTCCCAGAGCAAGAAAGGTTAGTCTGAGAATCTTGGCATGGGGCAGAGATGATAGAAAGGGACTGCAGAAAAGTGAAGGGACTAGAAGATAGGAGGAAAAAATTGAAAAGGAGATGGCATCAAGAGCAAGTGGAGGTTGTGTCAAGTCAGCGCATTGGAATGATGAATCGTGCATCTGATGGCATGTGTGGCAAGATTGCATTGCTATTTACAGAGGCTAATGAGGCATCTACAATAGCATATTCAGAGAGTTTGAGTGTTGTTGTGATTGGCGGTGAGTGAGGAGTCCAAATCACAGTTTTGCAGAGTTCTCATTGGAACTAAAAACAGAGACCTTGAAAGGTCATCTCTCCCATCTCCCTGCCTCAATGAAGAGCAATATATAAACCATTTCAAAAGGAATCTACTCTCCCCTCCTAAAATATCCTGGAATTAGGATTCATAATATCCTTTGGTAACGTGCTCTGGTTTCTTACTACTTCCATAGTCAGGAAGCCTTTACTGTTATAAAGCCCAAGTCCCACTGCTGCGGTATAAACCTCTTTCCTTTTGCAATATTCCTGGCAGAGATGAAGAACAGCTGTTCATCCACCACCCTGTACAATAGCTTTTCATCTTCTGGAAGACTTATTCAGTTCCCTTCTCAGCCTTTTCCTTTCTACATCCCCAGAGTAGACTCTAATGCCTAATTTACTCCAACACCTTCCCATCTATGTTCATAGTTCTCAAGTTCTCACCTTATTTTTCTTAAGATGACAGTCCTCTAACAAATACTTGGACCTGATCGGACAAATGAGGAAAGAAGGGAGGGAGAGGAAGAAAGGAAGACTATGAAAGGAACTATAAAAAAGGAAAGATAAAGAGAGGGTTAAAATCTTTGATTTCTCTGCCTAATGACATAAAAAATAAAGTCCTTAAAAAAGGCATAAATGGTCAATAATTGCAAAAAAAAAGTAAGGGTAGGGAAAGGGACTAGATCTGATCTTCAAGGGAAGGAAATGTGGTAAGGAAATTCTCAAATTAATCACACCCAGCCAATCAGCAGGAAGAACAATTTGCCATGTGTTCTATGCTTGGAATTTGTCTGGTGCCTAAGGTTAGAATAGTTAGGTAAATTGCAAACCTAGCAGTTCAGTTGCCTCCTAAGAAAATTCTCTCAGAAAATAAAATCTGGAAATGATATTGACAGAGAGAAAAGAAGAAGAAGAAGAGGAGGAGGAGGAGGAGGAAGAGGAGAAGGGAGGTAGACAGGAAAGTGAGAAGAAAGGAAGGATAGAAGAAAGGAAAAAGGAGAGAAGGGGGAAAGAAGGAAGGAAGGGAAGAAAGGAATAAGAAAGGAAAAGATGGCAAGATGAAAAGAACAGGGAAAGAGGAGGAAAAAGGAAAGGAAAAAAGAGTAAAGAGAAGAAAATAAGAAAGAATGAGAAAGAGAGAGAAAAGAGGATAGAGGAAGAAAGAAGGAAAAAGGAGGAAGGATAGAAGGAAGAAAGAAAAAGTAAGAGAAAATGTGAAAAGAAAGGAGATATATTGTACTAAATCAGTGTAAGAATGGAATAGGTCCTAGTTTTGAACCTTTGCCAAGTTCTGAACTTGCTATTCTGCTATCAATTTTTCATCTGTCACTAAGACAAGCTAAAAGTGCTAAGCTTCAAGTTTTGTTGATTATAGAATGTTCCATTCTGATCTGTACCAAGAGTAACCTCCCTAGATTTCTAAATGAACCAAATGCAGAGAGAGAGAAAAAATAAAGGGGGGAGAGAGAAGGAAGGTTGAAGACAGGGAAGATGTATATTGTACTGTAAGACTAAGTATGGAAAATAGAGTAATTTATTAAAGCCCTGAGGGCCTGGAGAAGATATTTCCTTACATATAAGAATAAAAGCTTGGGGACAGGGAGAAAGAACTAATTCTACTCCAGGCAACCAGGTGTTTACTTTGCTCAGAGGGTGACATTCTTACCTGGCAAATTCTCCCTATCACACTACTGTGCCTATGCCATGGGCCAGATTGGCGGGTATCTACCACTCATCCCATTTGAATGTGAGTGATATCCACCCACCCAGACAAAGCACCCACTTTCCTCTCCCCAAGAGAAGCCCAGGTTGGAAAAGGGTGAGTAGGAAGCCAGGACTCATGGGTCCCAGTCACCACGCTTCTGCAGGAATTATCCAGGCACTGCTGACAGCTCGTCAATTGGAGACTCAGTGGGGCTCATCGCTGAGGAGTGGGGAACGGTCGAGGATGAGGAGGTGGCAGCACGCTCTGCTGAGCTTCTCCCCAGAACACAATGTGACACGAGACATCGGGAGATGGCAACAAAAGTTCAAGGGAAAAACACACAGTTATTTATGGCGCGGGCATCTGTTGTCAGATCAGAAACAGAGACCTAATCTAAGGCAAATCCAGCAGACTGTACTGGAGCAGATGGGGAGGTGTGTGCAGTGCTCATTCCTGTTCCACTCTCAATTTATTATTATTCCTGATCTCCCAGACCCCATCTCCAATGCAGACATTTGTCTCATCTCCGCCAAGAGCAGCGGGTTGGGTGGGCAGGGGAGGAGGAGGTGAGTTTGTCCTCTGCTGAATAGACACTCCCAGGATGTGTCTTGGACACCTTAATCCAGAAAGGGGAAGAAAAAGGAGGTTATACAAAAGCCAGAAGGGAGAGTTAGAACACCTGCTCCCCCCCCAAACACACACACACACACACACACACACACACACACACACACACACACACGAGTTCATCTTGGATACTGTAAGTTTGGACCTACATCTCTTCCTCATTGCTGAGAGCTAATGGATTAGATTCTATAAAGATTCACCGAGCAGTACCAATACTGTGATCCCTGCTGACTCTCAGAGGGCTTAACCTCCAGAAAAAAAAAAATCAGCTGAATGCTAAGACTCAACTTTAAAATTTTCCTCAAATTTCCATGTGCACTTTATAGAAGGCTCCTCAGTCCAGAGAGTAGCCTAAGGGGTAGGAAAGGGAGAGTAGGAGAAATATGGTTGGAGGGAGGCAAAGACTAGGGAGTGGGTGTGGGGGTGGAGAATGAGGAGAGCGAGAATTGCCAGAAGAAATAGACTCTTCAGTTTCCAGACCTGTGATGATTGGGCTGCCTTATAAAATTTTTTAAGAAGATGCCTCAATCCCATGAGACACCTTATTTCTCCCATTTGAGATGCATTTTCTCAACTCCAAATATGCATCAACCGGTTCTATATGTTTCATTAAAAAGCAGAATTAAATTTCCCCACCTGCCTAGATCTATTTATTCTTTGGCCAATGTGATGAAGAAAGCAGTGAGTACATAAGCCAGGCGGATAGAGGATGCCAGGGGACCTCATCTCACTAGGAAGGGGTTGGGGACAGGGAACAAATAGGCTTTCTCCTTCATTTGACTCCCAGGTAGACACATTGTTAAACCATGGCCCAAGGGGGGAGCTTTGTGCATTGTTGAAACACTTAGAGTCTGATGTTGTAATAATAGTAAATAAAGACCTGGAGTGGAGCTACAGGTGGACAGATGTTTTGATTGACTAGGCACAGGTGTCTCTGTCTCTAGAGTCTGGTCTGAGGGATGGTGGGGGATGAAAAATTCCTCTCTGCTCCAAGCTCCCAGAGGCTGTCAGCTGCTCAGCTTCACCTGTAAATTTAGCATTCGTAGCACTACCTTAGCAATCAGAAAGGACTAGAGGCAGAATGAGACAGACCTTGCTAATTAGCATTTGTAAGTGACCAAGCAAGACCTCACTTTTCCCCAGGCTTAATTCTTTCCCTAGGGCACTAAGGCTGATGGGAAAGGGAAGATTCAGTTAGTTACCCCTCTGTAAGGAGCTAGCTAGAAAATCTCTAGAGTACCTCTAGAATTAAGGCTAGAGGCCTACCCGGAGGCCTAGGCAGCAATCACCAGCAGGAAGAGGGTGTGGAGACAGCTCCCCCCAGCCTTCTACAAGAGCATCTGAGTCTCTGTCCTCTCGAGTCGGGGCTAAAATTGAATCTTGCAGTATAAGCAAAAGAGAAACCTGGAAAGGTACCACCAACCATAGCCAGTTCTCCCAGTTTCTGTCACTGACCCGCTGACTATGTTGGTTCCTAACCTCAACAGACTAATTATGAGAAAAGATGAGGAATGAGGAAATTCTGCCTCTGCTGACACTTCCATTCCCCTTAGTAATAGTCTGTTTGGTTCATTGTAGGCCATTTCCCTCATTTTAGCCTGGCAAAGTGACCAGTCATATATCTGTTTAATACTCTTCTCAGGGCTAAATGTCAGTCAGGTGTCTTTTTTTTTTTTCCACCCCTTTTTTGGATTTGCTAAAGAGGATAGCTTTTGCCATTAGATAAGACCTTGGGCAGGTAGGGGGCGCAGTGGATAGAGAGGACCAGGACTGGAATCAGAAAGACTCATCTTCCTGAGTTCAAATCTAACCCCAGACACTTACTACCTGTGTGATCCTCGGTAAGTCACTGAACTCTGTTTGCCTCAGTTTCCTCACCTATAAAGTGAACTGGAGAAGGAAATGGCAAACCACTCCAGTGTCTCTGCCAAGAAAATGCTAAATGAATCATGAGGAATCAGATATGACTGAAAAACAACTGAATGACAACACCAACAAGGTGTTAGTATTATAGATTTAGAGTTAGAAGGCCATCAAGCCCAACCCTCTCTTTTCACAGATGAGGAACATGAAGCACAGAGAGTTTAAGTGAATTGCCTGAGGACACACAGCTTGTAAGGGTCTGAGGCAAGATTTGTACCGAGGTCTTCCTGACTCTAAGCCCAGTGCTCTCTAACCACTCTAACAGAATGACCAGTAGGGTACTCTGAACTGTATCAATTGAGATAAGATCAAACTGGGGAAACTGAACCTAGGGAAGAGAATATCTAGGTATAGACCTAATCTATGTCTTCAGCTTTAAGGCAGTTCAGTGGCACAATGGATTGAGTATTGGGCCTGGACTCGAGTTCAAATCCATTTTCAGACACTTTCTAGCTGTGTGGCCTTGGATAACTCACTTGACCTCTGTTTGCCTCAGTTTCCTCAACTGTAAAATGGGGACAACAACAGTCCCTACCTTATAAGGTTCTTGTGAGGATCAAATGAGGTAATATTTTTTTATAAGTGCTTAGTGCAGTGTTTAGCACAGAGTAGATAGTATATAAATGCTTATTGCCTCTTTTTTCCATTCCCATCTCTTGACCCTTCCGTGCCCTCAGGTGATTATCATTTTATATTTCCCTTCCATATCACTGCCAAACTTCTACAAAGGGCAGTCTTGACTAATTGTCTCCTCTTCCCCAACTCCTACTAACCCAACGTCCAGCCACGTCATTCTGTTAAAATGCTTTCTCCAAAGTCACCATTGATTTCTTAACTGAAAGATATAGGATTGTGGATTGTGAGTTAGAAGGGAACTCATTTAGTCTACTCGCCTTCTGGTTACATATGAGAAATCTGAGTGAGGTCCAGACAAATTAAAGGACTTGTCCAAGGTCACATGAACAGTAAGTAGCAAGACCAAAATTCTAACCCACATGTATCCCTTGTCCTTTCTTCCCACTGTCCTCCATCATACTGTAAACTATGTGAAGAGTGAAGCTATCCACAAGCATTTAGTAAGCACCAACTATGTGGATGCCATCATGCAAAGACAAAAATGAAACAGTCCCTTCCTTCAAAGAATCTATATTATATAGGGGAGATTGTATGTGCATCCAGAAATACCTATGAAGTAGAGACATAATAAATAGAAGGGAATTTGGAGAGGTAAGCCCCAGCAGCAGAAAAGGCCCCATGCAGGTGGCAGCGTTGTAGCTAAGATCTGAAGGAATCTTGGGGTTCTAAGAGGTAGAAATGAGGAAAGATTGCATTCCAGTTATTGGAATCAGTCAGTGCAAAGTTGGCAAGAGCCAGTTGACAAGAGATAGAGTGTCGTATTTGAGGACAATAAGTGGCCAGTTAGGTTGAACCATAGTATGCCTACATGGCAGTAATATTTAATAATTACAGAAAAAAATGGGTTGAATCTAGGTCATAAAGGACTTTAAAATGCCAGATAGGAAAGTTTTTGTCTGGTACTAGAAGTAATGGGGAGACACTGAAATTTAAGTTGGGAAGCAACAGGAAGGTTAGTCCTGCTCTCCATGAAAATCACTTTAATAGCCATACCTTCCAACAGATTCACAATGACTAAGCACTGAATTTTAGACCTTAAAGAACTAGTCCAACCACTTCATTTTATAAATTAGTTGAGACCAGTAAAGACTTGCCTACAGTCACATGCCCTGCAATGCTAAAGAATGAAGGAATCATATCTGACCTGTCGCCTCCAAAACTATCTTGACAGAGAGCATGGGCTTCATTAACCACTGAATAATGTCCTCTAGTAAATTTCACCTCTGCAGAACACCAGTGTGTGGGTAGACAAGAGAAGAAGAGGTGGAGGGATGCATGGCTAAAGATACAGCGGCCAGTTTCCAGTAAGATTTCTCCCCATTATGAAGAGATCTGCAGCAGATGCAGAAGAGTCTGGAGGCCTAACCTGTTTGACCCAGGACTTCAGAGGGCAATGGCTAGAGACAGGGGGTATCCTTTGCTGATGCCTGGACAGCAGAGGGGATCTAATCCTAATCCCCCAAACACAAACCGTCCCCAGGTCTGTTTGCCTTCTCCTAATCCTCTAATATTTAAAGCAATTTCAATCCTGTTTGAAGAGGCATCCCAGCAGTTCAAGTCAGGGGCCTCTGGAGAGAGAGAAAGAGAGTGAGACAGACAGAGGGGGAGGAGGGAGGGGGAGAGAAAAAGAAAGACAGAGAGAAGAGATGGAGAAAGAGACAGAGACAGATAAAGACCGACAGGGAGACAGACAGAGACAGAGAAAGAGAGAGACTGGGAGATGACAGATGTCAGACTACGACCACTCATTGAGTTGCATAGTCCCAGAGTCTTGTACCCTAAAGGTGTCTCTTCCAGGGTCTCCCTGGCTATGATTGGTTATCAATTTCTGTGGCTCAGATTCTGACAAAGCATGACAAGTGGCAAAAAAGAGGAGAAGTAAGATGGTAGAACTCCAACTGAGACATGGCTGTGTGGGGGCCCCCTATGGTTGGCCTGCCTTCATTCTCCTCTTGACTTCCTCTAGATTTCAAAATCATGCCTCCACACCAAGTGTCTTCATCAACCCACTCCCTCCCTGCCTCCACTTCCTTTCCTTTTCAGCTCTCTTTTGTATATTGTCTTCCCTCATTAGAATGTCAGCTCATCTAGGGCATGTACTGTCTTTCTTTCATGTACTGTGTTTGTGTCTCCATGTATCTCCAATAAAAAAGTAAGACAGTCTTTGCTCTCAAGGACTTGATATTCAACTGACTAATTGGGATATATGGAGTGGGCAGGAAGAACTAGCACCTCTCCTGTGAGAGCTTGCCAAATCCTTTTCAGGGCTGCTCATCCATTTTGGGTTGGGTGAAAAAGGAAGGATGAAAAGAAGGAAGGAAAGAAGGAAGGAAGGAAGGAAGGAAGGAAGGAAGGAAGGAAGGAAGGAA
>NW_020951934.1:834075-921792 GCF_900497805.2 Vombatus ursinus
AAGGAAGGAAGGAAGGAAGGAAGGAAGGAAGGAAGGAAGGAAGGAAGAAAGGAAGGAAGGAGGGAGGGAGGGAGGGAGGGAAGGAGGGAGGGAAGGAAGGAAAGGAAGGAAGGAAGGGAGGATTAAGGGAAGGGAGGAGAGAGAAAAGGAAGGAGGATAAAAGGAATTAAAAGGCATCAATAAAACATTAACAAAATACATAGAAGAAATCAAAAAGAAATTCAGAAAGAGTACAAAGCGGGCAATTTTATCCTACATTTTAAATTTAATACATGCTAAAAAAAAGGTTCACATAGATTCAGTTTGATAAACAATCCTCATTCAGTATTTTGTATACTTAAATGTTCATGTGTCTTGATTTGATTATTAAGTTCATAATAAAAATGATTTTTAAGGCAGCATTGTGCAGTGTAAAGAACTCTAGATGTGGAGTCAGAGGACCTGGATTCAAATCTCAGCTCCACCACTTACCATTTATGTAAAATTTGGCAATGTCAACGTGGTCTTAGTTTCCTCATCTGTAAAATGAGGCAATTCTATTAGATGACCTCTAAAGTCCCTTCCGGTTCTAAATTTATGTTAATCCTATGACTTTGGAGGTGAGGAATTTTCTTTTATTTATTTGTTTTTCAATGAAAAAGCATTCTTTTTTTTTCTCCACACCCCCCTCCATTTGAACAAATAAAATCTTAACAAATATACATAGTCAAGCAAAGCAAATTTCTGCATTGTCCACGTCCAAAATTGTAGTCTCATTCTGCATTTGGAGTCCATCATCTCTCTGGCAAGAAGTAGGGGAGCATCCTTCATTGTTGATCTTCTAGAATCCTGATTTATCATTGCTTTAATCAGAATTCTAGCTTGTCAGAGCTGGTTGTTAAATGTTTAGTGTGAGCAATTTATACCTCAGAAATCAGCAAACATCATAAATCAGGGCTTGAGTTATTGTGTTGTTTATTACCTAGACTTAAGAAAGTGATGGAGAAAACGTTAATAATGAAGATTAATAACAAACTTAAAAGCATATCATGCAACCATTGTTTTTACACATAGCTAGGTGGTTAAGATTTACCAGCACACCCCTGAATAAATAAGGGACCTCAGAGATCATCTAGCCCAACTCAAACTGAAGAGGAATCCTCTCAGTCAGTAAGCATTTATTAAGCACCTACTATGTGTCAGGGGCAATATTCTAGGTGTTGGAGATCCAAAGAAAAAAAGTGAAACAGTCCTTGCCCTGAAGGACCTTGCATTCTTTCAAGAGAAATAATATGTATATAAACAAGCAAATAAAAGATGTCTATAAAGAAAAGTCCCTCACCTATTGTCATATAGCCTTAACTTGAAGAACTCCAAAACTGGAGAACTTGCTGTCTCCCAGGGAAGCTCATTCTATCCATGGAGAGTTCT
The DNA here is from genome assembly GCF_900497805.2 of Vombatus ursinus. Classification (NCBI taxonomy): domain Eukaryota; kingdom Metazoa; phylum Chordata; class Mammalia; order Diprotodontia; family Vombatidae; genus Vombatus; species Vombatus ursinus. The sequence continues at coordinate 835,486 of NW_020951934.1, forward strand.
TCTGATCATTAGGCAAACTTTCCTCAAATACAGTCATCAAAGCATAAAGAAGGGCCTCTCTAGGCCCACAGTATGGCTCTCCTTGCTTTCCTCACTCCCGAAGTGTGGGTGGAGTATCCATATTGTGATTATAAAAGGATGCAACTTTGGGTCAAGAATTTGTTCTTCCCATAACTGCGAGAGCTCAGATTTGAAAGGGAGGTAAGGGGCTCTTTGACGGAATCCAAACTTCACAGAACAAATCCCCTTCATAGAAGGATTTGTTCTGCAAAACTTGGGCTCAGTCAAAAGGCCGCACCCGAGGACCTAGAAGGCCACCTGTGGCCTCAAGGCCACAGATTCTCCACCTCTGATCTAGGCCAACCTTTTACCCAGAATCCCTCTACAACAATGCTGCCATACTCAAGTAGAAACAAAGGACACTCAAACCTATATAAGGATCTCTATGGGCTGCATATTGACTTAGTTTTAAAATGTAATATTATCTATATTTTATTGTATTTTTATTTATTTTGTCAAATATTTTCCAATTACATTTTAATCTGATTCAGGCCTTGCTTGGGAGTGCTGTGGACCACATGCAGCCTATGTTTAACACCTTTGCTGTACAACATAATCGAAAAATGGTCATGCAGGCTTCCAATGGAAAGGAAACCATTCTATCCCCAGGTGACCTATTCCATTTTTTAACAGATCTAATTATTAGGAAGTTTTTCTTTATACCAAACCTAAATCAATAAAACACACACACACACACACACACACACACACATTAAATGCAAGGTACAATTTGAGAGAGAGAATACACTAGCAGCTGTGACCCAACCTGGGATTAGGAAAAGTCTCATATAGGGGATGATACTGCAGTTGAGTTTTGAGAGAAGTTAGGGCAGAAGTATGAGAGGCAGAAGTAAAGAAGTAGTATATTCAGGCATCAGGGAAAGTCTATGAAAAGATATGAAGTCCAAACATGTAAGCTGGTATGTGAGAAACAGCAAAAAGCCTAGTTGGGCTGGCATATAAAATGAATGACGGGGAGTATTGTGGAATCAGCCTAGGAATGTAGGATGGGGCTAGATTGTGAAGGGCTGTAAATGCAAAAAGAGGAGCTTGTCTTTGACCTTGGAGGCAAAAGATGGCATGGGGGGGGTGGTCTTTGAAAGCAGGGAAATGGCATGGTCAGATGTGGGTTTTAGGAGCATTCTTTTTTGCAGTTATTTGTTTGTGGAGAATGGATTGGAGAGGAGAGAGCCTTGAGTCAGGGAGATCCCATAGGAGACTATTTTGAAAGTTCAGGACACAGGTTGGTGAGTACCCACACTTGGGTTGTAGTCATATCAGTGATAAGTAGGGGACACATGCAAGAGATATTACAGAGGCAGACTAGTAATAACATCTATCACTTATAAAGGTTTGCAATGTACCATACATGTGATGTCATTCAATCTTCACAGCAACCTTATTAGGAAGGTGCTAGTATCATCCTTATATTACAGATGAGAAAATTCAGGCTGAGAGAAATTATGACTTGCCTGGGGTCACACAGCTAGTAAGTGTACATGGCAGGATTTGAACTCAGGTCTTCCTGCCTTCATGTACAGCACTATATTTACTTCATCACCTAGATGACTTGGATAAAGTCCATAAGACTTGGCATCTGATTTATATGAAGGATGAGGGAGAATGAGAAGCAGAGGATGATTCTGAAGTTATAAACCTGGATGATTAGAAGGATGGTGGCACCTTTAACAGAAACAAGAAAATTAGGAGGAGGGTTGAATTTGGATCAGAGTTCTGCTTGAGAGACAGTGAGTTTGAAATGCCTATGGGACATGGATATGGAACATATGTGATCAGGGCAACTTAGAACTCCAGAATGTCAGTCCTCAATGTTCTTTCTTGGGGCTGCCCTCACAAAGAGCATTGATCGAAGGGGCATCTATGTTGTATGGCTGGGGTGGCTCCTCGTCTAAGCTAGGAGTCTCTGCTGCTACCTCACTGATAATTGGGCCATGCCTTGACTAGGTCAAGTCTCTTTGCTGCTGGGGTAGTGCTACACTCCTTCAGAAATAGCAGAGACCCTTAGCCTAGGAATTACAGGCGCTTTTCCAGTTCTGCTCCCTCATCTGCATTCTGGGGTTTTCCTACCTCCCAAGCAGTGTATGGCAATGCAGATAACCAGGCTCTGAGAATTTTTTTCTTGGACCAAGCTGCTTTGTTCAGGGATGTCTTCGCTCAGTGAGAAACCTTACTGAGTCTTATGGTAATTAACCAATACATTACCAAATCCTCATGTCTGCCAGCTAATCCATAAGCAGACAATATACATTTGTCCAATAATTATAAAACCATCCTAGAGTTAGGGTTCTCCTGTTATTAACTCCATATTCTCCAGTTGGTTTTATACAAATGAACATCTAATAAACAAATCATTAAAGCAGTCTTTGCCTTGGGTAAATCTCTGCAGTTGCTTTCTTGTTGTTTTTCATACACAAGCTTCAATAAACCTTTTGTTACCCCTACCATGCTTCTCCATTACTGCTGACGTGATGCTGAATGAGACCTGAGGAAGTAATGCAACCATGCTGACTTTCTCTACTCTATAAATTTATGTCATCTAATCTCAAATGGGCCCTCACCCCAGCAAATCTTTGTCTTTGCCTCCTTTCAGTCAGCAAAATTGTCAAAGTCTTTAAAGGGTACATCTTCATATACTGAATCCCTGGCTACCAAAAAATAAACACCAATTCCAAGTCCTGCTGCCCATCTCCCTTCACTTTGACCCTATCCTGACAACATCTCACTCTTTATCAGCCCACTTCTTGTGCTGTGTACTTTGGAACTCCTACTCTGTAATTAACAAACTCCTCTTCATCCAAGACCTCTTTCTTTCATGCTTTTCCCAACTTTTGGCTCTCACTAAGACCTGGTTCCTCCAGAATAACACTGCATCCTAGGCAATCCGTTACAATGCTGGTTTTGCCTTCTCTCAGTCCCCAAAACAAAGTGGTCTCAGTGAGGGAATCAGAATACTTCTTATTCCCCATTGCCAATTACTGACTATCTATTTATTATAATCACTCAGCCATCTCTCCTCCTTTGAGCATAGTTGTATCTAAATATATGACCCAATCCAGATACTACTGGCTGTTAGATGCTGATCCCCCTGGACATTCTCACTCCTTTTTCAATCACTTTTGCACATGGAGCACAGTTTCCCTCTCAACCCAAACTCTAGCCTTTATATTAGGGGACTTCAACAAATGTGTTGATGCTCCCTCAGATACCCTAATCTTCCAGTTCCTCAATCTACTCCATGATTCTATTCCATTCTATTTCAGCTACACACAGGAATAGTAACACTCTTGATCTTACCATCACCCAAAAGTATTCTACTGCTATGATTGAAAACTCTGAAATTCCTTTATTCGAGTACGATCTCCTGTCATTCAATTTCTCCTTATGCTTTACACCCCTTAAATCCATCTATCAAGTGCCAGACACTGTGCCTCACCACTGACCTCCAAGTCTGCTGTCCCTCAGGACTTTCTCAGGTCATCATCCCTGCTCTGTCTATATTCTCTTCCCTTTCAAATTTTAACTCCTTAGTAAAACAGTTCAACTCTACACTATTATCTTCCCTTAAATCCCTCATTCCCTAGTCCTATTATTGATCATGCCTTACCATATACGAAACCTGTAAGAATCCTACCATATTTCTCTTCCACTGCTACTGACCTGCTGCTGAATGAGGCCAGAGGAAGTAATGTAACCATGCTGACTGAGTCCACTACAAATTTATGTTTTATAATCTCAAGTGGGCCCTCACAACAGCAAGGCAATCTTTTTATTCCTCACTAATCAGTTTTCTATCCCTCTTATCACAATTGTTCTAAATTTTCTTTCCTCTCCTCAGGGCTCTCAGAACAGCTCTCCTCCATTACCTTCTTGGTTAAAGACTTTGAAGACCTTGATATTTTATCAAGAAAATGGAGGCTAGTCATCTGAATCTCCCTCAGCTCTCCTTTTCCTTATGCCACAATAACAGCTAGCATTTAAATATTCTCTTAAGATTTGCAAAACACTTTACATATATTGCCTGATTTGACTCTCATAAGAACCCCATGAAATAAGTGTTATTAATATTCCTCTTTTGCAAATGAAGAAATTGAGTTTAAGAAAGGTTAAATGACTTCCCAAGGGTCACACGCTGAATAAGAGATTTAAAGTAAGGTCTTCCTGATTTCAACTCCAAAATCAACTCTGATACTCTATTCTAGCTCATTAACATGACCTTTCTTCCTCATCTCAAACTCTTGGTATCATACCCCACTATTTCATCCTTAATCTTTGATGAAGAGACAATCTTTCTCCTCGCCAAGATCAGCCTCTTTCAATGTGCCTTGATCCATGCCATCCCTTCTTCTTTAGTGTATTGATCCCAACTATGATCCCCTCTTTTTCGCTAACCTTCGCTCTCTCTCCACCTACTGGTTTTTTATGCCTGGAAATATACCAAGGTCTCCTCCAATCATTTAAAAATCCCTATTAGATGTTTCCATCATGCTGGCTATCATCCTATACCTCTGCTTCCTTTAGGAGCCAAGTCTCCTTTAAAAAGCTGCTGATACTCTGTAACTCCATTTCCTCCCCTCTCACCCTTTTTTAAGTCCTCCACAATCTGGCTTTGGAACTCATCACTCAATCGAAACTGCTCTCTCCAAAGTCACCAATGATTTCCAGATCATGAGATCTAATGACCTGTTCTTAATCCTCATTCTTCTTTTCCTTGCATCATTTGAAAATGTTTACCAAGCTTGCCTCCTGGATACTCTTTCTTTTCTTGGTTTTTGCAACCCTTTTACATTCTGATTCTCCTTTTACCTATCTAATAACTGCTTTCACCTAACTAATAACTGCTTTTCAATCTCCTTGGGTGAATCACCATCCATGTCATAACCACTAACTTTGACTATACCCCAAACCACTACCATGGATCTTTTTCTCTTTTCTCTCCAAACTCCCTCCCTTGGTGGCTTCTTCAGTTCCCATGAGTTTAATTATAATCTCTATTAAGATGACTCCCAAATCTATATATCTAGTTACAATCTCTCTAATGAGCTCCAGTAACACATCACAAACTGCCTATTGGACATTTCAAACTGAATGTCCCAATGTTCATCCTTTATGATTAAACATGTCCAAAAGAGATTTCATTGTCTTTGCCCTTGAACCCTCCTCTTTCCTAAACTCTTTTTTTTTTAAATTTCTGCTGAGGGTACCACTGTCCTCCCATTCACCTAGGTTTACAACTTTGGCGTCATCCTCAATTCCTCATTCTCATCCCATATAAGCAAACAGTTGACAAATTTTGTCTTTTTTATTTCCATAATGTCTCTACCATAATATCTTTTATCCACTGACTACTCTTTTTCTGGGCCTTGTTGCCTGGACTATTACAATAGCCTCTGATTTGGTCTTTCTGACTCAAATCTCACCACTCCAATCTATTCACATAATTGTCCAAATGATTTTCCTAAACTATATATCTGATCATGTTACCTCCCCATGTAATAAATACCAGGGGCTCCCTATTACCTCCAGGATCAAATATAAATTCCTCTGTCTGCCTTTAAAGCTCTTCACAACTTGACCCCCTTCTTACCTTGCCAGTCTTCTTACAATTTACTCCATTCTATGAATTCTAGTCTGGCCATATTAGCCTATGTGCAATTGCTCAAACATCATACTCCATCTCTAATCTTTGTACCTTTGCATTGGCTGTCCTCGGTGCCTGGATTTTTTCTCCTTGCTTCTAAATCATGGAATTTCTGGATTCTTTCAAGGCTCATCTCAAGTATCACCTTCTATACAAAGTTTTTCCTGAACTGCTAGAAACTGCTAGAAACCTTCCTCCACAAACTTGCTTGTATTCATGTTGTAAATATTCTGTTTATACTTATATATTGTCTCAATCAGCATGTAAGCTTCTTGAAGGCAGAGACTGTTTCTCTTTTGTCTTTATATCTCTAGTGCTTAACAAAGTACCTGACACATAGTAGGCACTTAATAAATGCTTATTGATGGATTGATATATTGATATGTAATTGACTCCTAAATTTACTTTTCCACCTCTGACATCTCCTAAATGCCAGACATTTATTTCCACTTAATTTGTAGACATTTCCATCTGGGTATTTTCCCAGCATCTGAAAATCAACAACTACAAAACCTGCTTCTCTCTTAATTGTTTTTTAATTTTTATTAATGGCACCACCATTCTCTTAGTCACCCAAGTTTAAAATCTTGGAATCCGTTCTCACCTTCAAACATATATTCAGTTGCCCAAGTCCTAATTCCTCTTGGATCCACCCCCTTATCTCTAGTTCTACTGTTACCAGTATCAACTCTCATTACCTCTTACTTATACTATTGTCCTAGCCTCCCAACTGGTCTCCATTCCTCTCTAACTATTTTATAAAATTATTTTTATTTCATTAAATATGTTCCAATTACATGTTTGATGATGTGTGACAAACATTTTTCTACTGAGTTCCAAATTTCCTTCCTCCCTCCCATCCCTCCCCTGTCCTTGAGAGGGCAAGCAATTTTATTTCAATTATACACGCAAGGTCATGCAAATCATATCTCCTTATTAGTCATATTGCAAAAGAAAATACAAACAAAATAAAACAATAAAGATAAAGACATTTTTTAAAGTATGCTTCAGTCTGCATTCAGAGTTTATCAGTTCTCTGTCTGGAGGTGGATAGCATTTTTCATCATGGGTACTTTGGAATTGTCTTGCATCATTATCTTGATCAGAGTGACTTAGTCTTTCATAGATGATCACCCTTACAATATTGCTGTTATTGTGTACAATATTCTCCCAGTTCTGCTCACTTCACTTTGCATCAATTCATATGTCTTCCCAGGATTTTTCTGAAACCATCCATCATTTCTTATAGCACAATAGTATTCCATCAAAATCATATACCATAACCTGCTCACCCATTTCCCAATGGATGAATATCCCCTCAAGTTTCAATTCTTTGCCACCACAAAAAGAGCTGCTATAAATATTTTTGTACAAATAGGTCCTTCTCCTTTTTCTTTGATCTCTTTGGGATACAAACCTAGTAGCAATATTGCTGGATCAAAAGGTATACAGTTTTATAACCCTTTGGGCATAGTTCCAAATTGTTCTCCAGAATGGTTGGACTAATTCAAAGCTCCACCAATTAGTATCCCAATTTTTCTACATCCTCTCCAACATTTGACATTTTCCTTTTCTATCATGTTAGCCAATCTGATAAGTATTAGGTGGTACCTCAGAGTTATTTTAATTTACAATTCTCTAATCAGTAGTGATTTAGAGCATTTTTTCATGTGACTATTGATAGCTTTGATTTCTTCTTCTGAAAATTGCCTGTTCGTATCATTTTCACTGTTTATCAACTGGCAAATAGCTTTTATTTTTATAAATTTGGCTCAGTTCCCTGTATATTTGAGAAATGAAGTCTTTGTCAGAGAAACTTGCTGCAAAAATGTTTTCCCAGTTTCCTATTTTCCTTCTAATTTTGGCAGCATTAGTTTTGTTTGTGCAAAACCCTTTTAATTGCATGTAATAAAAATTATCTATTTTATTTCCTATAATCCCCTCTATATTTTGTTTAGTCATAAACTCTTTCCTTATCCATAGATCTGACAGGTACATCTTTCCATATTCTCCTAATTTACTTATAATATCACCCTTTATATCAAAATCATTTATCCATTTTGAACTTATCTTGGTATATGATGTGAGATGTTGGTCTATATCTAGTTTCTGCCAAACTGCTTTCCAGTTTTCCCAGCAACTTTTGTCAAATGTTGAGCTCTTACCCCAGAAGCTTAGATCTTTGGGTTTATCAAACAACAGTTTATTATGGTGATTTCCTATTGTTATTGTGTACCTAATCTATTCCATTGTTTTGCCATTCCATTCCTAACCAGTTCCAGATTGTTTTGATGATTACCATTTTGTAATATAATTTGAAATCTGGAACTGCTAGTCTTACTTCCTTAACATTTTTTCCCAGTGGATTCCCTTGATACTTTTGACCTGTTATTCTTCCAAATGAATTTTGTTATTATTTTTTCTAACTCTATAAAATAATTTTTGATAGTTTGGCATGGCACCGGATAAGTACATTAACTTAGGTAGAATTGTCATTTTTTTTATATCAACTCAGCCTACCCATAAGAAATTAATATTTCTCCAATTGTGTAGATCTATCTTTATTTGTGTGAAAAGTATTTTGTAATTGTGTTAATATAATCCCTGAGTTTGTCTTGGCAGGTAGACTCCCAAGTATTTTACATTGTCTGCAGTAATTTTAAATAAAATTTCTCTTTTCATCTCTTCCTGCTGAGTTTTGTTGGTAAATTATAGAAATGCTGGTGATTTATGTGGGTTTATTTTATATCCTGCAATTTTGCTAAAGGTGTTACTTGTTTCAACTAGTTTTTTAGTTGATTCTCTAGGGTTCTCTCAATGTACCATCATATCATCTGCAAAAAGTGATAGTTTTGTTTCCTCATTGCCATTTTTATTCCTTCTATTTCTTTTCCTTATCTTATTGCTATAGCTAGCATTTTGAATACAATGTCCTTGCTTCACTCCTGATCTTATTGATAGGTTTCACATTTATCCCCATTACAGATGATGATTCCTTTTGGTTTTAGATAGATACTCTTATTATTTTAGGGAAGATTCCATTGATTCTTATGCTTGCTAGTGTTTTTAATAAGAATAGTTGTTGTATTTCATCAAAGGCTTTTTCTGCATCTCGATATAATCATTTAATTTTTGTTGTTATTGTTACTGATATGGTCAATTGTGCTAGCAGTTTTTCTATTATTGAACCAGCCCTGCATCCCTGGTATAAATCCCATCTGGTTATAGTGTGTGATCTTTGTGATATATTGCTGTAAGTCTCTTTGCTGGTATTTTATTTAAAATGTTGGCAGTGATATTCATTAAAGAAATTGGTAAATAATTTTCTTTCTATTTTTGCTTTCTCTAGTTTAGATATCAAAACCATATTTGTGCCTTGAATGAATTTGGTAGGGCTCTTTCTTTACCTATTTTATTAAGTTGTTTATGTAGCATCGGAATTAATTGTTCCTTAAATATTTGGTAGAATTCACTTGTGAATCATCTGGTCTTGGGGATTTTTCTTAGGGAGCTCATTGATGTTTTATTCAATTTCTTTTTCTGAGATAGGATTATTTAAGTATTCTATTTTCTCTTCTGTTAATCTGGGCAGTTTATATTTTTGTAAATATTAAACATTTTACTTAGGTTGTCATTTTTACTGGCATATAATTTGGTAAAATAGCTATTAATAATTACTTTAATTTCATCTTCACTGGTGGTGCATTCATCCTTTTCCATTTTTGATACTAGTAATTTGGTTTTCTTCTTTCTTTTTTAAAATCAAATTAACCAATGATTTATATATTTTATTGGGTTTTTTCATGAAATCAGCTCTTATTTTTATGTATTAATATAATATTTTTTACTTTCAATTTCATTAATCTCTCTTTTAACTTTCAAGATTTCCATTTTGGTGTTTAATTGGGGATTTCTAATTTACTTTTTTGCTAAGTTTTTTTTTTAGTTCCATGCCCAGTTCAATGATTTGCTTTTTCTCTCTTTTATTGATATGCACATTTAGAGATATAAATTTGTCCCTAAGTACTGCTTTGGCTATATCCCACAAATTTTGGAATATTGTCTCATTTTTATCATTCTCTTTAAAGAAATTATTGATTGTTTCTATGATTGTTCTTTGATCCACTTATTCTTTAGGATCAGATTGCTCAGTTTCTAAATAATTTTTAATCTATGCTTCCATGGCCCTTTATTGAATGTAATTTTGCATTATAGTCTGGAAAAGGTTGCATTTAGTATTTCTGTTCTTCTGCATTTGGTTGTGAGGTTTTATCCCTCAAACATGATCAGTTTTTGTGAAGGTTCCATATACAGCTGAGAAAAAGCTATACTCCTTTATATTTCCATTCAATTTTCTCCAGAGGTCTATCATATCTAACTTTTCTAAAATTCTATCCATCTTCTTGACTTCTTTCTTATTTATTTTAGGGTTGGATTTATCTAGCTCTGAAAGGGTAAAGTTGAGGTCCCTCACTCATATAGTTTTGCTGTCTACTTACTCCTATAATGTATTTAATTTTTCCTTTAAGAATTTAGATACTATGCCATTTGGTGCATAGTATTGATATTATTTCATTGTCTGTGGTTCCTTTTAGCAAGATGTAGTTTCCCTGCTTATCTCTTTTAATTAAGTCTATTTTTGCTTTTGTTTTTTCTGAAATCACAATTGCTACCCTTGACTTTTTTACTTCAACTAAAACATGACAGGGGCAGCTAAGTGGCACAGTGAATATAGAGTGCCAGACCTGAAGTCAGGAAGACTCATCTTTCTGAGTTAAAATCTAGACTCAGATACTTACTAACTGTGTGACCCTGGGCAAGTCACTTAACCCTGTTTACTTCAGTTTCCTCATTTATAAAATGAGCTGGAGAAGGAAATAGCAAATCACTCCAGTATTTCTGCCAAGAAAACCCCACAATGGGTCAAAAAGAGTCAGACATGACTGAGCATTGAATAACAACAACATTGTTCTGCATGACCCCAGAAGGCAAAATCGGAATAAATGGGTGGAGCTCAAAAGGTAGACTTTTAGATTAATATAAGGAAAAAAAATAAAACTTTCCTACAATTAGAGCTATTTGATTCTTTTTTTCAGGAGGCAGTGAGATATAGAGGAAAGAATAAGAAAAGACTTGGGTTTAAATCCCATCTCTGACACTTAACAAGCTGTGTGACTCAGGGCAAAATGCTTAATAAGTCTTAGCCTCATTAAAAAAAAACACAGAAAACTATATTTTATTACCTTTCTCCTTGGGTTCTTGTAAGAATCAAATTGATAATATATGTAAAGCCCTTTGTGAATCTTAATGCCCTATGTAAATGTTGGCTACATTAGCTATTATTTTTGGTGAATACCATGTCACTGGAGGTCATCAAAGGAAAACTGGATAGTTGTTAGGGAGATGCCTGGTAGAAGGAATACCTACTCAGGAAAGAATTAGGCTAAAGAACTTGGTGTTCCTTCTCATCCTACAGTTCTATAATTCTATGTACTACTCACCATTTCTACTTCTTACCCCCAAAGTACTCCTTCCCTTCCTGCTTTTTCATCTTTGTTTCCTCCTCCTGGTAAACACTCTCTCCCCTTTCTTTCCTTTTTCCTTTTCCTTGTTCTCTGCTTATTGAAATCTTTCCTTTGCTTCAGGTGACATCACCTCCATGAAGCCTAGGTTGACCTCCTCCCATTGCATTTCTCATCTTTAGGATTTCTCATAATACTCATGCAATTTGGTTTAAGTAGCTCTAAGATATATTATTTTCAGATTGTAGGAAGCCTTGAACGCCAACATAAGGACTTTAGATTCTATTCAGTAAGCAGCCAGTGAAAACTTTTTGGTGTAGGGTAATATCATAAGCAGAATTATACAATAGGAGAATTACTCTGAAAACAGTGTGAAGGATGGATGGGAGAAAGGAAAGATTGGATAAAGAAGAATGGGGAAAGGCAGAGAAATCAGAAGGGACACAATAAGATAAAACTGTTTCTTTTCTGTATGAAAAGATGACACATGTGTCATCAAGAATTTTATCATTATTAGGGCAGTTAGAAGGAGTCTAAATATAAAGAGGGTGAGGAGTGAGTAGATTATGTTGGGATGATATAAAAAATGGATAGGTGAGAAAGAAGGATGTCCTGGGAGAAGGGAGAAGGAAGGAGAAGAGTTGGAGGGAAAATATCTCCCATAAAAGAGGCACACAAGTGGAGGGGGAAATAGTGGGGGATGAGCCAAGCAATCAATGCTTGAACCTCACTCACACCTAAATTGGTTATGAAAGGAAAAATATATTTATACACTCAATTGGTAATAGAAATCTATCTTACCCAACAGGGAAGTAACTGGGAAAGGGTGTAAGAGAAAGTGGAGGGGGTGATAAAAAAGGTAGGCAGATAAAAGAAGGCAGTGGTCAGAAACAAAACAGACTTTAGAGGAGAGACAGTATAAAAAGAAAGAGCAAAGGATCCACAGGAGAAAATAGACTGGAGGGAAATGCACAGTCAGTAATCATAACTGTGAATGTGAATGGGATGAACTCTCCCATAGAATGGAAGTGGATAGCAGAATGGATTAGAAACCAGGATCCAACAATATGTTGTTTTCAAGAAAGACACCTCAAACAGAGAGCTAGAGCAGAATCTATTATGCTTTGTTGGTTTAGTCATTTTTCAGTTGTGTCCAACTTTTTGTGGCCTGTTACGGGGTTTTTTTTGGCAGAGATGCCAAGTTTGCCATTTCTTTCTCTGGCTCATTTTACAGAGGAGGAAACTGAGGTAAACAGGGTTAAATGACTCCCCCAGGGTCACATAGCTAGTAAGTATCTGAGGCCAGATTTGAACCTAAGAAGATGAGTCTTCTGACCTCTAGGCCATGCACTCTATACATGGTGCCACCTCACTGCTCATGCAGAACAATTGTAATCCCAATTTCACATGACAATGGGATTTTATGTTCAATTTTTTTTCCAGATTAAATATCCCTAATTCCTCTACTACCAAAACTCAGAGTCTTACTCCTTTCCTTGCTTACTCCCTAACTTTTGTTCTTTTTTAGGATTTAAAGGATATTAGAGATTCTCTAATATCGGGATAAATTGAAAGAAGGGATTAGATTAAAGGCTTGAGGTTCAGCTTTGGCAAAATTCAAGATTTTGAGGAATATAGAGGAAATTTGGGCTTCATTCTACTAGGGTCACAAAATCTCAGTGTTAGAAGGTACCTCAAAGGACACCCAGGCCAACCCATAGCCAAAGTTAAATCCACTCTAAAGCAATCCAAGGGCCCATCCAATCTTCACTTAGGACATCCGGTGTTGGTGAAGTCACTGCTACTGAAGCAGCCCATTACGCCTTTGGACAGCCTAATTGTTAGGAGACTTTGTTTTGTTTTGGCTTTTTTCTATTAATATACTACTAATTCCTATTTCAACTACATCACAGGGTTAAAAAGGCCTGCTCTGTTCAGATCTAGAAATCTAACTCCTTTAAAACATGGTTTCTACAGGAAAATGTATTCCAACGTCTGAATTCCAGAGCACCTTGTTGAATGCTGTTTTTTATTCTACTAAAACAAGACTTGAGATGGAGGAAATAAAAGAAGTGAAAGGATTTCTTTCCCCCAGTCCTCACCACATTGCCTAGCCCAAGCTCACCCTCCAATCCTACCTCTACTCCCACACAGCTGGAAGGAAAAAGAGAAGAGGAAAGAAAAGAGAAGAACAAAAGAAGGTACAGAAATGAGAAGGGAAAATGTAAAAGTTAAGATAGAGGATAAGAAAATTAGGAACAGAGAACAGGGTATATAAATGTAAGGAAAGGTGGGTTGAAAAAAATGATTCTGGATCTGTTGGTACAGGTTCAGAATGGAGGCATCAAAATGAAATCCACCCCAGGAATAACCAGAGACCTACACCTTTTGCACCTCAAGTACTTCTCTAAACCACATCTGCCAGCACCCCAGCATGTGGTCCCAGACTGCGACTGGGATATGGATTGAATGATCTCCACCAAGGGCCTCACCATCCCTAGAACTCCATGAGTCAAACAGAGGGGTCTCAGAGGGGAGGGATATTCCAACCAGCATCTGGGGAAATACAGAGGGAAGAATAGACTGAGGAAAATTGCAGGCACTGAGAGGAAAGAAAGTGAGGGGGGAAATGTAAAGAATATGGCAATCTTATAATCTTCTTTAGAAATGGCCGAGTCTGAATTCTCCATCCAACAAGAAGGTTTTGCTCTGCAGCAGCAGGAGAAGAGGTGGGAGGAACAAACCAGCTTTCTCCCTGCTCCCCCCTCTACTCTGCCTGCATCCCCAAACCACCAACATATAGACAAAGTCTAATTAAATGTCTGTGGAGCTGCAATTGAACTGCTCGTGCTCAGAACCAGTGGCAGAGGGCAAGAGGCCCCGTTGGGTGGAGGAGGGAGAAATCAAAGGATTTTTTCCATGCGACCAACAAAACAGAAGGCACTGCTTGTGTTGCCTTTGATTTGGTGTTTGGAAAAACAATTTTTTTTTATTTTTATTTTTTAAAGAAACTGGGTAAGGGAAGAGGAAGGAGGCAGCCCGCAGGCAGAAGACAAGGTCACAGGAGAAAGGAGAAGCTGTAAATAAAAGAGACAAAAAGCAGCAGGGAGCAGAAAGGGAGGAAGATAGGGATGGGTGATTTTATTCCCATTTTATTTCTAAAGCTTGTTAAAAGTCTCACACCTGAGACCAGAGTCAGATGATTCAATGGCAGTGGACTTTAAGAAGAGATATGGATCCCTCCCTTTTTCAAAAGGAACACTTCATAAGAGGCACTGTTACAATATTATATGAAGAAGCACTTGGTTTATAAGGATGTTAAATGAAAGTGGTGATCACCAGAAGACAGTGTGGGTTCACTAAGCCCATGCCAGAAAAATGTTATGAACTTTTTTGGCAGTGTCACTGGGCTAGCAGACAGGAATTCTGTAGACACGGTGTCTCTGGATTTTGGCAAACCATTTTAGAAAGTATTTCATGCTATCCACACAGAATAGAGGGAAAGGGATAGAGAGAGAGATGGGTTCCCTGAAAGGACAGTAAAAAAGATTCAGAACTGAATGAATTACCAGATTCTATCCAATCCAAACCCTTCCCTTCCAAATTTATTCAGCACCTACTGTGTGAAAGGAACAGTACAAGGTGCTGGAACTCTACTGGAGTATCCCAGGGCTCAGTTCTGTTCAACATTTTAACCAATGGTTTGGATGAAGGTGTCGAAATCATGATCATCAGATTTGTAAACGGCAGGAGTTAATCCATTGAATGATGATAAAATCACACCCTTCCCAAAAGACCTTGACAGACTGTATTGATTGGTCAGCTCAACCAAGATGATATTTAGTAAAGATAAATGCAAAGTCCTGCACTCAGGTTGTGAAATAAACTGCACAAGCTCAGCATCAGGAGAAGCAACTTGACTGCAGCTCACATGAAAAAGACCTAGAGACTGAGTGCTTGTCAAGCATAATAGGAATCAAGAATGAATCAAAAAATGGCAGCCCAAAAAGCTAATGTCATCTTGGGTGAATCAGAAAAAGCAATACATCCTGAAAAAGAGAAGTAATCAAACAGCATTCTCCTAGGCCCTGGTCAGAACACAGCTAGGGAATTTTGCTCAAATCTGGGCATTGTGTTTTTGAGGAAGAATGTCACCACTCTTTTTTTAGGGGGAACATGGACAAGTTGTGGCCTGTTCAGTCATTCAGTGAATTAACAAATATTTATGAAGCCCCTTCTATGTGCCAGGCACTGTGCTAAGCACTGAGGATACAATAAGAGGTAAAAGACAGCCCTGCCCTCCAGGAGCTCACAATCTAATGTTCAGAATGAGATGACCTCTAAAACCATGGTACGGGCTTTGGTGTGTATGTAAGAGAGTGGAAAAAAGAGGATTGTATGGGGGATGGGGAAATTATCAAAACAGTGGTTTACCAAATAACTTGGACTTCTCACATTTTGAGAAAGTTAAGGAGGGATCATAAATGGACTGATATCCTGCCTCCTGTGCATCTGTATACTACTTATATTTCTTCCTGGGAGATAATTTTCATGGCCTATCTGGAAGTCATCTCATTCTAAGTCACATTTATTTGAAAAGGCCCTGAGCCATGGAGGAGGTGACAAGTGACTTTAGAGCCTAAAGGTCTAGGCTGATACAGTGAAGGGACTTTGCAGATCCCTCTTCAGAATGACAAAAGGAAAAACTTGGAATGTCCCATAACTACTTAAAACATTTTGCAAGCCTTCAAGTGATTATATAGAAATAATAGTTATTATTGTTACTGTTGTTGTTTACTATTATTATTTTGTATAAAAATAACTAGGAACCACCAGAAGATATACCCTCATGGGTATATCTGGTCTCACTGAATCATTCAGATAAGACAGCTGACTGGAAGGACATTGGCAAGGTGAGATTGGTGGGGAAAGGAAGGTTGTATAGATAGGAGTGTAGTACTATAACAAATGGTTAAGATTTGTCTGGGCAACATAGGACTTTGCCTCCTCATCTGGATGTACAAATGTTAAGAAAACCCTAGGGAAATCTCCTGGTTTGACACTGACCACTCAGCCACTCTCATAGTGAATATCATACTGACCATCAAAGACCTTTTAGTGACTCCAAGCCTTGATTAAAAAGAAAGACGACAAAGGTAAAGGGTGAATCAGAAAGAAAGTGGGATGAGGTGGGGGGGAGAAGGGAAAAATGGATTGGACAAGGCAAATACCCTTTCAGCTGTATGTGACCACTGATTTTCAGGGAAAGCTTCCAAAACACTAAGAAAATACAATCTCCCTCCAGAATTAATTCCCTTCTTCATCTTTTTTGACCAGCTTTCTTCTCTCTGGACTCTGAATCCATCCTCCTACCCCACCCACCCCAAGGAGGGCTTGACTTTCCAAATCACTCACCACCCTGGATTTCTTTGTTTGAGGAAAAACAATCATTTCTCATTTTAACAGGGGACAGAGGGAGGTGGGTTTTGTAATAATGCCTCCAACACCCCCTTTAGCTCTCTGCAGTCCTAGACCCCTCTTCACAATGAATTCAAAGCCCCAGCTCTCTCTGTTCTTGCTGTAAAATGTTCTCTTCAATTATTTCCCCACTACCTGGTTCAGAACAGCAGAAACCAATAGCACTGTGCAGTGTGTTATATACTGTATGTCACTGTACTATGAAATATTAAGCCTTCACAATAGGTCCGAAGTCACCAACTCATAATCCTTTAATGGTTTAGCTCATTCGGGCTGTTTGAAAGTGGCATAATATTGCTATTTTTAAATAAATGGGATCTGTATTAATGAGAGCCGACCTCTCTCTGCTGCGCGGCTTCTCATGCAGTGTGCCCTCATTGGGGATTCAGCATGAAAAGGAAGGAAAAAAAAAACCTTCGTTAAATGGGAACCAAGCAGCACTTTAAATAATGCTCACGGATGCTAATCATCTTTTTTGGGGGGATGATTAATTTGAGTGAATAATAGATTTCATTTCCAAAAAAGACATGGAGCCTTGATGCTTGGAGGGAGAAAAAGAGGGAGGGAAGAAGGAAATAGGCAAGTTAGGATGAAGCTGGCAGTGGGGGGAGTGGTGTACTGAGGGAAGGGGAGTTGCATTAGCATACGTGTTGCTTGTGCTTTTCGGTGAGTCTTACAGGGAGGAGAGGGAGAAGAATAGCATCATTCTGACCCTACTTTAGGGACAGTGGCAGCAGTGAAAAGGCCATCACACATAGGGACAAAACGTGACAAAACAGGCTCTCGGACCTGGAGCAAATCAGGCCTGAATTTCTAGATCCCTATCCCCAGGTGATGAACAATGAAAGTGCTCTCCCTGGGCCCCTACCCTGCTCTGTAAACAGTCTGGCAGGCTCACACCTCATTGCCTGGCAACAGGTGCAAAGTAATAAATCAGGCTGAGAAAATGTCACTCAGTGGAGACTCTGTATCTCCTGAGACACACTATTTTTTTCTCGATGCAGCATCAAGGATGTCACGGGAGCCGGGAGGCTCAGGCGGCAGTGTTGCTGATTGCTGGGGACCCCTGCCTCCTGGGTTGACCCTGGTGAAAACAGCTTGCTCCTAAGAATGGAACATAAATGGAAGAGGAACCCTCTGGTGCCTGGGGTGGGGAGACTCCAATTTCCCTGAAATGGGAAGGCGGGAGTTAGGGGAAGGGATAAAGAAATGGGCAGCTCACCCAAGGAGCCGTGGCCAGGAGAGACTTTCTACAAATGACCAAACTGTGTCCTCTATCTCTTGTTTCCTCAGACAATCCCCTTATAGGGATTACAGCTCTTAGATGGAGGCTGCTCTAAGCAGGGACCTGTCCAATAACAGAGAAAGAGAGAGAGAGAGAGAGAGAGAGAGAGAGAGAGAGAGAGAGAGGAGAGAGGAGAGAGAGAGAAGACACAGAGAGAGAGAGAAGACAGAAAGAGAGAGAGAGAGAGAGAGAGACAGAGACAGAGACAGAGACAGAGACAGAGATTAGAGAGATAATGGATCTATCTTTATGGACAAACCAGTCAACAAGAATTTATAAAGTTACCTATTATGTACCAGATGACACTATGTTAGGTACTGGGGATATAAAAACAAAAAAGACACAGCCCTAGGACTCAAAGAACTTGCATTCTACTAAAAATAGATCTGTAGACCATAGTATAGATTTAGTGCTAGAAGGTACACCTTGGTACAGAAAGGATAAGTTATTTGCAGGATGACACTGAAAGACTCGCTCGAGGCAGAATTTGGATTCAGGTCTTCTTGATGCTAAGTCCAGTGCCTTATCACCATGCTTCTTCTTTATATAGAGATGGAGATACATTTACAAGCATAGAGACTGGACCTATGATTTCAGTGGTATAGGGAATTCCCCCAAAAGGAAACTTCCCCTACCACAGCAAACCAGCACCTTCTCTGCAGTTTCAGTCTTGAAGAACCAAGAGGTTAATTGACTTACTCAACTGGTATATGTTAAGGGGACTTAACCCAAGTCTTCTTGACTCTAAGACCAGCTCTCTATTCCTACTCCACACTCTCTCAAACATATTTATATGTCTATATATGATTCTATGTACATTATACTTTAGATTAGAACTTCTATCCCTTTCCAAGGCTTTTCCTCTCATCAGAGTGATTAGAAAGAGCCATCCCCCTCTCTCCCTTCCATCCCTTGCCAGATTTCCTCCCAAGATCAGCCAAGGATACTGAGTCAGTATGTCTGTGTCTTGTTTCTTCTAATTTTGTGTGACGGCCAAAACTGCCCATTGACTCTGTACTGGAAAATCAGAGACTGGGACAGGGACAAGGAGAGGAGAGAGGTTTCTACCCCCTACTCATTTATGTTACTTCCTACCAAACTCTCACCCTCTGAAGGACACCGTTTGATAATACAGGCCCCAGAATCACAGAACTTACATGCATTCTAATAAGTTTTTCCCCTTCAAAGGGCTCCTTGGAAGGCTATACTGTTATTCCAAGGGTACAGCCATTACTCAAGACATTTCAGAACTCCTTTGGGAATTGACAGTTATTAGGTATACAAGAGAAGCAATCTCACTACATTATAGGATCATAGATCATAGACTTAAGCTGGAAGTGACCTTAGAGACCATCTAGACCACTCCACATTTTATAGATGAGGAAACTGAGGCACAGAGAGATTTAAGGGACTTTCACAGACACATAGCTAGTTAAGTATCTGAGGCCAGATTTGAAATCTGACCTTTCTGACTCCATGTCCAACTCTTTATCCACTATACCACCTAGCTGCGTTCTCCATTTGCAACTACTTTTCTGGACTTTATCATCTCCAGAAACTCATCATTCTGCAAGATTCCATCAACTCAGAAATTCACACTTCCTCAGTACCCTCTGTCCCTGGGGCCCCTCCCTTTCTCTGATTGGAGAGGATGGATGATGGACCTTGGAAAGCCCCTCCCAGATCTACTAGTTAAGGAAAGCACCCAAGAAATTCCCATCATTTCCCACCCAGCTACTTTCCTGGACTTTATCATCTCCAAAAACTCAACATTCTGCAAGATGAAATCAACTTCAAAACTGACACTTCCTGAGATCATTTCCCACCATGGTTGCATAACTTCATGCCCTACCATTCCTCCCCACCCCCAACGTTTCCCCTACCCCACCTCCACTTGCTTTTCAACTTATTTTTATGTCTTGTCTCCCCCATTAGATTGTGAGCTCATTGAAGGCAGGAACTGTCTTATGCCTTTCTTTGTGTCCCTGGTGCTTAGCACAGTGCCTGGCACATAGTAGACACTTGATAAATGTTTATTGATAATTGCTCTGACTCTTTATATCAAATATCCATTAGAATGGTTGTCTATATTATATACCAAACATAGCCCTGAATGGCTTAAAACCATTTTCAAAAATCAGGTCCTCACTACTAAAGAATGAATATTTACCACCATCGAGGACCTTCAAAGGAATGAGCTCTGAAGGATTCCTGGCCACAGCACAGACAGCAAACATGAATCCCTAAGCAAAGACAAAAGGATACCACCCCACTCCTCAACTCCTATGAATTTAATAATCTCAGCTTTCTTCTTACCCCAGAAATCTTTGCATGATGTCTCGTGATGTTCTTTCTACCTCCATTCTCCCTAAGACACTTCTATGTTACAGATCACTATTTCTGAACAACCCTACAATAACAACTGGGTGGGGATATGCATGCCCTTAGAATGTTCTCATCCTAGAGCTAAAAGAGACCTCTAGTGGTCATCATTTCATCCTTCTCCCTGCTTCTAGACATGGTATACCCAACTGAGACCAGGCCAAAACCTTTTCTCAAAACTCTAGAGAGGGGACATGGGCATTTTCCAGCATCTTTAACCCCACTTACTCAGAATATTCTTCCTCCTGTCCAACTTGAATTCCTCAGACTAAAATTTTATCCTATCATCTCTAAGTACAGGGAGGAAAGCATGTCTGAGCTGGAAGATCCTTTAAAATCTGAGGAACCCACTGAGGAATCCAATTGCCTCACCAAAAACAAAATAAAATAAAATCTGAGAAATTATAGATAGAGAGCAGAAAAGGACCTTAAAGGGCATGAAATCTAAATCTCTCATTTCACAAATGCAAAAATTGAAAACCAGAGGTTGAATGGGATTTGAACCTAGAACCTCCAAAACTAAATGGCACTCCTTCCACTATAATCTGTGCCCCTGGAAACACCCATTTTCTTTTTTCTTTTTCTTTTTTTTTTTAGGCAATTGGGGTTAAGTGACTTGCCCAGGGTCACACAGCTAGTAAGTGTCAAGTGTTTGTTCTGAGGCCAGATTTGAACTCAGGTCCTCCTGACTTCAGGGCTGGTGCTCTATCCACTGCGCCACCTAGCTTCCCCAGAAACACCCATTTTCCAGAAGAGTAAGCATGTAGAAAGCTTATTGACTTTGAGGCAAATTAATTGACTCGGGATACTTTAGACATATTCTAGGTCTTTTGCTCTTCAGCTCCCATTTGCTATACTCTATATGTGTGGACTATCTTGTTAGGTACAGAGGAGAGAATTGTGTCCTGGAGCTGACATTAATGAATTAAATATAACCTTAGCATTTCCCCCTTTCCTCTTCTGGAGAACAGTTAGGTGGTGCAGTGGATGGAGTGTTGAAATGAAGACAGGAAGACTTGAGTTTGAATTCCACCTCAGACACTTACTGTGGGTGACCCTGAGCAAATCAGCCTCTCTCAGTCTCAGTTGCCTCATCTGTAAAATGGGAGTAATAATGACACCTACTTCACAGGGTTATTGTGAGGATCAGATGAGATAATCCATCCAAAGCACTTTGCAAACCTAAAAGCACTCTAGAAATGCCATTTGCTACTTCTACTCTCCAGTGAAAAGACTCTAAGATCATACATATTCTATTCATGCTGTGAAATACAGAGGTTTGAAATGCATTGAAAACTAAAATATATGTCCTCTTTATCAAGGAGAACTATCTGCCCCCTTGCTATCACAACTTAGAGATCATAAGTTTGGTACCTGGCAGGCACCTAACTCAGAGGACCCAGAATCAACTTTCCAGGGGAAAGACCCAGTTGCTAGAATCTTTTCTGAGTTACCAAGCAGCAGAACCCCCCACTGTAAAGACCACATTAACTCCAGACAAGGGCCATAGATGCCCCTCTGGTGCTCAGCCTAACCCAGCCATATGTCACTTCTCTACTGCTGATAGAAATCGGTGTGGCAGAACTGCCCTCACAAATGGGATTCCTATCTCCCAGCTCAGGACTCTATCTGGTTCCCATAGGAACACTCCCTGCCTACAAAGCCCCTAGGGGCAGAAGAGGAAACTCTAGACCTAAGCCACCTTGGCCTTGACTTGCCAACTTTTCTTTTTTTTCCTCCAGGGAACCCAATCCATGGCCCCAAAAACAACTTTGGCACTCAACAAAATGAGCATTGCACCCCCAATCTGCTTGACGAAGATTACCCAGGTAGGGTGTTAGAGAGGAGTAAGAGGAAAGGAGAGAACAATGGGGCTGCCATCTTAGTCTATTTCTCTGACCATAGCTCCTTAGCCTATCCTTCCCATTACAGGTCTCAGACTGTGATCAGAGGAAATCATGGGAAAGATCATAAGATCATATATCAACCACAGATTTAAAGCTAGAATGGTTTTTATGTCAATGTTTCTTTCCTCTAACATAGGTATACCCAAATGAATAGGGCTCCAAATAGGTTATTTTATTTTGTTTTATTTATTTTATTTTGGTAAGGCAGCTAAGTAGTACAGTGGACAAGTAACTGGACCTGGAATCAGGAAGACATGGATTCAAATACAGCCTCAAGGATTTGCTAGCTGTGTGACATCACTTAGCCTCAGTTTCTTCATCTGTAAAATAGGGGTAATGATAGCACTTAACTCACAAGGTTGTTGTGAGGATCAAATGAAATGATATTTGTAAAGCACTCTATAAACCTTACAATACTATATAAATGCTAGGTTTTGGGGATTTTTTGTTTATTCCTGCAGTTCTTCAAAAGTCTTTTTGTAAGAGTACACAACAAAGTTGTCTTTATCCCTTAAAAGTTACTGATCCTTGGCTGAAACATTCTTTGGAGTTAAAATGTTCCCTATTCTAGCTCATTTTATAGATGAAGAAACAGGGTTACGTGACTTGCCCAGGGTCTCACTGCCAATAAGTGTCTGAGGTCAGATTTGAACTCAGGCCTGTCCTGCATCTACTGTGCCATCTAACTGACCCTGTGAATCAGGCTACCATGGAGGAAATAGATCAGGTATATGAATAGAACTCAAAGAATCAGGCAAGATGAGACTGACAACAGGCCCAGTGCCTTTGTAAAGGTGACAGTTCTGCCCGTCTTCACCTTACCCAAATGCATGGTCAGGGATAAAGTTGTTACAAACCCCTTAGCAGTGCCTCATCCTTGTGCAGCCTTTGGGCGGTCCACCATGCTGTAAAAGCTCTAACGCTCGTCCATACGGCTCACTCTCCAAGACACTCCCCCAAGGATACATAGAACGTGGATGAACACATGCACAGACAGGAAGGAAAACCACCCAATTAGCCAAATCTTCCAGGGCCACATCTTTCTACCTCAAACCGGTTTTCCTAATGCTAGATTTTCAGTATAAATGCCAGCTTAGAAATCCCAACATAGAAGTGTGGAGGAGGCCCCGCTTTGATAAGCTGGTTGTGGGCAACTCCACAATTGGTGAGGTGCTGGGATGCTTGCCTCAGTTGATGGAAGTAGCTGCTAACTTCCTGCCCTATGAATCAATTGCCCTGTTGTAATCACTGGAATACCTTAGGGATCAACTAGCTCAGTAGAATATATGCTCCTTGAAGGCAGAGATTTTTGTTTTCATCTTGGTATCTTCAGTTCCTTGTATGCAGGGACAAGGATTGAGTATTCAGTGCAGTGCCTAATACAGTGTTATTATTCAGTTGCTTTTTTTTGGTTGTGTCCAACTCTTTGTGACCTCATTTGGAATTTTCTTGGCAGAGATGCTAGAGTGGTTTGCCATTTCCTTCTCCAGTACATTTTACAGATGAGGAAAGTGGGGTAAACAGGAGTAAGTGACTTGCCCAGGGTCACACAGCTAGTAAGTGTCTGAGGCCAGATTCGAACTCAAGAAGGTGAGTCTTCCTGACTCCAGGCCCAGCATTCTATCCACTTCACCACCTAGTTGCCCTCTGATACATAGTAGGCACTTAATAAATGCCTGTGGATTAGAGACCTGTGATTTTATTGGGGCAGGGAGCTTCCAAGTGAGTAAATCCCCTTCACCAATGTAGGTCAGCATCTTCCCTGTAACCTATAATCTTAGAAAGTTGTCTAGAGCTCTAAGAGGTTAAGGACCAGGATCACACAACAAGTATGAGAACCTAGGCAAGACTTTGAGGTGGGCTTTCTTACACATAGTAAACATTGAATAAATGTCTATTAAATTTAACTGAATTTGTCCAACTCATTTTACAGATGAGGAAACTAAGGCCCATAGTGGTTAAGTTGGTCCACACTAGAGGAGAGATCTTTAGGGCCACACAGGTGCCCATCATGGTTCCAGGGTGAGGCTGGGGGTGGGGTGCTGTGCTTTCACTAAACACTTAATGTGGCAGTGGTTGGGCAATAGCAGCCAATAGTAGCTCACCCCAGGTCCTAGTTAGACCAAGTGACAATTCAGATAAATGGTCCTATAAATGCAAACTCTGACCAGCCCTGGATACCTCCATCCCCTGGATCCAACAAGGCTTTGAAATATTTTCTGTGACCCAGACTCTTTACCCCCTTCCCATACCCAATAAAGGTTGTTAACTTATTTGTATTATTTTGAGCTAAGGTGTCTCTGAATTTGTTCTTGATATGCCTCAAACCATTTCAAAATCCATATATCACACAGGTTACCAGGTGGGAGATCAGAGATTTGAATCCAAGGCTTCTGATTCCAGATTTCCACAATGTTGTATTGCCTCTCAACACACTGTCTTGATTTCATCTGCTCCACTGGCCAAGGGGTAATCCAGCCTTGAGCAGTTATATGACACACTAAACCTCCATAATCATCCATCAGGGCTGATTTGGGAGGTGTAATAAGAAATATCTCCATTAAACCACTGCTGAGTCTCAGCAATTTCCCTGTTTTGAATAATCAATCGCCATTATCCCATATCCAATAACCAATGGAACTAAAGGGTACTATGCCCCTTCCCCAGATTTAATAAAAAGGCTCATGATACTTTATCTCCCCATGAAGCATATGAAAGCATCATGATCAAGTGTCTCATCTGTAAGATGTTCCCTATAGAGCAAGGAGATTTCTAAAAGCAAGCTCAGGTTGGGGGGCTAGATTACTTTCTCTGCCACTCATGCCCCAACCTATTCCTCCCTGGGAAGGTTCCTTTTCAGCTAAGCCTCCCACAACTCACAAAACACCCGCATCAGCCATTCTTTACAAACAAAAAAGAGACCAATTTCCAAGATGCCACCTGATTTCCATACTCCTCCCTCCCGCCTTTCTGAAACAAGATGTAATCCCCCTCCTGCAATATAATAAATATTTCACTTTCAAATCCCGATTCATTAAAGGAAGCCCAGGAGGGAGAAATAATAAGGTGTCACTTTACAGCCCAAATAAAACACTGAGAGATATATTCTATAATTTATACTTCAGTCTTTAGGTTGAGATAATTCATATATCATTTTCAGTTAGGGACCCCAAATGGTGCTGTGTCAGCATATTGGCTGAAAAATAACTCTTTGTATTATTTTATGCCTTTCAGTAACGTACCCTGGTTATCATACATCACCACAAGGTTGAGTTCTAGCATCCCAGCAATTCCTTCTAAGTCATTCCCATTCCTACCTAGCTACCCAGATACTTCTTCCTCTGCAATACAGATGAGGCGTTCCTCTCTCTCTCTCTCTCTCTCTCTCTCTCTCTCTCATATACACACGCACACACACACATACACCATACATTATTGTTGAGCTCTAATAGAAGTATCCACATCAAAGTAATCTCTCTCATCACCATCATTACCCCTAATGAATTTCCTAGCCATCGTTAACAAAGATGGTGGTACTAACTCAGTGTCAGTAGGAAAGGTAATTTGTTTTCCCAGCCTTTGTGTTGAGTTGTGCTAATGTATATGTACACTTTTTGGCCTGGTGTTCTTGAGAACAAGGACTAGTTAGGGTTAGAAGTGCCAATTCTTTCCAAGGAATGAATTTCTGTGTGAAGCTAACTGACTGACAGATACTCAACCCATGATTTTGCCTTATAGGTTATAGGATCATAGACTTAAGAGTTGGAAAGAACTTTAGAGGTCATCTAGCCCAACCACCTCATTTTACAGATGGGAAAACTGAGGCCCAAAGAGATTAAGGGACTTACTCAAAGTCATATGGGTAGTAAAGTAAGAGCCAGGATTCAAACCCAGATTGTCTGACTCTAAATCCAGTGTGCTTTTCATATCATCCTATCCACTTTCAAGCTCTAACCAATAGCTTAAACCATCATTTTTACAAGCGTTAATTAAAGCCTCTCTTCTCTATAGTGCCATGGATGGGTGTTCCTTTCATGTTAAAGAAATAAGCTTGTTCCATTGCACTCCTTTACAACCCTAACTTGGTTGCATTCACAAGTCATGTGTAGCTCAGAAACCTTGGAATGTCTCCAGGTTACAATGGTACCTGACCTTTTCTGACCTTCCATCCTTTCCTTCTTTGCCTTCTTAATCTACACTTTCCGTATTAATCATAGAACCTCAGTATTTGAAGGGTACTTAGAGGTCGTTTGTCCAACCTTGCCTAAATCACTATTTCATTTGAACAACAACAACAAAAAAAAGATATACCTTCCATCCTTCTAACTTCACCTAAACCAAAGCTGTTGTTTTCTTTGCCTAATGGAAATGGAAGGAGAATGCCAAAAAATTGTGTTCCAGGCCCTCTTGGTCCCAAAAAATATACTGAGCACACCAACTGGAGTCTGACCCATATCATTTTCAGCCCTGACCTTGGTGAATCTACCAATCCTCAGGGTCACCTTGGGTCATCTGGTTGCCCCCTTCCCAGCTCCTCAGCAGTCCTGGGACTCCATTGATCTGAAGCCTTGTCTTTCTGGACTACATTTAAAATGGAAATGCTTAGCTGACAGAAGCCACAGAGCTTAAGTGGAGAAAGCTGTTAACAGATCACAGAGTTTACCCTCCCCCCTCCCTTCTCTCTAGGACTTTCAGTCCCAGCTGCTTGGGCACAGGGGACTTTATCTCAAAGAGGTGAACCAGTTTTGTGGTGGTGGGACTAGGTAAGGGGGAGAGGGTTACTCAGAGTAATGAATGTCAAGGCAACAGCGACAGCTGCAAAACCACTTGGAGCAGGATATGGGGAGGGGTAAGGGGGCAAAGAGAGGGAAGGAGAGAGTGAGGGGGAGAGAGAGAGAGAGAGAGAGAGAGAGAGAGAGAGAGAGAGAGAGAATGCAGGTGACAGGAGAATCAGAATGCTCATTTATCATAAGAGCGATTTCCCTGCTAATAAAGTGACCTTGTGTAAACAGCTCAACTTTTCAAAGCTCTCACGTCATTAGGAAAGGGACACCCGCTGATCGATCAGGACCACACGGACTGCTGAACCAGGATGAACTGCCACAGCCAAAAGAATTATATTTGACTCGACTCAGCCTCTCGATCATGGCAAGGCAGCAGATGCCAGAGAGGAGAAAGACACCTCTAAGTTTGTTCACTTCTCCCCAACACCAAGGGGAAGAGAAAGACGTCAGGTTTTCAGCTTAGCAGGAAAGAGACTAATCCCTAAAGCAGGGCTTTGGGGTATGGGTGGGCTCTAAATTGGGGCATACCTAAGGCATAATTGTGCAATCTATCTTGGATACTTTCCCAGCAGAGCCTTCAGAGTAACCCAACCTTACCCTATCCCCTCTAAGCTTTCACTCCCTACATCACCTCCCACCTCAGCCGCTTCTGTAGGTGACCTCTAGCTACTCTGATGACATGCAGCTACTTGGTTCTAGACAAAAGAGACCGCTGGCTGGAGAGAGCCACAACTCTTCTTCTGAGACCCAGGACCTGTATCACTGAGGCAGCACAAGAAAACGGGTCTCTCTGCTCAGCAGGCCCCTCTCATGTTCTCTGCCTGGACACGTGATCCAAGCTTAGAAGAATTCCTAACAGAATGAAATCATCAACATATCTTTAACATAAAAGCAGTAGAGACTGAGCAGAGGGACTGCCTGGTTCTCCACTCAAGGGAATGAAAGGTACCAAAAGTGGAGTTAGCACACTAGGTCCTGGTTCTGAATCTGATGTACTATGTAATCCTGGGAAGGTTGCTTCTCCTCTGTGGTACATGGCTCTGTGTGTGTGTGTGTGTGTGTGTGTGTGTGTGTGTGTGTGTGTACACACACATGTGTGTATGACAGATATTGAAAATAGATGATGAACTGAGTCTTGGATTAGAGATGGAGGGAGGGGATAACCATTTATAAAGTGCTTACTATGTGCCAGGCACTGTGCTTTACAAATATTATCTCATTTGATCCTCTCAACAATCCTGGGAACTCAATACTATGATTATCCCCATCTTACAGTTGAGGCAACTAAGGCAAACAGAGGTTAAATGGCTTACCCAGGGTCACATAGCTAATAAGTGTCTGAGGCCAGATTTGAACTCAGGAGGAAAAGAATAGACTAGATTGCCTTTGGGAAATTGTGCAGTTCTTTAATAACCCCTAGCTTCTCCCTGAAACGATGGCCCATATTTTTAAAAGCCAGTATTTTCTCAGTGATATTTCACGCTGGTGAGTCACGGAAGACCACAATATCCAAATAACTGAAGCTGAGGATCACCCAAAGGGAAATTAAAAGTTCACTGTGAATGTGAACAGATTGAAACATATTATAAAGGAGCAATAACCCAGGAGAAGTCACGTAAAGGAAGTCATCAGAAAAATGTATAAGCAGAAATGAAGATACAACCTCCTGTCAATTGAGAGGTGGGGGGGAAGGAGAGCAGCACTATGGGTATGGAATAGTGCATATGCTATGAGATGAGGTCCGTGGCATACCTGTTACAAGGGAGGGCTTACTAAGAGTGGATGTAGAAATTACCATAATGCAAAATGAACCAGCAAAGCTTAAAAAAAAGACAAGAAGATGGGTCATCACACAAGATCAAAGGACTATTAATGTTTAGCCCATGTGTAATAATGATATTTACACAATGTGAAGATTTCAGAAAGGAGCCTAGTATTTGGACTGAGCACCCTATGGTGAATTTATGGGAGGACAGGGATGAGGTCTGTACAAAATGGACAGGAAGGCTGGGCTATGATCCGAATCATGGAAAGATAGCCACAGTGATGAAATCACAAAACCATTAGGGTATCAAAGAGCAACTAATTAACAAATAGTATTAATTAAGCAACTACAACATACCAGGCACTGTGCTGGGTGCTAAAGATACAAAGACAAAAGTCAAATAGTTCCTGCCTTCAAGAAACTTACAATCTAACAGGTAAAGGAGAACATGTACCTATAAAGATAATAGAGACAAGATAGTTTTGCGGACAGGGCACTACACTAGTAAGATGTGGGGGAAGGAGGAAAAGGCATGGAGGTGGGAGATCCAGTGCCAAACATAAGAAATTGCAGTGTAGGCAGCTGAAGATGCAGGCTCTGTGTGTGTGTATGTGTGTGTGAGTGTGTGTGTGTGTACACATATATGTGTGTGTACATGTGTTCATGCAGCCACATGAAAAGGCCAGTCTGGCTGAACTGTAGTATAAATGAAAGGAAGTAATGTGTCCTAAGGCTATAAAAGTGGGCTAGTGCTGGGTTGTGAAGAAATTTAAATGCCAAAGAGAAGAGTTTACACTTGTTACTAGAGGTAACAGGGAGGCACTGGGGTTTATTGAGTAGGGGAATGTCATGGTCAGACCTGCACATTGGAAAAATTACTTTGGCTGTTCAGTGGATTCCTTGGTGTAGTGAGAGACTTGAGCCAGAAAGACTAATTAGGAAGCTATTACAATAATCCAGGTGAGAGGTGATGAGGACCAGAAGCAAGATGGTGGCCATGTGAGTGGAAAGCAGACATATACAAGATGTTACAAGAATAGAAATGATGATTTGGCAACTGATGGGTATCCCACAGTAAGCCCTTAATAAATGTTTATTGACTTGGGAGTGAGGAAAGAAGGAAAACACCAAGATTATGAACCTGAGTCACTGGAAAGATGGTGGTACCCTCAACAAAAGTAGGAAGTTTGGAAAGGGAAACTAGCAATATAAACAAAGCGACTGGAGGAGTTTTTTGTTTTGTTTTTTTTTTTTGGTTTTGGTTTTTTTTAGTACACTAGTAGAATCAGGGGAAAATCTAGTTGAATGACATTCCCCTTGTTCAGTCCAACATTTCATGACACATTTGGGGTTTTCTTGGCAAAGATATTGGAATGGTTTGTCATTTCTTCCTCAAGTCATTTGACAGATGAGGAAACTGAGGCAAACAGGGTTAAGTGACTTGTCCAGTATCATACAACTAGTAAGTGTATGAGACCAGACTTGAACACAAGAAGATAAGCCTTCTTGACTCCAAGTCTGGTACTCCATCCACTGTGTCATCTAGGTGCCCAATTTTCCCCTACTCTTTTTAAAAGCCTTTACCACCCCTGAAAATTCTTAACTGAAGCTTCTTTGTAGCAGAGTGGTGATCCTATGTCCCCAAGTGCTATGACAGTGGACAAGTAGAGTCAAACTGGAAAGGCTTTGAGCACAGCCTTGGTGATGGAGTAACATCCAAGGATCAACTTAACCAAGTGCAGAGAAACTCATCCCCAGAACTTTGGCTAGCAGGAAGCAAAGTTTTGTTTTGTTTTGTTTTTTGGTCATAGAACCCCATGCTATGTTAAAACATAGAGAGGCTGTGATCTGTAAAGATGAGAGGAGGAACAATGCTGATGGAACCACAGAACCTTAAAATATCAAAGCAATGATAGTTGGCTTGTAGATGGGGCTTTAGGGTATGCAAAGCACTTGTCATGCATCATTTCATTTGATTCTCACCACAACTTGGTCAATTATTATCCCCATTTTACAGATGAAACTGAGGCTAGGAGAGGTTAAGTGACTTTCCCACGTTCACACCGTTCATCAGCAACAGAGGCAAGAAGATTCGAGTCAGATTCCTGACTCTTAGTCCAGAATCCTTCTGTGTCTCATTACTCTAGGACATTGTTCTCAAATGGTTGTCATCTAATCTAAGTCAGCTAATAAAACTTAAGGTATTACCCCTGCTGACAGAAACTTCAGGCACTGGTTAGGCAAAAGTAATACTTTGGGGGCAGACAGTGTAAGTGCTACTTACCTACTCTTAAATCTCATGCACAAATTGGTAGCCCAGTCACCTGTAGACAAGATTTTCTTTTCTTTGTTTAACATAGTCTCTCCTCGGCAATCTCATTTATTACTCCCAGATCTATATCTCTAGTCCTAACAACTCCTCTGAGCTCCAGACCTGCATCTCCAGCTGCCTACACTGCAATTTGACTGCATTTCCACCAGCCCTTGAAACTCAACAAAAAGCCCCAAATCCAGCTCTTGATCTTTCCCTCTACATATGTTCCCATTTATGATTTTACCATTTTTGTCTGCGGCATCAGTCTTCATTGTGTCACCAGTACTGATAACCTTGGAACTATCTTTCACTTTTCCCTCTCCCTCATCTCTCATATTCAAGCAGTTACCAAGTTCTGTTGATTCTACTTCTTTGACACCTCTTGGATCTGTTCCTTCTTTCTCTAAATCCACTGATACCACTTTACTACAAGTCATCATTACTTCTTACCAGAACTATTGCAAAAGACGCCTAACTGGTTTTCTGTCCTTCCCTTCTCATTCCTCCATTCCATCTACCATAATATTCCTGGTAGACTATACTTCCTTATTCACGGATCTCATCATATCACAAGTTTGTTCTGAAGTCTTCAGTGACTCTCTGTTATCTACAGAGTAATGTTGTCAACTGGCCAGCATTTGTCTGGCTTAGCTAGCCTTTTTAGCACAGAAGCAAACTGAATTTTTTGAAGATTTTTTTTGTTTGTTTTTTTACTATTATGCTGTTATGGTCAGTTTTTAAAGTTTTGATTTTCGTAATTCTATTCCTATGGTTCTAAGAGTTGCAGAAGGTGAGGATATTGTGTATTCCAGGCATGAGGGATAGCCTACATATACTTACAAAAGTATGAAATCAAAGCCTTCTCTGGTCTCCTCTATTAAATATAACATGCCTTCTGTTCTACTACCTCAATTTGTATTTCAACTTAAGGGCTGGGTTTCTAAAGGGTGATTTTGGGGGGGGGGTGCAGATTTAGTCTCCTCATCTTTCCTAGGCTAGAAGTGCAAAGTCTACTCATGGACCCAACTCTGCTGCTGATCAGCATAGAAGCCTTGACCTGTTCTGTTTCCAACTGGCAGAACTAGTTCACCCCTCTTTAGGGTATTATCCCTGCTTAACCTGCTCCTAGGGGTTCACCATATTTGTGCCAGACGTAATGAGGACAAGCATACAACTTTAACCCTACTGTAGTTCATAACTTTCAAATGTAATTGATCTATCAACCTTAGCCTCTTCAGTAAGCAGGGACTATGGGTATGTAGCCATGTCTGGCTATAATCAGTTCCTAGCAATGGTACTTACTAAGATGGCAGTGTAGCTACATAACACCCTCTCCCCTGAAACCTGGATCCAAATTTCCCAATAATACACAAACTTAGTGAAAAGAATGCACACAAAATGGTATAATGATAGTGAGGTACATTTTCTCTCTCTTTTTTCCTTTTATTTTATTTTTTTCTACTTAATAGTATTTTTGATTACATGTAAAGATAGTTTTTAACATTCACTTTTATAAGATTTTGAGTTCCAAATTTTTTCTCCCTCCCTCTCCTTCTCCCTCTCCAAGATGGCTGGCAACCTGATGTAGGCTATACATGTACAATCATGTTAAAACGTATCTCCATATTAGTCATGCTGTGAAAGAAGAATCAGAACAAAAGGGAAAAACCACAAGAAAGAAAAAAAAAGAGAGAATAGTATGCTTTGATCTGCATTCAGACTCCATAGTTCTTTCTCTGAATGTGGATAGTATTTTCCATCATGAGTCTTTTGGAATTGTCTTAGAGCATTGCATTGCTGAGAAGAGCCAAGTCTATTAAAGTTAGTCATCCCACAATGTGGCTGTTACTGTGTACAATGTTCTCCTGGTTCTGCTTAGTGAGGTAAAGGCTACATGTGACCAAGGTTATTCAGCACTCCATCATTTCAGGGCCTAGCAGTCCTTTCTCTCCTATTGGGTCCTCATGATACTCTTCCAGAGTACATCAGCTCTGCTGGGCAGGTTGCTTAGTTAGACTCTTCAGGTCTTCTCCTCTCCTCAGTTCAATTCTAGGACCAGCACTCTCTTGAGTCTATAACTAGCTCTCTTCTTTGCTTCCAGGGGCCTCACTCCTTGAAGCTGTTTCCTTTCTTGAGTGCCTCTCTGTATCTTTGTCTGTCTAGAATGCAGGTCTTTCTGCTCCTTGATAGATGCAATGGTTCCTTCTAACTGAAAAGCTCTACTTCAAACAGACATGGCTGACGGGAAGTGGCAAAAATGAACAATCCCTTTACTCCTGAAGAGTCATTTCCTCTCAGGAAGTAGATTCTCCCTTTACTATTGACCTGCCCTAAAGATGAATTGTTGGATAGGGTGTCTCCATTATTGCTTAGATACCATACCAATATTAAAGGAGAAGTGAGAAATCCCCCTTCCAGAGCCTATACAACCTCGGATGATCCAAGGTTTAACAGGTCTTGAGCTCAGAAGAGAGATTAGGACTAGATATGCAGGTTTGGGAGTAATAAATGAGATTGCCAAGAAGAGTGAATGCTAAACAAAGAGACAAAAACTGATGACAGATCTCTGGAGAATGCTCCTCTTGAGTGGTCTGGAAGAGGATGAAGAGCCAGCAAAGGAGACAGAGAAGAAGATGTAAGAAGAGAGCTGGGAAACTGCTTTAGGTAGTGGTTGGACTAGATGACCCCTAACATCCCTTACAATTCTAAATTTCCATGATTCTTTGATTCATCCAAAGTCTTGAACTCAGTGCTTCTCCCAGCAAATCCAATGCATTTTTCCACTATAAGATGTTTGAAGGTAGCATAGTGAAAGGAACCTGCCTGGATTCATTATTGAATTCCTGAACAGCTCAATAGATGCCTTTTTTGGCTACTTCTCTATGGTATCTCCTTCATATAGATGTCAGCCAAGAGAAAAGAGATCTCCTTGGAAGAGGGACCGCTTAAGGAAAGTCAGTTTTATTGCTCTCACATTCCTCCTGTATGCTCTCAACTAATCTGGCAATCCATTATTTATGTGTAGCCTAATTAAGGTTGTGAGTGGCTTGATCTTTGTTTACTTAAGTCTGTCCCAGGAAGATTGCCAAGATTAAACAAAATTATCTCCAGGCAAGCTATCCTCTTCAGCTCTGTGCTGGGCAAGAATGACAGAGAGACTGGGGAGTTGCCACCCAGTTCCCCATGCACACTCCCTCATTGGCAGTATGTGAGACAATTCCATCACACCTGTGCATGAAGCTCATGGACACACACACACATGCACACACACACACACACACACACACACACACACACATTGAGGCTCTTATTCCACTCACCTGCACACCCATTCAAAAGTACATTTGTATCTGCACATAGGCCCAAAATACCAAAAAATAGAACCTCTACTCCTCTCCCCAACCCAGCTCCCATTACTTCCAATTCCAGTTTTCTTAATAAAAATTCAGATAATCTAGACTGAAAGAAACCCAGTGAAGTCTGAAACCGTCTAATCGAATGTGATTAGCCTTGCTCAGGTTCTGAATTTACCTTTCCCTTGTAAAACCCAAAGATCTCTTCTTGTTTAGATGCTGCCCTTGTACATTTAATGAAAGAGAGATGTGGTATAGGAGGAGTGGAGTGGGGCAAATAATATTTCTAAATGATTAGATTAGTGGTGATTTAAAAGACATTTCACAGTCCCATGCATCTTGTCCCTATGTCTCCTTGGGCCTTGTTTTTCTTGGAAATAGCAGCTACTAATCTATGCTCATCATGAGAGCTGCAGCTAAGTAAGAGTAACAAAGGCTTGGCCTACCGTCAGCATCGTGGTGATGTAGTTCCTGCTTGGGGCAGCTTGAAATATCAATGATATACGGTCCACACCACTTCACCTGGCTTTAGATCCTCATCCCAGATTGCTGTTGCCTTTGTGACCTCTCTTATATGACCTACCTTTTCCTACTTGTGTTCCCTTGGTGGAGCAGATCATGGAGGAACAGGCCATCATGGAAGGAGACATTCCTTTTCCAGATGTAACTGTTCTTGACCAGAACAAACCATCCTCTGCTGTTCATTTCACTGTTGGTCCTGAGGCATATTGGATGACTTTCATCGGCAGTGTGTCAAAACAGAAGCAATATTGGCATATCCTGGAACATTCTGGCACCCCCAGGTACAACTCCTTTGAGCACAGGTAAGCATTCCCAGCCTGTTCTTTCCTTAATCCCTTTCCCAGTGGCCTAAGCACTAGTAGTATCATAGGACCTATACCAAAAGGGACCATTCTAGGGTCTCTGACTCCCTTGCCTTCAGAAAAATGTACTATATTCTAGGGTCTCTCCCTCTATGAAGTTTTGTGTTCCAAAATCTAAGGTCTCTCCCAAGGTGTGTACTCCTCCTGTACCTCCAGGCCAAATTTGGTCTAGATGCTATGAGATCTAATTAGAGCTTTTAGCCTTAAGAAAACACATTGGCAGGTTAATAAAAGTCTCAGCATAAGACAACTGTCATTAAAAAGCATGACTAGCTCCAGGCCAAGAGATTGTACTGTATTTAAGGCCCTGAAAGGCAATCAAGAGAACCATGGAACATTAGAAGATCATCAGAAGAGGCATCACAGTGTGCTGTGAAAGGGCCTCCTTGTTATTCCTCAATCAAGGTATTCCATTTGCCCAGTCCAGTCATTTTCACTGGCTGTTCCCCATGCCTGGAATGCTCACCCTCCTCTTCTCCATTTCCTGGCTTCCATCAAGTCCCAGCTAAATTCTCACCTTTTGTAAGAAGCCCATCCAGGGGTGGCTAGGTGGTGCAGTGGATAGAGCACCCGTCCTGGACTCAGGAAGACCTCAGTTCAAGTCCAGCATCAGACACATAACACTTACTGGCTATGTGACCCTGGACAAATCACTTAACCTCGTTGCCTAGCCAAAAAAACAAAACAAAACAAAAAAAAGAAGCCTATCCAGATCCCTCTTCTCTCCACTGATTATTTCTGATGTATCCTGTATATAATTTATTAATATAGTTATTTTCCTGTTGTCTCCCCCTGTTAAACTGTGAGCTTCTTGAGAGTAGAGAGCATCTTTTCCTTTTTTTTTTTATATCCCCAGCACTTAATACTGGTCTGTCACATAGTGGGTGCTTAACAAATGCTTACTGGCTGACTGATCTATTCTTCATTCTTTTACCAAAATAAAGAAAATGGTCATCAGCAGGTACCTAGAGGAAAGGGCAGAGACCAAGGACAAAGGGTTCTAGTCCTCTCTACAGTTAGAGAAGTTAAGTTAGAAAAGGGGGAGATCCTATTTACACCCTATAGCAGGCTATGAGGGGAGGCTACGGAGGATGGTCCCCTGGAGTTTGTTAGTGACAATGAGATAGAATCCCACCCCTCCAGCAGACTGGACCAGGTTCCAATCAGCCCTTTACAGAGAACTGAATACAATGACCTCTACAGAAAACTTCTGTGAGCTGTGAGGTTTTGCATCTTCTGGTCCTGAGGCATATATATCTGGGAAAATCCATATCATACATTGCACAACTACCCTGAACACAGCATCCATGATGAGTCCTGGACTGGTTGCTGGCTACAAATGACTGCTTCTCTTACAGAAAGGCATGGGTCAGCACAAGAAACAGAGGAGGGCACATCTCCAAGGTGACCAGTCCTGAGTAGGTAGCAGGTCTCCCCTTGGGAGCTTCTAAGCTGTCCCTCAGGGAACAACAGAGGATGGGGTCCAGATGGAGAAATGCTGCTCTCAGTCCCCCAAGAGATACCCATAAAGAAGCTCATCAGCACTGACCCTGAAGCAGAGAATCACTGCCTTGGAAGGGACCTCAGAAGTCATCTAGTGGAATTCATACTTTAACAGTAATCCCCTCCTCAACATATCTGACAAGTGGTAAATTAGCCTTTGCTTGAAGATCTCCAGTGATATGGGGCACCCCCTGAGGCAGCACATTCTATTTGGGGGAAACTCTAAAAAGTTTTGGTTTCCTTTCCTTAAGTCAAAATGAAATCTGCCTTTTAAAAATTACACCCATTGGTTGGAACCTTCACTCATTACTCCTTGTTGCTTTCTGGCTTGCCCAGTTCAGTGAGATGGGAGATGGTAAATCTCATATGATTTATTCATCAATTAGGTTCATAGTCAACAAGCCAGGTCAAGTCAAGAAGCATTTAATGAGTACTATACTAAGTTCTGATACAAAGAAAAGCAAAAATAAAATTAAAATCTACAACTGCAAAAGATCTTAAAGCTTATCTAATCCAATCACTTTGCTTTACAAGTGAAAAAAAAGAGACACAGAAATACTCTCCTAAAGTCATGTGGAAAGTTATCAACAGAGCTAAGACTAAAACACTGACTCCCATTACTCTTTGCATTCCAGAACTTTGTCATCTTCAAAGACACACAAATGGCACAATATGCATACAATGACCAAAATCCTAAAAGCATGGGGGAAGAACAAGGAAGAGATCTATGAGTTAGGATCCTGTGTAAAGGATAACCATTGCTTATACTAAGCTGCTCCATCTGGAGTACAACAAAATGCTGTTTCCTTGTTTGTGGAAAGAAGAAGGCAAACAGCTTTGTGCCCCAGCTGTCTCTGGTCCCTTATAGCTCTCAGACTTTCGGAATTGAGCTCTGACTCTATTCTAAGGGAGTCTAGGTCTTTGCTAGAAAATGCAAGTGTGAAAGTGACACAATCATTTATGAGTATGTACTAAGGATTTTAAAAGGCATCTATCTTCAAGTAGTGAGTAACTTGACACTAAGTACTTATAAAGCACCTAGTACGAAAGACATAATTACTGAATTGGTATTGTGCAAATCTATTCAAATACACACACACACACACACACACATTTACACACACATACACCTTTTAAAAACAGCACTAGGAAACCAAGAAGAAAAACAGCTAAGGAGAATGGTTCAGTAATTGAAACTAACATTTCTTGGTGTAGCCTTATGGTTTGAGTCCAGTCTTGAAATCTCTCAAGGATAATTATCCTTTACATTTGTATAGTGCTTTATTGCTTACAAAGCAATTTCATATGTTTCATTTCATTTGAAATAATGATTGCCTGGAATGCACTCACTCTTCACCTCTAACTCTTAGCTTTCTTTGAAGATAACTTTAGCAGTTGAATGAAAGATGAACTGGAGAGGGGAGACCCTGGAGGTAGGAAGACCAACTAGAAGGCTATTGCAATAATCAATGTCTGAGATGACAAGGGTTTGTATCCCAGTGGTAGGTGAGTGGAGGGGGGGGTTATACATGTACAGGAGATGTTGTGAAAATGGAAATGACAGTATTTAGCAACATATCAGATAAGTGGAGTGAGAGTAAGGAGTAAAGGATGGCACCGAGGTTGTGAGCCTGGGTGACTGGAAGGATGGTGGCACCCTCAACAGTAATAGGGAAATTCAGGGAGGACAGGGAAAGATACTCAGGTGTGTTTTGGACATCACAGGTATACCTTAGAAAGCTGCCCATTCTACCTAGACAAGTGGCTTCTATATAGAAAGTAAAGGGTAACTATTGTGTTATGACTACATCTTAGCTTAAAGACAGCTCAGGGTTTGGAGGTATTAGAAATCACAAATTACTCTAGATTAAAGAGAATTTGAAAGTCTAATAGAAAGGACATTCTGAAGGTCTAGATTAGAGTATCCAGAAGGCATTATTAAGGTTGACATTAAGAACTAGGGTATTATTTCTTTTTGTTATTCACATCCCTTTTAACATCTTTAGATTTTTTAGCTAGATTTGAAATGTCATGGTTTTAAGCCAGAGATGTCTTAACTCTATTACCAAGTTCAATCAAATTTAATTCAACAATGATTTATTAAGAATCTATTATGTTCCAGGTATTAAACAAGACAAAACAATTCTCTACCCTCAAGGACTTTACACTTTTATACTGAGTTCCATGGGAGGAATTGGTACATGGCAGCAGTAGCAGGGGCCCTGTCCAATTCTCTCTCTCTCCTTCTCTCCATCTTAGTCTCAAGAAAATGATCTAACCTGAGCCATAGCAGCTCCTATAAAGTCCTCTTTAGGACCTTAACTGATGAATTCATTCCTTTTTCCCTACTGTCACTAGCCAGCTGTGGTCTAAAGCTGAGATAGGGGCTTGTACTTTTGAGAAATATGGAGTTTTCAAAATTCATAAGCCAGTAAAACTCTTCAGAAATTTCAGTACTGCCTTGACCCTTTCCCAGCCTTGATTCTCCTTCATCCTATTACCTCGTGTCTGTTCATGGCCAACTCACTCAAAGCTCCCCTAATGTAATGAAGACACTACTTCCATGCAAAAAATGATGAATAGGAAGAAAAGGCAGGAAATAATAGATTCTTAGGCTTGGAAGGAACTTTAGATGTCATTTAGTACAACCTATAACTAGAGCATAAATCCACCTTACAACATCATCAATGATTCATCATTTAGTTTTCACTTGAAGACCTCCAATGACTAGGGACCTATTACCTACCAAGGCAACCCATTCCAACCTTGGACAGCTCCAATTCACAGATTCTTGATTGTATCAGAGCTTAGAAAGGAATCTTATAGATCACATAGTCTAACCCCATCATTTTACAGAGGAAGAAACTGAGGTCCAGAAAGAAGTGATTTGCCCAAGCTCATACAGGTAGGAAGAGGCACATCCAGGATTCAAACCCAAGTGCTCTGACCTTAAATCCAGCATTTTTCCCACTGGACCATTACTATTAGAAAGTTCCTTCTCATATGGAGTCAAAATGTCTCCCCATTCTAGCTTCTTAGTTCTAGTTCTGCCCTCTAGGAGTAAGCAAAACAAGTATAATCTTTTTTTTTTATATGACCCTTTCCAATATTTGAAGACAACTACCACATCCCCCTTCTCTCCCTTGGGCAAAGTATAACCCACTTCTTCTAGCCACTATACCTAACTTCTTTTATTTATAGGATAGTTAGATGATGCAGTGGATGCAGTCCCGGGCCTGGAGTCAGAAAGACCCATCTTCCTGAGTTCAAGTCTGGTCTCATACACTTACTAGCTGTATGACGCTGGACAGGTCATTTAATCCTGTTTGCCTTAGTTTCCTCACCTGTCAAATGAGCTGGGGAAGGAAATAGAAAACCACTCTAGTATCTCTGCCAAGAAAACCCCAAATAGGGTCACAAAAAGTTAGACATGACTAGGAAAAAAAGATGATGTAATATTGTAGCTCTAAATGGATGAGTATTTATATGTTTATATGTGTATGTATGTGTGTACATTCACACACACAAACACACAATCCAGCCCACAAACTGAAAACATATTTAACACACAACTGAAATCCATTCAACCTGTCCCAGTGCCAAACCACATGTGTTTAAAGCTTCAACAAACTGTCTGGTTTGTTCCCATCTCACACGTAAACACTGTCAGGCAGGGTTGGAAATTGTGCACGCCGCGTTGGATGGAACCTATAACTGGTTCTATAGGAAGCATATTGTTTCCCCATATGGGCTGGTGGGGATGGCAGCTGGGAGGGAAGGGCTTCCCTCTGCCCAGCTCCCTGGCAGAGGAATGTGCCAGGAGAAAAGACAAGCACCCTCCCCTAGAGTCCTAGAATCTAAGCTGAGGACGGCTCAAGGGCAGGGGATGCTTTCTGGAATATTGGGGAAGGGCGATTAATAGGGAGCAATGGAGAGGAGAAGGGAGAGCAGAGAGGGAGAGAGAGAGAGAGAGAGAGAGAGAGAGAGAGAGAGAGAGAGAAAGGCTGCCTGAAGAAGCTGATTTTTCTAGTGCAGATGCTACTGGTGGAAGAACAGGGTGGGAGCGCTGTGTTCAGCTACATTAGTCAGGGATAGAGTTTTAATAGGCTACAGAAGGAAATGATAAAGGCAAAGTTAGGAGAAGTGAGTAACTCAATTTTATATAGTTGAGCTCTTCAGAATGAGACCGCTGAGGCAGCTGTGTTTGTCTGTTTGGTCCCATGGCAGCAGGGCCACTGTTGGGGTCATAGCAGACACTGGCACCAGGCACTTTTACCAGAACAAAAACAAGCCCAGAGGCCTCTGGGAGGTGACCCCGGGGCATCTCCTGCAGTGACACTGAGACATCCCAGGGCTCATCAGTGATGCCAACCTGTATTAAAATGAAACCAATAGGCTGGGGACCAAGCTGTCATCTAGAGTTACAAGAGAGAAGGGAAAGGCCCAGCTCTGGATTAAGCTCTCTGACTGAGTGGGGCAAAAGAACAGCCTTTTAACTGCTTCATAGCCAGAAACCACACCCGAGGCTCCAACCAATTCATAGTCCCTAGCAAGGTACTACAGAGAGGAGCAGGAGACTAGTCCTACTGAACAGACATAAAGTGCTGCAGTTTAGACTAAGAGCCAGTCCAAAGTTTAAGGTATAGCAAGGAAGAAAGCAGTGAGAGTCCCTGGTTTTATAAAATATATATATATATATATATATGTATGTATATTATTGTCATAATAATTAGCTAGTAGGCATCAACAGTAAAATTTGAACCCCCAAAAAAATTTGAACCCAGATCTCCTGGACTCCAAGTCCAGCAGTCTACCAAGGCTGACCTTTAAAGCCCAGCCTCCTTGGCTCCACTGAATTCATTTCAGCTGCATATAACAGAGCTGGGAAGCACCTTAGAGATCATCCAATCCAATTACCTCTTTTTACAGATAAGAAAACTGAGACAGACCCACAAAGACCCATTTTTACCTAGCTAGCTGAGAAAACCAGAACTAGGGACTAGAAGTATTCTTGAATGCCAGGTGAGTTTTGTTTCCACTGCACCAAACATTTTCTCATATCACATTCCCTTATCCTGGT
Source organism: Vombatus ursinus (assembly GCF_900497805.2). NCBI lineage: Eukaryota > Metazoa > Chordata > Mammalia > Diprotodontia > Vombatidae > Vombatus > Vombatus ursinus. The sequence continues at coordinate 877,462 of NW_020951934.1, forward strand.
GTTAAGAGCCTCCATAAGCTGGTCCTGATCTACCTTTGCAACCTTTAGGTTCCTCTCCCCAAACCGCAAGCTCGTAACTTTCCCCTTTGCCAGAAAAAGCCCTCCTCTCATATTTTCTTATCAAAATCCTACCTACCCCTCAAGTCCTCGCTGAAATGCTGATTTCTCCACGAAGCCCTGCCTGATTCCACCAGCCTGCTGGAGTCTTTTCCTCCCTGAAGATCTCACTTCCGCACTTAGCACATTGTACTAACTCTTCTATATATATGTTAACTCCCCTGTTAGATGAGAAGTCTCAGAAAGGCTCACTCCTCATGAATCTGTCACCTACATCACTCATGTATGCTATTTCTCTGAAATTAGAAGGGCCTTCATGTTTTAAGAGTCCCCTATCCAAGGATATTTACCCTGGGAGGAGTAGCAGGTTAAATCTCTATCAGCTCACAACCTTTTCAGGAGTTAAGTTTCCAATCTAAATAGCTGAGATAATAAAGCCTTAGGAAATGGGAGCTATGAGTGGAGGATGGGGAGGGGGTGTTCAGAAAAAGGGAACACTAAAGTTAAGGAGCACCAGGAGGAGGGGGGGTGAAAATAAAGGTGAGACAAACATTATTTCCATCACAGTTGGAAACAAGTTCACCCAGTTGACCATATTCCCCAACATCTATACAAATATGTACACACAAAGACATACATACACAGGATTGGGAGTTTTCATTTATGCCTTAGAGATGATACCTGAAGAGAAAGTAACAACCATTTCAGTAGATCCCATATGCCCCATACTGAGCTGAAAGAAAATTGAAGAGCAGGGATACATATCCTAGGTCATTAAAAACTGAGGCTGGACATGCTTACCCAGAGAGAAGTATTTGCTTTAGAAGTAGAGGTCAGAAGAAGTGATATAAGGACACTCTCAGGGTCTCCCTGAAGAACTTTAGAATCTATTGTGGGACATGGGAGACACTGGTACAGGACTGCCTAGCATGGTGTGCCAGCTTCAAAGAAGGTGTTGTGCTCTATGAGCAAAGCAGAAATGCAGTAGCTCAAAAGAAATGTGAGATGTGCAGATTTAGAGCTGCCATCTCTCCAAATGTTCACATGGACTATTCATGCCTGGTCTGTGTTAGAGCCTTCTGAGGGTCTCCTCAAGAACAAAGGACAACAACCACCACCACCAGAGAATAATGTAAGGTCAGAGTTATAGGGGACCTGACAGTCAATATAACCTGGTGGCTAGGCTGCTGGACTGGGAGTCAGGAAGACAAAGGTTCTAATCTTGCCTAAGACCAATATTAGCTGTGACATGTGGCATGTTGTTTGACTGTTCTCAATCTGTTTCCTCTTTGTGAAATAATGCTAATGATCACATTTTCCTTATGAAAGTCCTTTGTAAGTATTATAGAAAGGTGAGTTGTTGCTATTGTTACTGTTATTATTATTACTATTATTTATGTGTTACAGTTTTCCACAAAAACCTCTTCCAGTCCCCTAGCCCTTGCTCCTTCACAAGACATGTTCAAGAGATTTTTGGATCACAGCTTTAGAGTTGGAAGGAAATTCAGAAGATAAGTCTAGCTCCTTCATTTTACACATGAAGAAACCAAGGCAGGCAGAGGTTAAGTGACTTGACCAAAGTCACACAACTAGTAAGTGTCTGAGGCAGGTTTTGAACTCAGAGTCTTCTTGACTCCAAGGCCAATTCTTTTTGTGCTCAGGTAAAGTGATCGTCTAAACAAGACTACAAGATATGTTTTGTTGGAATAACCAAGTTTTTGTTGAAGCTGACTATGTGCTTCGTTAACATTTCTAGGTCTTATAGGAGAATAGAGGGCAACTAGGTAGCACAGTGACACAATGACACATTAGACATGAAGTCAGAAAGATCTGAGTTTAAATCCAGTCTCAGACACTTACTTGTTGTGTAACCCTGGGCAAGTCACTTAACATCTGCCTGACTCAGTTTCTTCATCTGTAAAATGGAGATAATAATAGGACCTACCTCTCAGGGTTGTTGTGAGGATCAAATGAAGCAATAATTGCAAAGGACTTAGTACAATGCCTGGTACATAGTAAGTGCCATATAAATATTAGCTACTAATAGGGGCCCCAAAAAGCATGTAAAGGTCAGATCAATGTAATGCTTAATACTCTTCAAAGGGTATTTCCATCTCTTACGATGTGAACCCTCTACTTAAAGACTTTATAAGCATCTCAAAAAGAGTAGATTAATACAACTCATACCCATAAACAATGGAAAGGGCTGCTGGCATAAATAATAAATTGCCCCTCACTAGAGGTATTCAAGGATCATTTTTCAGGGGTGTTATAAAGGGGACTCATTCATTGGACCAGAGGTTTTTGTAGATGACCTCTCAGATCCCTTCCAACTCTGGGGTTTACAAATTAAAGAGTAATTCAAAACACTAAGCTTAATATAATCAGGTTTTGAAATGTACTGTACAAATACATCGCTTAAACTTTCACTTCTGACCTTTTTTACCATAGATTCAAGACTGGACATTTTTGGTGCATTTTCAACCAGACTTTAGACCCGCCCCCCCCCCCAGAGTGCCAATTTGATCTTAGACCAAATTCAGAGAACCACAGATATCCAACAAATAGTCATCTTCTTATTTTCTTCCTCTTTTGTAAGGAGTCAGTATCAATGCTAAGAGACTTGTAATGATTATAAGACCAGGGGTGCCTAGTATGAGTATTTCACTCAAGATGAGCATTTTTTGGATGGATCTTGGCTGGCCATCACCACCTCCAGAGAAGAGGAAGGAAAGAAGGAAACATCTGGAAGTGACAACATTTTGTTCTGGACCTTGCCCACATGAATGATGCACTAAGACAATTCTCTGCCTTATCATAAATTCTGCAAACTCATGAACTTTGCAATCTCTGAAGCTCGGCACTGTATGGAAGCCACTTATCTTGTGCTGAAAGCAATATAAAAACAGATGGCAAAGAGTGCATCGAGAGATAAATCAGTGGCCTCACTGCCAGGAGTTTGCGGACAAATCCAACACAGCAAGACTCTCGGACATGGGACTTGCTCAACTGGGGCATTCCTGGGGTGAAGCAGCCTGGCCTGGTGGAGGAGGCAGATGAAAGGCAGAGAGAGAGAGAGTCCTGTGTGGGGAGATTGAAGATCCCATCTCAAGCTGTCCCAGTAAATCTTACCTGCCCTAGACAGGAGACCAAGCTGTGGGCTGATGGATGATATGGTGGCTCTCTGTCAGCTGAAACACTGTCTTTCGAGTTGCAACCAAGGCTGGCACCCCAAGGTGGGACCCACCTAGTAATTTGTCCCTGTACTAAAACCAAGTCAATACCATCAAGAGGGTACTAAACAATTCTACAGTGGCTACAGACAGGTCAAAGGCATAAGAGGACAAGGAAAAGGGGGCAGGAAGAAAGGGAGAAGAAAAAGAAAAGGACTAGAATAAAGGAAGAAAAGGTGTTCAGGAAGAAAGAGAAAGGAAGGAAAATGGGATTGGAATAAAGGGAGAAGAAAAATAAAGAGAATGGAAGAAGAAAGGAAGGGAAAGCAACAGAAAGAAAGACAGAAGAAAGGAAGGAAAAGAGGACAGAAAGAAAGAGAGAAGAAAAAGGAATAGGAAGAAAAAGAGGAGAAAAGGAAAAGGAATGAAAGACAAAAGGAATAGAGATGCAGAAAATGAAAAATAAAAATAGGTCTATATGATAGGGTTCAGATTCCATTCACTTAAATCAATTATATTATTTCCTCAGTTTGAACCCTGATTCCAAGACAATGGCAAGTTGTTTAACCAATCAGAGCTTCAGTTTTCTCATCTATAAAATGGAAATAATTTTGTGAGTCTCAAATGAGAAAAAAAAAACTAGGTGAAGCATTTTGTTTTTGTTTTTTGGTGAGGCAATTGGGGTTAAGTGACTTGCCCAGGATCACACAGCTAGTAAGTGTTATGTATCTGAGACCAGATTTGAACTCAGGTCCTCCTGACTCCAAGGCCAGAGCTCCATCCACTAAGCCACCTAGCTGCCCCTAGGTGGAACATTTTGTAAACTTTAATGTCCTCTATGTGTTAATTATTGCTAATATTCCTGTAATAGAGAGTAAGCCCATAGAGAACATGGCAAGAAATCAACTGCACCAGTACAGGATGAGGAAAGTACGGATAGACAACAGTTTGTGAGAAAAGTTTTGGCAGGGGTTAGTGTACTGAAAGTTCCCAAAGACTTTTGACTTCCATGTTAAAAGTTTCACATGAAGACAAAAAGCAAACCTGATCTTAGAAAAAGTATTTTGAGGTATAGATTCCAGAATAAGAGAGGTGGCTCCCCTATTGTATTTCTCTCTGGACACATCTGTATTATTGTGTTCGGTTCTGGGCCCCACATTTTAGAAGGATATTCATAAACTGGAGAGTATCCAGAGAAGGATGAAAAGGACAGTGAGGGAAGTGGAAGCAATGTGGAAAAAAAAAGAAGATGTACTTAAGGTACTGCAAATATCTAGCCTGAAGAATAGAACACCTGAGGTGACCTGATGGTCGTCCTCAAATATCTGAAGGACTGTCATGTGAAAGACTCGTTCTATTCGGCTCCTGAGAACAGAACCAGAAGCAATGTGTACAAATTAGAACGAGGCTGGTTTAGGCTTGGGGTAAATAGAACTGTCCAAAATAGAACTGGCTGACTCAAGAGGAAAGGATGTAGACGCTCCTGGGGATCTTCCATTGGAAGCAGCACTTGCTGCTCTGATAGTCTATGGTCATGTATTTTTGGAGCTCCATAAAGATCCATCAAGGGTTCTTCTCCCCTCGAGTATCAATAAATATCAACTCATGAAATGAAGATGGTGATGCTGGGAAATGTACTCAGAGAATCACAAAGATAAACACAGTCTTATGGACCTGACACCTAAGAGAACTCAGGCACAAATGGATGAAAATATAAGCACATCCCATCCTCGGCATCCTCCTCCTTATTGTGCCTGAAAATCATGCTCAAAATTGTCTTCCTAAATAATCTCCTTTCCATGCTGACCACTTTTTGGATGAACATCCCTTGAACATATACAAACTCACACGTAGAATTTGCTGCTTCTCAAGGGAGCCAATTCTCATTTGGACAGCTCTATTTGTAAGGAAGGCTGGAAGCCTTACTTCAACAGAAAGCTGAAGGTCTTATGGCAAACTATCTACCTCCTAAGTCAGCTTATCCAGTGGTTGGCAAAGGATTCATTACACTGAACCAAAATCTGCCTCTCTTTGATCCTACATGTTGGTCCAAGTTCTGTACTCCAGAGTCTCCACTACAGGGTGGTGCATAAAAGGCTGCTTGAGGGAGAGGAAAGAGGAGAAGGAGGAAAAATAGAGAGGAAGTGGAGGAGAGAATGTAGAAGGGAGAAGAAGGGAAGAAAAAGAAGATCAGGAGGAAGAGGAGGAGCAGCAGTAGAAGAAGAAGAAGAAGAAGAAGAAAATGATGATGATGATGATGATGATGATGATGGAAAAGGAGGAGAAGGATAAAGAAAAGGAGAAGAGAAGGAGGAGGGGAAGGAGGAGAAGGAGGAGAGGAGAAAGAAGAGGGGAAGGAGGAAAACAAAAGGAGGAGGGGAAGAGGAGGGGGAGAAGGAGAGGAGAGGACAAAAGGGAGAAGTAGAAGAGAAGGAAATGAAAGAGCAGAGGAGGAAGAGAAATTACATTTATATAATACTTTGAGGTTTAATAATAATGATAGCTAGCATTCCATAATACTTTAAGATATACAAAGTATTTTACATAAGTTATCCTATTTAAGGTCTCTCCTCACAGCAACCTGTGAGATAGACAATGGAAACATTATTATCCTCATTTTACAGATGAGAAAACTGAGCTCCAAAGTGGTTAAGTGATAGTCCATTTGGATTAGCTGTCCAACAGCTAGTCAGTGTTGGAGCCAGACTACTGACTGGCTAATTTATTGACTATGATGCTTAGAATGGGATAAGTCCCTCTCCCTATGACCTGAGAGAAGTTGCAGGAGTACAGGGAGTACTTGTCAGACTAGTGATCCTCTACCAAAACAGCTGGTTTTTTAACCACTCTGCTGTCAGGAGTGATTATAGGGCAAGGGAGCTGCTCTGCCTCCCCAAAGAATAAGGGGAGTACCATACCAGGGTCTTATTTTGGACCAAAAACAAAAGTGGCACCTCAGGAAGAGATGACTCCAAAGCAGGTGATGACACAGCATTCATTCCATTCCAAGCGGGAGATGCCTGCCTGCTGGTGTTGCTTCCAAACACCCATACCCTCCCTCTCCCCTCTTCCCTCAAAGCCCAACCACCAAAATGTTAGGGCTCAGAGCAGCGGCTGCACAGAGACAATAATCACTAATCAAGTCGAAGTTTCATTCTAATCAGTTCAGTTGTTCAAGGAAGAAACACAGCCAGTGGCTAGGCTGGGAGAATTATCATTCATCATTGCCACATGCTGAAGGGGCCACCCGTAGGGCTGAGTCACCACCAATCTGAGTGACCTTCCTCTCCCTCGGTGGTTTCTCTTGGCATCAACTGGGCATTCTGCAGAGCAGCTGCTGGACAAATGGAAATTTTCTCTGTGTGCTCTTTCTGCTTCCATCCTGTTTTTCCTCAGAAAAGAGTTACAGTTTCTTATAGCTAGACAGGGCCCAAAAGAAATCATCTAGTAGTACATACCTCTGGTCAGACCTGCCCCAACTTTGTCATGTCCCATTCTTTTTCAGCACCTAGTAGAGTGCCTGTTGCATAGTAGGCTCTCAGTATATGTTAGGGCATTAATTTTCTTTGGTGGTACTACATTCAGAGCTGCTTCATAGGAACAATGTTATTAATGGACTATCGACTCAACTCCATTACAATGGGGCTTTATGACCTTTCAATGAGGTTTGGTTATCAGTTATTGATGATGCTGTTGCAGAACAACATTGGTTGAGATAAACTTATGTAGGTTATTCTGGCATGGATTTTGATAGTGTTTCTCTCTCTCTATCTCTCCCTCTCTCTCTCTCTCTCTCTCTCTCTCTCTCTCTCTCTCTCTCTCTCTCCTTTGTGTTTATCTCTCTCTGTCTCTTTTTCTGTCTCTGTCTCTGTGTATGTCTGTCTTTGTAAATCTGTCTACTTCTCTATGACAGTCTCTCTGTTTCTTTGTGTCTATGTCGCTGTCTCCTTATCCCTCTCTGTTTCTTTCTCAATCTTTGTCTCTGTCTTTCTCTGTTGATCTCTGTCTATCTGCATCTATGTCTGTGTCTATCTGCCTAACTGTCTATCTGTCCTGTTCAGTTAGTTCAATTCTATTCTGTTCTCTCTCATTCTTTCTGTCTTTGTCTCTCTGAGGTCTCTGTTTCTGTCTCCATCTGTCTCCTCCTTTTCATTATAGCATATTTTCCAAAGGTGATTTACAAGTGAAAAGTGGTTCAAAAGGCCAGGACAAGTATGAGCAGAAAAGATGATGGGTCAGTCATGTGGAAAAAGCAAATGATAAGAAATGGACTGTTTGTGCCCACAAAATAGTAAATGACCCAGAGAAAGATTTCTAGTGTATCTGGTGGGTCTTCTATGAAGGAATTGTGAAAGAACATGGAAAAGGACCTGGTAGAGGAAGGGTTCTTAACTTGAGGTCCATGAATTTTTAAAAAAACAACACCTAAACATGTTAATTGTATTTCCATATAATTTGTTTCCTTTGTATTATTATGTATTTTATTTTATGTATTTAAAAACATCCATCGGCTTTACTAGCCTGCCAAGGGGGTTTTGACACATGCAAAAAATGTTTAAAACCCCTGAAATAGAGTAAAAAAACCTGGATGTGCAATCGTCAAGATCAGTAGAGAAAGTACCTACACTGACATCATCAGAAAGCCATTGAAGTCTCAAAGTATACTTTAGTTTGGCAGGCATTTTGTAAACCTTAAAGCACACAAATATGGTTGTGGTTGTTGTAGTTGTTGTTGTTGTTATTATTATTATTATTATTAGTAGTAGTAGTAGTAGTAGTAGTATTGGTATTATTATTATCATTTAAGTAATAATTCAGCCAAGATGAAGCAGCAAGGCACCTTGAAATAGAGACAGTATGTGCCAGATTAGTCAAACCCCCACCATTGCCTTGACCACTGTCTCCCTTAAGACTCTAAGGTAAACAAGCCAGGATCCTGAACCCAAGAGCCTTCAAAATAGCAATTCCCACCCTCCCACCCGGCAAACTACCAGACCTGATTCAGGGCAATGCCTATAGCCATCATTTAGGGAAATTTCACTGTACAGAAAGGTCCAACTTTCTTAATCACCACCAGTAACAACTGCTGATCAACTTCCACCAACTGGCAGATTGTCACAAGAGCCTGAGAGTTGCCATATTCCCCAGACAAACATTCCTACTTTTAGCCCAGCCCTCACAGCCATTGTCTAGGGAAACAATTGCCAACATGTTGTGCCAGCAAGCCTGCCTATCTGAAGCAGTAAGGTACCCTAGGGGAGAGATGGGAGGCTGTATGTGCCAAGCAAATCAAAACACTATGACTACCTTGACCACAATCTTCAAGTATTCTGATAGGGACAGCCCAGGACCCTTAACCCAAGAGCTCTGGGAATAATGACATTAAACAATGGCACTAAAGAAGAGGCCTTACCAGTTGCTTTGCTGCCGCACCCTAAGGACCATAGGACTTTTTCATCTGACTTGAAGCTGAAACCTTCAATATGTGTTGTCTCCCCATTTCAATTCAAGCTCCTTGAGAGCAAGAACTGTCTCATTTTTCTATCTGTATCCTCAGTGCCTAGCACAAAGTGCAATTAAGCACTTTAAAATGCTTTATTTAAGGGGCAGTTAGGTGGCACAGTGGATAGAGCACCGACCCTGAAGTCAGGAAGACCTGAGTTCAAATCCAATCTCCAACCAAATACTTGATACTTACTAGCTTAACCCCAATTGCCTAAAAAAAAAAAAAGCTTTATTCATTTAGCAGCAGCAGCAGCAGTAATAATAGTAATCATTTTACTATTCAGAATCTCCAGAAATGGAGATTCTATAACCCCTACCTTGGTAGTCCATTCCAGAGTTTTATTACCTAAAAAAAGTATTTCTTTTGTCTAGAAGTTCATACCATGAAAAGAAAGAAAAGATTAATAGAAACAACTGGTATAAGAAGCCCCAAATCTACCACTTACTCACTATACTGTCTTAGGTGAGCTATCTGACCTCTCTTACTCTGAGCTCCATAGGATCATTGATCAAGAGTTGAAAAAGACTTCAGAGGACATCTCATACAACTCCTTCATTTTACAGATGAGGAAATTGAGGTCCAGGGAAGTTAAGGGACTTGACCAAAGTGAAGTTTACAGGAAATAAGCATTTGAACCTAGGTCCTCTTGACTCCAGAAATTGTGTTCTTTCCACTGTTCCATGCAATGCCCCCCAAAAAATAACTCACAAGATCACAGCTTTAGGGGTTAAAGGAACATTATACCATAAAGTGAGAATTATTCCATAAGCGATGCCAACTGCTAGTCAATTTTTTTCTGGGAATAGGAAGGAAACTGGGATTAAACTCAACTGGCGTACCTCAACTGAATTCTACATTTGACCTCAGTTTTTATCATTATTTGCTCCTTCCACTCCAGTTCAGGCTGTGTCTGGACCATCGCCAGTCATCTTGACTTTGGTCTTGCCACTAAATTCCACTGACTGTGGAGGAGAGAGTGGGGCTAATGACTTTGCACTGCTCTGCCTCACTTAAATCTAATTCACACATAAGTCAAGACATCACCCTCGTGATGTAATTGGTCCTCTTTGAGAACAAAGGATGAACAGCAACCATCTGTGAGCAGACTTTGTGTGAGCTTAGGAGCAGCAGAAACACCCAAGAACATCACAGCTCTGCTGACTTACTACCTGTGTAATCTTAGTTAAGTCACTTTAACTTTTGGGCCCTCAGTTTGCTCACATGTCAAATGAGGGGGTCAGACTGGGTGGTCTCTGAGGTGTTTTCCCATCTCTAAATCTACGGGATACTAGTACCTCCTTCTACCACAATGACAAACCAAAGAGGAAAAGATTCAGGATGAAACACCACTTGTGCCACAGCCATGCCTCACTTCCTCCCCTGTGTTCACATTCCTCATTTGCTCCACACTTCTCCATAGGCTGTTCAATCCAAGAGAGACCAGCAGCCTTCCCATTCTCTGGCTCCTTCAGGTTCCCTGTCAGAAGCGCCCATGCAATCAGCCACCATTCACTTTGGCTGTTGACGGCAGTGCTGGCATAGCAGGAACATCCTAGGGAAATCCCCTGCACACGTTTTGACTCGCTATCTGTATCCTCTTCAGCCTCCACACCCTGCAGTGATCCATTCTCCCTATGACCATGAGAGGGATAATAATATGTGCCTTACCGGTCACCCAGGGTTGCCGTGAGGATCAAAAGAAAGAAGGTGTGAGAAAATGATTTGTCAACTTGAAAAGGCTGCATCAGTTCTCAACTTCAGGCAGCAGAAGAACCTTTCACTTTAAAAAAAAAAAAACTTTTGTAGAACTCTGGCAGGAAAATCTCTTTAAATGATTTTTTTTTAAATAAAGACCTGTTCCTAATGGTCTCAAATAACATAAAACTGGTTAAATATAAATTCTGCTGAGTATCTGAACCCCTTTGACCTGCTTATAAAAACAAGCAAGCTCCTGAAGAATGACCCCTCTTTTATCTCTTTCTAACCCAACTTTTCATTTCAAATGCACTAAGTAGAACAAAGAAGGGGTAGGGGAAGCTCCCTAAGAATCAAAGATGTTCTCCTTCTTAGCCAAAGCCTTCCATGGAGCCAATGAAGGGAAGGATGAGGACACATAGGTTGGCATGGTACCAAGCCAAGGTGGAAGGAATCAGGAAGAAAAAGGACCAGCTCTATAACCCAAGTGGGGTTCACTGCAGGGGGAGACTGACTACAGCTGATTATGACATGAGACACCTGAGGGCTACTTTCCACTGATCTCTTTCATTGATTTTCTTAGTGGGGTCCGTGGATGCCACAGAATCACTCAATTTCAGAGTTGGAAGAGCTCTCCTCAAAGACCCTCTACCCCCTGAACAAGAAGCCTTTCTACAACATTTCTGACAAGTGGTTATCTGGCCCATGTTTGCAGACCTCCAGTGAAAGGGAACTCACTAGCTTTCTAGCATGCTACTCCACTTTTTGATAGCTCTACTTGTTAGGAAGCTGTTTTTTTAATTTTTGTCCTGATATAAACCCTAAATATGCCTCTTTGTAGTTTTCTATCCTTAGGGGCAAAACAGAACAAGAGAAATGGATTTGAAGTCAGAGAGCCTGAAGTCAAATCCCACTTCTATCACATTGTACCCCATGACCCTGGGCAAGTAATTACATCTCACTGGTCCTCACTTTCCTCAAAATGAAAGTGTTGGACCAGATAGCCTTCCCTCTTACAGTTGGAGGACACTTTCATCCTCCCAGTCACCCAAGCTCACAACCTAGGCACTATCTATGACTCTTTACTCTCTCCCCTCTCCAAATTCAATCTGTTGCCAAGCCTTGTCAAATCTGTCTTTGCAAATCTCTAGCACATTCCCCCTTCTCTCCTCCCACACTGTCACCACACTGGCTCAGATCTTCATTACTTTATACCTAGATTATTGCAATAACTTAATGGTTGTTCTTTCTACCTGAAGTTTCTCCAAACTCCAGTCCATCCTCCATTCAGTGGCCCTTCTCTGGATGCTCTCCAGCTCCACAATGTCTTTCTCAATATGTACCGCCCAGAATTGAACACAGTATTCTTGCTGTCATCTTGCCAAGGCAGAGTAGGATGGAGCCATCACCTCCTTATTCCTGGATGCCATGACTCACTTAACTCAGCACATTATCACATTAGTAATTATAAGTCACTTTTGACTTATATTGAACTTGAAGTACACTTTAAAAAAAAATCTTTTCTCAGACACACTGCCCTCTAATCATTCTTCCTCTGATGTATACTTGTAAAGTTGATTTTTTTTAACCCATGTATTAGACATTGATTCAACCTGTCAACATCTCTTTGGATTCTGACTATGACACAATATGTTAGCTCTTGCTCCCAACCTTGTGGCAGTTACAAATTTGATAAGCATGTCCTCTGTGCCTTTATCCAAGTCATTGATAAAGATGTTAAACAGCAAGGAGCCAAGCACAGATCCCTAGGGCATTCCCCTGGAGACTTCCTTCCAGGTTGACATTGAACCATTAATGACTATTCTTTGAGTCCAGTGATTTGGTCAGTCAATTCTGAATCCATATAATTATACTATTATCTAGCCCGTATCTATCCATCTTTTTCACAAGAATAGGATGAAGGACTTTATTAAATTCTTCGCTGAAACCTAATGTTTTGCCTTCACCTCTAAACCAACTATCCACTCAGGCATCTTGCCATCTGCCTGATGTCACTGACCAACTTCATTCCACCCGGGAACAGCACCCCTGACCTCTGTACCATGAATCACAACAGATTCCATGTCCCCCCAATTCTGTGGAAATTAATCTGCCCATCTTTGGGACTCCCACCTCAAGGTCTTCTCAATTAGTGACTGAGTGAATGCAAAGTATTGCCTTTAGCCACTATAATATCTCAAAGGCCCCTAGACTTCAGACCATGCTTCACCTTCACTTCCTATATACAACAAGCCACCTGACTGCTATTATGCCTAAGTACCCCTTCACCTTTCCATCTCTTATCGTAGGCACAATAATCAAATCAATAGTACCATTGGCTCCCAAAATTTCAGGTTGACTGCCTGTCCTATGTATCAACTCACTATTCCTGTAATTTTCCTGTCTGAAACACTCTTCATTGACCATCACTTCCTTATATGTATTCACTTTTCCTATTAGAATGTAAGCTCCTTAAGAGGAGGGTGTATCACTCTGTCTCTTCCTATTATTTAACACAACACCTGGCATACCATAAGAACTTAATAAATTCCTGTTGAATAATTGGTTGATCAAATATCCCCCTGATCTACAAGTTGAATAACTCTGTCAAAAAAGTAAATAAGGCTAGTCTGGAATGGCACATTCTTAAGGAAGCCATGCTGGACTTTTGTGCTTTGGCTTCCATTTCTTAATGCTCACTAAGCTTCTTTTTGCCAGGAATTGATGTCAAACTCATGGGCCTATAATTTGCTGATTCCATTCTTTTCCCATTTTTTTGAAAATCAGGACATTTGCCCTTTTCCAGTCATGCAGTACCTCTCCCATTCTCCACAATCTTTCAAATATCACTGACAGTGGCTCAGCAATCACATCTGTCAGTCCCTTTAGTACCTGAGAATGTAGTTCATCTAAGCCAGGTGACTAGAACTCATCAAGGGCAGCTAGGTGCTCTTTCACTATCTCCCTACTCATCTTGGCTATCAGCTCCCTATTAGCCACTTTTGTTCTGTCCTTTCCAGTCCAAAGGTCATTCTTCTTGGCAGAGAAAACAGAAGCAAGATAAGAATTGAGCAGCTCTGAGCCTTCTCTCTGTCATCAGTTATCATAGTCCTATCCACCCCCAAGCAGTGATCCTGTCTTTTTTCATCCTCTTCTTTTCCCCAATATAGTAAAAACAAACAAACCTTTTTTTTTAATGTTGAATGTATTTTCCAAACCAAAATTAAGAATACATAGTCTGACAAAGCACCTTTTCTGCATATTTTGTAAACAGGACTAACATTTTAAATTCAGGAATCTCTCAGGAAATCCAGTGTCTTGTACATAGCAGGCAATTAATAAATACTGAATTCAATCATTGAATGATTGCTGTGTTCCATGAGACATATCATGGGGAGAAGTGGATAGGGAGATGACAATCTAGAGCATGGAATCAGAGAAAATAGTAAAGGAGGATGTTATCTAGAGGAAAAAAGATGAAAAGATGATGTTCACTGGAGGGAATAGAAACTTGGGGAGCAGCCAGGGGAAAGGATAGTGGTAGGTCCCAGCTGGGACACCAGAGAAGCTGGAGGTTCCACTGAGTTCAGACAAGCCTCTAGGAACACAACTATTCAGAAAGCTATAGACTTTAGACTGTGTCTACAAGAGGTCAGGCTGCAAATTGCCTGGAAAGGGAAGCATAGCATCTACTCTTCTGACCTCTGTTTCTTACTTAAGCTCAGGGAGTAAGTGGGCACAACTTTGAGCACCAGCTGCTCCCCACACCTGGGATGTTCTCCCTCCCACCTCCAACCATTAGAATTTCAGCTCAAATACACCTTCCTTCAGGAGGCATTTCCTGGGGCACCCTCCTCCACATCTGCCAATGCCATTCCCTCTAAGGTTAGTTTCCACCAATTCGATTTATCTTTCAGGTTCTAATTGCTATATTATATTTCCCCCAGTAAGCTCCTTGAGAATAAGGACTATTTTTTTGCTTATTTCTCTGTATTCTTAATACTTAGCACAGCTCCTGGTAGTCAGTTCATATGCTTTTATTATGTACTAACTATGTACAGTCAGTCAATAAGCATTTTTAAGCACCTCCTATGTGTCAGGCAAGTACTAAGCGCTGGGGATATAAAGTAAAGTGAAAGACAGTCCCTGATCTCAAGGAGCTCACAGCCTAAGTAGGAGACAACATGAAAACAGCTATGTACAAACAGAACATAGGCAGGATAAATTGTAAATAATAGAGGAAAGGCACTAGCGTTAAAAGGGATCAGAAAGGGTTTTTGTAGAAGACAGACTTTTAGCTGAGACCTGCAGGAAGCCAGGAAGGCCAGGAGGTGGAAATGAGGAGGAAAAATATCTCAGGCAAAGACATGGGGGACAGCCAGTGATAATACCCAGAGTCTGGAAATGGAGTATTGTGTGCTAGGAATAGCAAGGGGGTCAGTGCTATGAGGTCTCAGAGTACATGGTTGGGTGTAAAGTGCAATAATACTGAAAAGGTAGGAGGTGTTGAGGTTATGAAGGACTTTGAATGACAAGCAGGGGATTTTATATTTGATCCTGGAGGTTATAAGGGTTGATTGAAGAGGAGTGGGGGGGGAGGGAGGAAGGGGATAAGCTGTGAATTAAGAAGATCAGTTTGACAGCTGAGTGGAAGATGGATTTGAGTAAAGAAAGACTGGAAGCAAGGAGACCAACCAGTAGGCTATTCTGCAATAGTCCAGGTGTGAGGTGATGAAGGCTTACACAGTGTGTTGGCAGTGTCACAGAGAATGGGGTGTATGTGTGTGTATTTGTGTATATTATTTAGATATGGATATAGATATAGAATAGGCATGGTTATACATCGTATATGTATACAGCTATACATATAGATGCATGCATATATTTATGTATACAGCTAGGCGACACAGTATATAGAATATCAGTCCTGGAGTTAGGAAGACTCTTCTTCTTGAGTTCAAATCTGGCCTCAGACGCTAACTAGCTATGTGACTCTGGGCAAGTCACTTAACCTTGTTCACCTCAGTTTCCTCATCTGTAAAATGAACTAGAAAAGTAAATGGCAAGCCACTCCAGTACCTTTGCCAAGAAAACCCTAAATGGGATCATGAAGAGTCAGACACAATTGAAACAACTGAACAGCAAAAAAAAAAAATATGTATATATATGTATATATATATATATATATACACACACACACATATGTGTATCTATATATGTATGTATATATAAAATGATGTTCTAAAGATGGGATTCACAGAATTTGACAACAGATTGGATATGGAAGTGGGGGTGAGGGGTGAGGGAGAGGGAGGAGTCAAAGTGGATTTATAACCTAGGATGGGAGGATGGTGGTATAGTAATAGGAAAACTATGAAAAGGGAATATCTTGTTGGGGAGGGGAAAGATATGAGTTAGGTTTTGAACATGTTGACTTTAACTTGTCTACAAAACATCCAGTTTGGGATGCCTGATAGGCAATTAGAGATGGGTATCTGAAATTGAGGAGAGACATTAGGGATGGACTCAAACAGTCAACAAGCATTTATTAAGCACTTATAATCTCTATTTCCCTTTTGTGGCTAAACTTCAGAAGGCAGTTTATAATCAATGCCTCCACTCCCTTTCATCACACTGTCTTTTTAACTCTCTGCTGTCTGGCTTCTAACCTTTTCATTCAAATGAAACTGCTCTCGATAAAGTTATCTACAATGTCTTGAGGACAGAAATTTAAGACCACCTCAAAAGACCAAGCAATTTTGCATCAATTGATTTACCTGGTTCTTCTAGTGTTAATTGTCAAATCTAATGGCCTTTTCTAATTCTCCTTGGCCTCTCTGTAGATCACCCTCTTTTTCCTAATACCCTCTTTTCTCTAGGTTACCCTGACACTGTTCTCTCATGGCTCTCCTCTTACCTGCCTGATGACTCTTCATTCTCCTTCAAAGTCTCCTTTGTTAGAAATCATCATGGCACAGTGCATAGAATGCTGGGACTGGAATCAGGAAGACCCAAGTTCAAATCCAGTCTCAGACACTTACTAGCTGTGTGACCCTGGGCAAGTTACATAACCTCTATTTGCCTCAGTTTCCTTAATTGTAAAGTGGGAATAATAATAGCATCTACTCTCAAGGTTGTGAGGATCAAATGAGATATTTGTAAAAGGCTTAGTGGAGAGCCTGGCAAATAGTAGTCACTATATAAAGGCTTATTATCTCTCCCTACCCAAACACAGATCTAACAGGTCACCCCGCCTATTCATTTAATTCCAGATCCTGTCATCTCCAGGATCAAATATAAAATCCTCTGTTCAGTATTCAAAGCACCCTTTATAAGCTGACCCACACTCATCTTTCCTGTCTTCTTACATCTTACTCCCCCCCACCTCTCTGCAGCGCAGTGACACTGACCTTGCTGTTTCTCTCACAAGACACCCCATCTCCTGACTCTCAGGATTCTTACTGGCTGTTCCTCATGCCTGTAATTCTCTCCCTTCTCATCTCCACCTCCTGGCTTCCCTGCCTTCCTCCAAATCCTGGTTAAAATCCCACCTTCGACAAAAAATATTTCCTACCCCTCCCCCCTTAATCTTTGTACTTTCCATCTGACATTACTTCAGATTTATCCTATCTATATCTTGTTTGTACATGGCCATTTGTATGTTGTCTCCCTCACCTCCAACTTAGGATCCTTGAGTATAGGAAGTTCTTTTGTCTTTCTTTGTATCCCTAACACTTAGCACAGTTCTTGGCACTTAGGAGATACTTAATACATATTCTTGACTTGAGTGAATGATTCAGGTCAGAGCAGAGGCTCATAAGTACAAAATTACTAGGGATCTAATTACCTGAGAACCTGAAGTACTTAATTACCGATTTGAACCAGTTTAAACTGATTTGAACCAGATTTATCTAAGTACCTATGGCAAGTATCTAAGTACTTATTTAACTAAATTCCTACCAATTAATTAATTGCCTAAGTGTAAAAATGCCTAATTACCTAATCATCTATTTACGTGAGTACCTAAGTGGTGTAAAAAGTGCCTAAGTACCTCATTATCTAATTACCTATGGACCCAAGTGCCAAAGGTCTTAATTATCTAATCAGGTGAGTACCTAAGTATCTAAGTATCTAATTACTATGCCTCTGAATCCTAAGTACTTAAGTACCTAAGGACTTACTTTCCTGTGTACCTAAGTACATAATTACCTGAGTTGAACAAATTTGAACCAGATTGAACAGGTTTAGACCAGGTTGAACAGGTTTAGACTAGTTTGAACTGGTACCTAAGTATCTAATTACCTAGTTAGCTGAGTACTAAGGATCTAAGTACTTAAGTACCTAATTACTATGTGCCTAATTCCTAATTACTCCAGTTGAACAATTTTGAACCAGACTGAACAGGTTTGGACCAATTTGAACTGGCACCTAAGTATTTAATTACTTAGTTAGGAATTAGATACATAGTAATTAGGTATTTAAATGCTCAGGTAATCAGGTACTTAAGTACCTAATTACTATGTATCTAATTCCTAACTAGGTACCTAAGTACCAAAGTGCCTAAATACCTGAGTATCTAATGACCTAAGTGTCTGAGTATCTAATTACCCATGGACCTAGGCACTTAATATGTTCCTAATTATCTGTGCTTCTAAATTTCAAAGTACTTAATTAAGTACCTAAGTAACTAATTAACTGACTTTTATACTTAAGTACCTATGTATCTAGTTACCTAAATAGTTTAGACCATTTTGAACTGGTTTGAACTAGATTTTTGACCAGGACCCAATTGAAATGGTTTGGAACAGTTTGAAATGGTTTGGAGTGGTTTGAACCAGATTGCCCTGGTTTGAACAGGTTGCCTATGTTCCTAAGTGCCAACTGTCTAGTTACCTAATTTGCTAAGTACCTAAGTGCCTTTGTACATAAGAACCTAATTCCCTCTATACTGTGATACTAGGTGATCTTATCAACTCCCATGGATTTAATTACCATACTCTGCTGACCTCCAATCTCAAATCTCCAACTACCTTTCAGACATTTAAACCTAGGTGTTCAGTAGACATCTTACACTAAATATATATAAAAAAAAAACCCAATCTCATTATTTTCTCTCATAAACTCTACTTCCCTCCTACCCTCCTTATTACTGTAGAAGGCAACAACATCCTTCCAGTCCCTCAGGCTTGAAACCTAGGAGTCATCCTGGACTCCTCACTATCTCTCACCTCCCCTCTCTCCATCAAAACTGTTGCCAAGGCTTGTTGATTTAATCTTTGAAACATCTCTAGTTTATGCTCACTATTCTCTTCTGACACTGCCACCATTCTAGTGCAGGCCTTCATCACTTCATGCAATAGTCTGCTATTGTAGGTGGGTCTGTCTGCCTCAGGTCTCTCCCCACTCCAACCCATCCTCCATTCAGTCAACAAAGTGATTTTCCTAATGTGCAGGTCCAACCATGTCACCACCTACTCAATAAACTCCAGCAGCTCTTTATCATGTCTAGGATCAAATAAAAAAATGCTCTGTTCAACATTCAAAGCCCTTCATAACCTCCTACCTCTCCTGTCTTCTAACACTCTACTCTCTGATAAGTAGAGTACTCTTCAATCCCATGACACCAACCACCTGGCTATTCCAGGAACAAGACACTCCATCTCTAGGCTTTGGGAATTTTCTCTGTCCTCCATACTTGAAATTGCTTTCCTTTCTCAACTACACTTACTGACTTCCCTAGTTTCCTTTGTTGTTGTCATTGCTGTTCACCTTTTGTTTTCGAAGAGGACCAATGACATCAGGAGGGTGTTGTCTTGACTTTCAAGTGAATTGGATTTAAGTGAGGCAGAGCTCTCTCCTCCAGAGTCATTGAAGCCCAACGGCAAGACAAAAGTCAAGATGAATAGAGATGGCCCAGGATGCAGTGAGTGACCTTGGCCTTTCTAAATTAAGATCTTTCCCAGCCCTCAGTTTATCTGAGGCAATGCCCTTTAAATGACAAAGTGCTAAAGCCTCAACTAAAATCTCATCTTTTACAAGAAACCTTTCCCAGCCCCTCTTAATTCTAGTGCCTTTCATCGATTACATATTTTCTGTTTATGCTGTATACTGCTTGTTTTGTATATATTTGTACGTTGTCTCCTTATTAGATAGTAAGTTCCTTGAGGGCTAGGACTGTCTTCTGCCTCTTTTTGTATCCCCAGTGCTTAACACAGTGTCTGGCACATAGCTGGTGCTTAATTGGCTTTGATTGATTACTGTTATGAAATAAGAGGTCCAACTAAACATCCCCAGAGATCCCTTCAAGCTTCAGATCTAGGGGTAACTGGTAGTAGGACTGCTGATACTCTTGCTGATGTCCGTCGTGCTTAGCCAGTCCCATTCTGCTCTCCTTAGCTCAGCCCCTCACCTTCAGCAATGTTGCTATACCAGGAAGCACTTCTGGGATCCAGAGAAAGGGTTTTCTCAGAGGGAGAAACTATAGCAAAGTTAATAGTGCCTGAGAAAAAGTGATAGCTTGAGAAAGACACGGCTCAGGCCCAACGCTACCTGTGAGCTTTCCAGCATCAAACGATCCAACGCACAATCTCTCCTCTCCTTCAGAAAGCAAATTCCTGCAGAGGCTCATCTCTATTTTCATAAGGTAGGTATAAACCTGACCTGGCCACTTCTACGTCAATCTCTGCAGTACCCTTTGTACTTGGCAGCGGCTTTGATTAAATAGACATTAGAATCACAAGAAGATCATGGGCTTCCAAGAAGTGGCTGCTGTGGTCCACGTGTCCAGCCCCAGCTGCGGCAGCACTTGTCACGAAAAGCAAAGCGGGTGGGTTTGCTGTTCATTAAGCCAAGCTTCTCCTTTACAAAAAGCAGAATTTGTGCAATAGTTGAAATTTTCTCAACATGGTATGAGAAACTATACATAGTTTCCAGGAATAATTTGTCTATAGTCCTCCTGTACTCTGCCCTGGTAAGACTGTATCTACAGCACTGTGCTCCATTCTGGGCCTAACAATTTGAGACAGACATTGATTAACTGGAGAACATCCATAGGAGGGTAATCAAGATGGTGAAGGGCCTTGATTCCATGCCATTTGAGGATTGTTGAAGGAGATATGTAGCCAGGAGGAGAAAAGACTGGAGGGGAGAGAAAACATGATAGATGACTTCAAGTGTTTGAAGGGTCGTCATACGGAAGGTAATAATGATAGCTAACATTTTTATAGGGCAGATAGGTGGCACAGCAGATAGAGTGCTGGGCCTGGAGTCAGGAAGAATCATCTTCATGAGTTCAAATCCAGCCTCAGACCCTTACTAGCTGTGTGGCCCTGGGAAAGTCACCTAACCCTGTTGGCCTCAGTTCTTCATCTGTAAAATGAGCTGGAGAAGGAAATGACAAACCACTCCAATATCTCTGCCAAAAAAAAAATGAAATAAAATAAAAATAAAACCCAAAAGGGATTGTAAAGAGTTGGACACTACTGAAAGGACTTGACAACATTTATATAGCACCTTAAGGTTTGCAAAGTACTTTAAATATATTATATATTTGATCTTCACAATCACCCAATGAGATAAGTGCTATTATTATCCCCATTTTACAGATGAGGAAACTGAGCCTCAGAAAGATTGAGTGACACGCCTGGAATTCAAACTCAGTTCTCATTTTATTTGGCCCCCAAGGGGTCGAATGAGGGGCAAAGGTTAGAAGTAGAAAAGGGCCAAATTTAGGCTTGATATCCAGAAAAATTCCCTAATAGGCAGAGTCCACAAGTGGAACAAGTTAGCTGAGAAGGAATGAGTTTTATCTCACCGGAGGCTGGATAACCATTTGCTAGGTATGTTGCAGTAGGAATTCATTTAAGGGTGGGAATATGGATTATGTGACCACTTAGGTTCCTTTAACTTTAAAATGCTGTGATCCTGTGAAACACCGAGCTAGGCCCCAAAGTCTGCAGGCTAACTTTTTTCATGGAAGCTCAGAGAGCTGAGATGAAAGTCAGGCTGGGTCCATGAAAATAATATGAGGTAATGCTAGCATTCTTATTCTTAGTCTCCTCAAACTTGGATAGGCCAGAGTTTCTCAATTCCTATTCCCTAGAATCCATTGAGCTGAGAAGGTGTGGAAGCAGAAACACCCAGTGCTGTCAGGAAGTTTATATTCTGAGTAGTAAGAGTGTGTTAGCACTTAAAGGTCTACACCCTGGAGATCATCCTCCACCATTTATATTCAAACGCAAAGCTGTAGACTGTTTTTATCTAATGCGGATATGAAATGCAAAACCATTTGCAGATTTTGGCAAGACGGTAATAACAATCAACAGGGCTAGAGGTACTGAGAAAATAGGAGAGCCAGGATGATCTCCAACTCATGCTGAATAACATCTTGCCTTGAGTTTTCTAGCCTCTGCCAAACTACACCCAGGCAGTATTATTCAACATAGATTAAATTCTTGTGCAAGGACTTGAAATTAAATGTGACTGAATTTGCTATTAATTCTGTGTCCATGGCGCCTAACCCTCAGTCTTCAACAACCAACAACCCTCCGCCCCCAGCCCTCCCCTCCCTTCATCCCCCTCTCCCCGCAAACCCCTACCCCATCTGCTAATCTCTAGCATAGGCTCTCCTCCTCTGATCGGTTTCTTCTCTGGCGCACCAGAATTGATCTCTATCTTTTGGGATATTGAGTGCCTTGGACTTGCATGCAAGGCAAGGAGAGATACGGAGTCCGCCGGTCGGTGGAGCATGGGGTCCTCTCCGGCGGGTGCCATTCCCCAGCGCCAGGGCTGTCTGGCATCCGGCGAGCCGGGACAATAGGTACCGCATTTGTGCGGAGCTATCTCTAATAGTAATCTGCGGGCTTGGATGAGCTAAGGCTGCAAACCCTCATTTCAGAAAATGGAGATGCTGGGGAGTTAGCAAAGCTGCAGAGCCCCAAAGCCTCTTACATTGCTAACTCTCCTCAAGGGCAGGAAAGGGCAGATGGATATGTATTTGCTGGCTCTCTCTCTTCCCTCCCCCTCCCCAAGTAAATAATGATACCCCTCCCTAGAAGGCCCTGCTTGGTCCCCGCAGCGTGCCTTGAGCTGAAGTTTAATGAGTGGCATTTTTGTGCTGATGGAAACATGAAAGCTGAGGTTCTCGTGTAAGGCCAGGGAGCGGAGCTGGGTGCTAGAAATTGGTTCCCTCAGCTAAGCCAGTCCTACCTGACACTGACACAGACTTCCTCAAGGGTTCTGGAGAAAAAGGAAGAAGGGCCAAAGGGGATTGCTGGACGTTTTGAAGTTGTGGCAGCAGGTTACCACTTCACCAAAGCATCTAACTTTACCTCCTTTTTTTTTTTTTCCTTTCTGGACGCTAAGGTGGGAATAGGATTGGGGGGGGGGGGGCGTTACTGAGAAGTAGGTGGATACCACCCGCTGGAGACCAGGACCTCTGTGGCCGCCTAGGCTCCTTCTTTCCCTCCCAGGCTGCAGCAGCGGGCACAAGGGGCTTCCATGCCAAGTCTGGCCCCCAGTGTGTCCTTTATGCTCTCTGCCAGGGGAGCCAGCGGGTGATGCTGCATTTATGATTCATGGGCTGCGGCCGCTGTAGAGCAAGGACACCAGGCAAGTTATGAAGCCATCAATCTTGGGTCGAAGTTTTCTGGAATGTCTCAGCTAGCGAGACTGAGATGCAGAGGCAAGTGTGTGTAGTTGGGGGATAGAGAGAGGAAAGAGGGGGGAGGGAGGAGAGCAGAGAAGAGTCTGAAAGGAAGTGGGGAGGGAGTTAAAGACATTAGAGACTGTCTGGCAAATATACTTTAAGAAAATAACCCCCTTATGCAACTGGGAAGTAAGAAATACAGGAAATGGGGTACAGAAATCTATCCTGCCCTACAGGAAAATAGAAGGGGAAGGGGATAAGAGAAGGGGGGGAGAGATAGAAGGGAAGGCAGACTAGGGGGAGGGGTATTCAGAATGCATGCCATCTTGGGTGGGGGGAGGGGCGAGACAGGGTGAAAATTTGGAACTCAAAATCTTGTGGAAGTAAATGTTGAAAACTAAAAATAAATAAATTTATTTAAAAAAGAAGAAGAAAAAAGGAAAATAACCCCCTCGTGAATCTAAGGCACTTGGAAGGAAGTTTTAACTAAGGTCACTGGTGTTACCTGGGGTAGGGTCATAGGATACTAATTAAGACAATAGAGGAGCCTAAGCCTGTTAAATTTCCATCCAACCTTTAAACTCTAGTGCCACAAAAACATTCTTGATTTTGCAAGTTGATAATGACTGTTTCCCATTCAGATCTCACACAGCACTTGGTTTTATACCTCCATAACGTACTAATCATGGACCCTGTGTGCAGTACGCTGTGTTTTTATGTCTCATCCTTGTCTTTAACTGTAAACTCAATGCTGGCACAGACGGAGTCTTTTGTAAACTTGGAATCAGGGCTCCCCTTCTCCGCCTCAGAACAGAGCTCTGCATAAAGTAGTAATTTATTAACTTTTTAAATGATGACTGATGAATATTGATTTAGAACTGGAAGCGCTTTAGAGATTATCTGGTCCAGCCCCTTCCTATCTGTTGATGAGGAAACTAATGGTTAGGAAAGCGAAATGGTTTGTCAGGTGATACAGTGGACAGAGTCTGAGTTCAAATCCAGCTTCAGGAACTAACTAGCTGTGTGGACAGATCAATTAATTTCTGTTTACCTCAGTTTTTTTGTTTTGTTTTTTGCTTAGGCAATGGGGTTAAGTGACTTGCCCAGGGTCACACAACTAGTGAGTGTTATGTGTCTGAGGTCAAATTTGAACTCAGGTCATCCTGACTTCAGGGCCAGTGCTGTATCCACTGCACCACCCAGCTGCCCCTGTGTACTTCAGTTTTCAGAAAGAAACTGAAAAGATAATAATAGCATTTGCATCCCAAGGTTGTTGTGAGGATAAAATGAGATAATTTTAAAGCTCTTAACAGAGTGCCTGACACATAGTAAATGCTATATAAATGTTAGTTGTTGTTTTCATTATTATTATTATTACCCAAAGCCATTCTGGGAATAAGTAGCAGAACCAAGGCTTATTATTATTAACTAATATTTACATAGTGTTTTACATATATGCTTTCATTCTATCCTCTTAACAACCCTATGAAGTTGGTGCTATTATTTTTTTTTTTACAGAGAAAAAACCAGTCTGAGAGGGGTAAAGACTTGCATAGCATCAGACCACTAGTAAATGTCTTCCTAATTGTCTTCCTAACTCTAGCTCTAAGTCCTCTCCATACTCTCTCCACCATGCCAAGCTGACATTAAATCCATGTGCTTTCAACTACACCAGGGGTGGAGAACCTGTGGTCTTCTAGGTCCTTAAATTAAGACTGAATGGATTCAGTCAAAAGGCCTCACCTGAGGACCTAGAAGGCAGCATGTGGCCTTAAGGCCACAGGTTCCCCACTCCTGGACTTTACTGTACTACCTTATGACTGACTTTAGCCATATAAATAGAATGATTCTGTGATTCTGTTGGTATAGAGAGCTCCTAATGAAATAAATCCTTTCACCAATGAAGTCCTGAAATTATTGGACAATTTACCACCTTAGAGAATAGTCTGGAGCCTTGCTAAATTAAGCAACTTGCCCAGGATCACATATGCAAATGATTAAGAGATAGGATTTAAACCTAGGTCTTCCTGGGTTTGTCTAACTCCCTTTTCAACTAACACCCTATTGGTTGCTCCACATTGCCTCTGCTGCTGTTGTTATTTAGTCATGTCCAACTCTCTGTGACCTGTGGACCATACTATCCATGGGGTTTTCTTGACAACAACACTGGACTGATTTGCTATTTCCTTCTCTAGTGAATTAAGGCAAACAGAGGTTAAGTGACTTGTCCAGGGTCCTGCATTTAGTAAGTGTCTGAGGCTGGGTTTGAACTCAGGTCTTCCTGATTCAAGGCCCAGTATATCCACTGAGTCATCTAGTTGCCTATACAAATAACCAAACCAAATTAGGGGTTCCTTGGCCCAATATTGAGTGACTTACATGATGCGACTCCCCTTCCCTAACTTATTTTCTATTATTCCTCTACTTGAATTTCCTGCTTCAAACTGGTTTCCTCAGTATTCCATAAATATATCTTCTCTATATTTATTCCCATAACTTTGTTAAAGCTGTGCCCCCCTGTCCAACCTTGGGATGCTATTCTCTTTCCCTGTCTCCATCCTTCATCTCAGCTTTTGCCTCCTTCATGAAGCTAGATAGAAAGCTGGTATCAGGACGATCTGGGTTTGGGTCTTGCCCTCAACACTTTCTACATATTTGACCCTGGGCAAGCTACTTAACTGCTATCAAAATCAGTTTCCTCATCTATAAAATAAGGATAAAAATATCTCTAGCATCAACCTATGTCCTTGAGAGGCTTGACTGAGATAATATTTGTAAAGAACATGGCAAACTTCAAAGAATTATCAAAGTGTCAGCTCTTATGCACTTTCCCCATCTGCTCTAACTACCTCACAATTTTGTTGTGAGTATTAAATGAATGGTCTGGTTAAATAGATGTGAGGGCCTTTGGGGAAGTTCAAAGTGCCCTACTAATGTAAATTATTGTTCTTCAATGAAGTCCTAAGGAAAAATGGAAGACAAGGCTATGAATGATCTACCAATCACTGTGGTGATGATACTCCCATGGAGCATGGGCCATAGTGGGAGTTGGAGGGGGGTGGAGGAAAAGTCTCAACCCAGCTTCGATAGTTCTTCTAGCACAGTATGCTTAGTCCCTGAGGACCAAGTATCATTTATCTAAATATGCCTTGTAATACCTAATCCTAATTAAAGATCTTGAGATGGAAGGGCCTTCAGAGATAATCTAATCCAAACTCCTCATTTTACAGATGAGGAAACTGAAGTCCAAGGCAGGGGGCATAAGTATCTTGTCCCAAAGTCACATATGTATCATAACTAGGTTTTGAACCCAGATCATAGGACTCTAGAACCAGCATTCTTTTCATTGTACCATATTTCTTCCTCAATCTAATACACTGCCTAACTCATAGCAGACATTAGTAAATACGATCTTTGGAGTCATCAATTCTTAGAATTAAAAGGAACCTTTGAGACCACATATTCCAATCAATCAACAAGCATTTATTAGTCTCCTACCATGTTCCAACTAATGTAGTAGGCACTGGGGATATGAATAAAAAGAATGAAATGAACGTCCCACTCAAGTCAGAAATTTACTCTGTAATATCCTTGACAAATGATCATCTAGCCTGTGCTTAACATTTCCAATGACAGGGAGAAGACACCATGGTACAGCAGGAAGCACCCTGCATTTGGAGTCAAGGGAGCTTGATTAGATTTCCACCTCTGCTTCTTACTATCTATATGATTTTGAATAAGTCATTTAAACTCTCCAGGTCTCAGTTTTCTCCTTTGTGAAGTAAGAGATTTGGATTAGATGACTTTGGAGGTGATTTCAGACCTATAGTTACTAGACTCACTACCATTTCATTTTTGAACAGCTTTTTTCTATTGAGCCAAATTCTACCTCCCTAAATTTTTCAATCCTTAGCTACTCTCTCTTCTAAATAACTCTTCAAATAGTTGAAAATAGCACTCATTCTTCTCTAGTTAATATCAATGATAATTATCCTATAGCACTTAAGGGTTTACAAAGCACGTTCTTCATAACTAACCCTTGAAGAAGGTAGGGCCAATATTATTATCCCCATTTTACAGATGGGGAAACAGTTATAAAAAGGGTAAGTGATTCAATCAAGGTCACACAGCTAATAAGCGTCAGAAATAGAATTCCAACCTACGTGTCCCTCCTTCTGACTCTTTCCACTGTCCCACTTTTGAAGGTAGATACAACTTCTCCATGCAGTCTTCTCTTCTCTAGGCTAAACGTGATCTTTGTATGTTGTGATTTCAAGTCCTCTCCCCACATTCTGGTTCAGTTCCAATCAATGAGTATTTATTATGTTCCTACCAAATATGAGGCCCTGTGCTCATCACTGGGGATACAAAGAGAAATTAAAAAGGACAGCCCCTGTCCTGAAGGAGCATCCATTCTGCTGGTCTCCTCCAGAAATACTGCAGCCTGTCATTGTCTTTTCTAACATAGTGGGCCTACAATTGAATGCCTGGTACAGTCCTTGTATGTCCTTAATAACTATTTGCTGAATTAAAGAAAATATTGCAGAAAAATGAATTAATGAACGAGTGGAGTGTGTGCATGAATACATGAATGAAGAAACTGCAGGAGCTGTGTTACCTGTCCTCACTCTGAGTCCTTCCTTGCTCAATGCTCTATTTTCATTCCCTCCCCATGCCCCTAAGAAGCTATTAATTTTACTGCCACACTGAGTGGTAATTTATCCCCATAGCAAAGCATGGAGAAGGTAAATCATTGAGAGAATGAAGATTTTTTTTTCTCTTTATATATTATGTCCTATTTGAAAATAGATGTCTCTTTTCCAAGCATACACCTCCCCCCACAAATGTTTGATTAGAAGATGAGGTCTCACATTTAGAACTCAAGGAAGCCAAAGGAAAGGTGCTTCTTGGGTAAGCTTCCTTTACTGATCTTGGCCTGGGCCTACTAGCTTCTCTGGGGCTGAGGGTAGGGTGGTTTTGTATCTATTCTGGCTAAGTCTCCTATAATTCTCCTGAGAAGCTATCTTCTTTCCAAAGGTCCAGAACCTAGATCTCTCCACCCCTAAACCTCATCCTCCCCTTATAGGGTATACCCTATCTTAATCAGAGACAAATTGGAGGGAAATTTTCTTTATTTTTGTATTCACCAAAGAATAACTATTAATTTTAAACCTCTTTTCCCTCAGATTCCCAGTGACTTCAATGACATGTGGTCTCAATTTAGGTGGTGACAAGGCACTTGGAACAAGATGAATGATAGCAACATGACAACTCACTTCCAATCCAGGGAAGTGTCTCTATATTTATCTGAGGAGAGAGTGTGATGAGCTCTGAACATGGAGCCAGAGGATCTGAGTTCAGATCTAGACTCCAATGCTAGCTGAATAATGCTGGGCATTAAAATTCTCTGAACCTCTGGTTCCCCATATGTAAAATGAAGATAATACCTTCATTACCTACCTGACACTGAGTGGGGGGCAGGGGGAGGGAGTAGGGGGTAAAAATCATTCTCCTAAAATAGTTGGTAAGAGTTCTAGTCTTGGATTCAAGAAGACTTGGGTTCAAATTCCACCTCTGACCCTTACTAGCTGTATAACCCAGGCCAAATCCCTTAACCAACTCAGAGCTTTAGTTTCCTTATCTGTAAAATGAGGATTTTGAACCAGAGAGTTTCTAAGTTTCCTTTCAGCTCTAAATCTATGCTCTTATGATCTATGACTTTAAATCACAATATAAATGAGCTATTAACATCAACATTTCTCTCTGTGTGTATATTTTTTCTGTTTCTGTCTCTTCATCTCTTTCTTTCTCTCTTAATCTCTGTCTCTATCTCTCTCCATGTCTTTATATCCCTGTCTCTCTATATTTCTGTCTGTGTCTCTATCTCTCTTTATCTCTCTGTTTCTTTCTGTCTCTGTATCCTTGTCTCTCTATGTTTCTGTCTCTCCATCTCTGTCCCTGTTTTTCTCTCTCTCTTAATCTCTCTGTCTCTCTATCTTTCTCTGTGTCTCTGTATCCTTGTCTCTCTCTATGTTTCTGTCTTTCTGTTTCTTTCTCTCTCTCCCTTTCTCTCTCATTTTCTAGGAATTAGAGAAGGAAAAAGGGCCAAACTTCTTATTTTTGAGGAAAGGATCATCCGTGGCAGATGGAGAAGGAAGGGGATCACCAATGTCAAATTACAAAATGTTCCCCTATCTCCTGACCCCTGAAGTGATTACATAGAGCAGTAAATGAGTCAAGCCTAGAATCTAGGACTCCTAACTTCCAGTCCAGGGCTCAGTGTCTCCTTGATTCACTCTTGTCTCATGTGAGAATGATCAGCATTTAAAGAAGCCAGTCAGAAGCTCTCATTCTTAGAGCTCATTTTCTGAGGATACATGAAATATATAAAAGCAATTGATATGAAGCTCTATGAAAAAAAAATCGGTTACAAACAATTCATATAACAAGCCCTGGAAGGCTCATATATCTTCCTAGATTTATTAAATTTCATTTCAAAAGTTGGTTATAAATCAGCCAACAAAACCCCTTTTGAAGCCTTCTCCAATATCCCCCATTGCTGTTATTTAGAGCCTTAACTGCCATTTCCACAAAAGACATAACATTCTCCATCGCTTTCCACAGCTAATAACCGCTGGCTGATTTAGAATGTCCTGCTTGGGAATTGGATTGAATGGATCCCAGGAGGAAAAGACCCAGAAGAGTATGTTGGGGAGGGGGAAGGAATAAAAGACTCCTTCGCTGCAGAGAAGTTAGGGACAGTAGGGCAGAGGAGGTGCATGGGCCTTCAGAACGTCTGCCACCTTCCAGCCATCCGTTCTCAGACCTTGCTCCTATTCAGAAAGTTTGCAATTAAATAGTTTTAATTGGGACACCACTCCTCCATACACACAGTGTTTAAATTATTTTGGAAAACAAGCTGTTTTCCAGTGCTAGTTTACATGCCAATAATTACTGTTTTCATTTTATTTTATTGTTAATCATAATTAGCATCTTATAATTCAATTCAACAAGCATTTTTTTAAAGTGCCTACTATGTGTAAGGGAAATGCACTAGGGTCTGGGAATACAAAAATAAACCAAAAATAGTCACTGCCCGCAAGGAGCTTACATTCTGAGACAGGGAGGGAGACGAGACAACATTTACACAAGCAAATAAATCAAAGTGACTAAAAACACCTTGGGAGTAGGAGTCATGTCATTTATCATTGTATCTTTCCTAATGTGTAGCATATGATAGTTATTTATAAGTGTGTGTTAGAAAAATATGAATCTCTTAAACCAGGTATGTCCCTGATATGAAGTGCCATTGAAAGATTACATACATGAGGGTGATTCAAAAATCCTACAAGATGTTTTTAAGTAATAGGTTTTATTATTACAACTTAATTTACTCAATAGTTTGAGAAACAGCATGACTTTTGTCAGTGGTTCTCAAACTTTCTGGTCTCAGAACTCCTTTATACTCTTAAAAATTATTGAGGACCCCAAAGAACTTTTGTTTAAATGAGTTACCTCTATCAATTTTTATCATAATAAAATGAAAGTGGATAAGATTTTTTAAATGTTTATTAATTTGTTTAAAATATAAACAAACTCATTACATACTAATATAAATAACATAATTTGTGAAAAATAGTTATATTTTCCAAAACAAAAAAAATTAGTGAGAAGAATGGCATTGTTTTACATATTTTTGCAAATCTCTTTAATATCTGGCTTAATAGAAGACAGCTGGAATATTATACCTGATTCTACATTCAGTCTGTTGAGATACGTTATTTTGAAGTACATGAAGAAAATCCAGCCTCACAGGAATATATAATTGGAAAGGAAAGGAACATTTTACTAGGTAAATAATATATTAGTATTATTAAGAGTATAGGTTTGACCCCATGGGCCCACAAAAACGTCTCAGGGATACCCAGAAGTACCAGGATCATACTTTGAGAACCACAGGCTTAGTGGATAGAAAGCTGGCCTTGGAGTCAGGAATATCTGGTTTCAAGTTTTACCTGTGGTACATATTGACTTGTGTCCTTGGGCAGGTCACTTAACCCCTCAGTGCTCAAGGAAACACTCTGAGCAGGTGCCTATCTGAATGGGTAGGAAAAGTTCTTAACAAGAGGCTCCCTCCCAGCTCATGAAATCACAGACTTGGTTAAAAAAAGAGTTCATATATAGGACTAGATGCTGTGAAGGATACAAAGAAGACAGAGCTTCTTCCCTTGCAAATCTTTTCATCAGGCAGAGCAGATAAAATCCATCCACCAAGAGCTCTAGAATGTGAAAGTGAAGTAAATGAGGAACAAAGTGCTTTGGCATCTCAGAGAAATTGGAGGATAGAGAATACTTCCTGGAAACAGTAGCCTTTGGAATAGTCTGTGAAAGATGGTCAAGAATTCAGCAAGAAGAACTTGGGGGAAGGGGCAAAAGCAGAGAAGTAAAAAAAAAAATGCAATGCATCGTAAAAATAGTCTAGTTAAGATGGAGAATAGTATGAATAAAGGGGAGAAATGCAGATAAAGTGGGAAAGGCTAGGTGAGCCAAATCAGCCAAGGCCTTAACTTTCAGGTAAAGGGAGCTATAGATGACTACCGTATTTCTTTTTCTACTTTTCTGCATTATCTCCTAAGAAAGTTAAACATTCCTCATCAAATGGGGCAGATTTTACAGGATAGAGTCCTTTGTTGGGATTTGCTGGTCTTTCATTTGGTGAGGCATCCCTGGGGCCTTGCCTTCCTCTCTGAAAATCTGCATGCCACTTGGATATGTCTTGTCAATTGAAGACATTCTATCCATAAATTCAACAAATTGTCAATCCCTTTCTCTAACAGAATCATTTTTCACATATAAAAATCTAATCACAGCCAGCATGTCCTCTGGGAACCATGTGTCTAGGGGGAGCAGCCATTTTAAACAAAGGGCAATCCAAGTCACAAAGAGCTGATCCCTCTTCCAGGGCTGCCATGCAGGCCTAAATATCATGTAGCCATGAAAATCATTGTACTGTGTGTAATACTCAGGTAATTAACCCAGTAAGCTGACTTTCTGAACAACTGTTGCACTTAGAAATAATAGAAACCACATCTCCTTTAAGAAATATTCTATCATCCAGATTCTGCTGAATTATATTCAGAGGCAATACTGGCAGAAGATACAAACAGGTTCAAGAAATATTTCAGATACATTCATTGCTTGCTCCTTTAGCAGCTGTTTCTTTGGAGCAAACAGCCTGTGTTAAGGTATGACTATGAAGCAAGGGGACCTGCATGGAAGTGTAGATTGTGGGGTTAGTCTCATTACTTAATGATGATACCTGGTATGGATCCCATCAGGGATGTGTAGTACAATCATCTGTGTAATAATATTCACCTGCCTAGAAGCAGGGACTGAATCACATGTTCTTTCAAAGTTTCTTCCAATAGAGTTGCTCAGTTGGTACTGATAAGATAAGATACTTCTAAGGATGATTCTGTGTTATGGCAAGTAGTTGGGACTACCAATATCTGAATCTATACCTCAACATGATGAATCCTATTATTAGCTAAATAATAAAGGTGTTTTCTTCATACAAGGATTGAGAAGAGGAAGAGGGAGATT
The DNA here is from genome assembly GCF_900497805.2 of Vombatus ursinus. Taxonomy (NCBI): domain Eukaryota; kingdom Metazoa; phylum Chordata; class Mammalia; order Diprotodontia; family Vombatidae; genus Vombatus; species Vombatus ursinus. The sequence goes on from NW_020951934.1 coordinate 910,142, forward strand.
GCTGATGTCTGTTGTTTAGTTGTTTTCAATTGTGTCCAACTTTTGTGACTCCTTTTGGGGTTTTCTTGGCAAAGATACTAGAGTCATTTGTCATTTCCTTTTCTAGCTCATTTTACAGAGGAGGAAACTGAGGCAAACAGGGTTAAGTGACTGGCCCAGGGTCACACAGTTAGTAAGCATCTGAAGCCAGATTTGAACTCAGGTCCTCCTGACTCCTGTAAAATGAGAGGGATGGACTAAATGACATCTACAACCACTTTCAAATCTAGCCCTATAGTCCTATGTCCTTATTTTGTATTATGTAGATGGACATATCTTATCAGTACATAGAGGACAAGGATAGATGCCCTATCTGGAAGTATGTGCTCAATTCTGTCAGTTCTCTCAGCGCTAGAAATTGGAAAAACTGCAGTTGTCTTTTGGTTGCCTGAGGCTTAGTTACTGCCTTCCCTCTACACCCCTGAATCCTCCTTCATGGAGGTTACTGGGAAAAGTTAGAACAGCTAAAACATCTTAGCAGATTCTGGAAGTTTTGTGATCAATCATTAAGGAGTGTTTCAAAGCTCTGTACAACATGGTCACTCCCTTCCCTTGAGGGTATCTGTTAACCCCTCTCATAGGAGAAGAGAGTTTCACCCTTTCCCCTTCACCTTTGATTTTGCCCTCCCCCCACCTGGGGAAAGGAAGGAGGGGGGAGGGGTAGCAGCTACAGCATGGGCCCCACTGGCAATGGCCTTCAGCCCTAGGGCAACCTTTGCCTGGAAGCATCACCCAGGTTCAGCACATCCTGCTCAAGGTAAAGAAGCTAGCCTCTGAACTTGGGTAAGCATGCTCTTTTTAAAGTTGTAGTTTTAACTGTTAATGATGAGATGTTGATTCTCTGTGTAAAGTAATTTGGAAAGGCATTTAACAAAATTGAAGTCACCTGATTGATAATGGGTTTGTTTCAAGTTTCAAATTGGTGAACTTTTTGTATCAGTTATGTTAAGCAATTTTTCATAATTTGTTTACCACTAAAATAATCTGGCTATTGTTTGTTATTGTTTTAATGCATAAATTTGCCAAAAAGCTTGTTTGAGTTTGATTTCCTGAGAATTTACAAGTGTATAGAAATAATCTCTAAAGCTGTGATCAGTGAAACTTGCTGTTTGAGGTAAAAACTGGTAGTATTTTATTTTGAATTGTCTGATGGATCATAATAATCCATCGATAATCAATAATCCACCATCTGAGAGAAATGCCACAAGCTACTCGGAGAATGTGATACTGGTGGGAAGTCAGCATTGGGAAAAGCTGAGAGGACAATTTTAGCCTCAGTCTAAGATGGGATCCTCCTGGCTCAGTTTCCCCATTATGTTCCTTTGAAAAGGAATGTTACCCACCTGGCTATTTCTGAGTCTGGCTATGAGGTGGATTTGATGCTGCATGGTTGGAAAATGGAATTATCTGAATCCAAACAGAGCTAAGGATGTTTTATCCTGTCATATTGGGACCTGCAGTCTTTTCTGTCAGATTTGTGTCTTCCAGACTACAGGCCATTCACCTACAGTTGGTAGCAAACAGCAGGTACCAGCCAATGTCTCCCCATTGTTCCCTGGATGCAACCTGTGTTTGGTTCCAATCAAACTCATCTTTGGGACCCCATTGAGGCAGGGACAGCTTTATGCCCCTTGCCAGCAGGAAGCAATTTCAGAAGCTGAGACCTTTGCCCTTACCCCAAAAGAATTTGGGTCCCATTTGTTTGAGGGGGGAATGATGGGGTTGGGATCTGGACCCCAGAAAGGAAAAACCCTGGACTTTCCCATGTGGCCAAATCTCTGACATTCACCTGGGGTTATAATCCCATCAACTGGCCTTTCATTGTGGCTACACCAATCTCCCCTCCATTTCTTATCTCCCTATGGCCCCCAGCCACTTCCCACCCTTAATCCTAACTAGGCTTCATTCTCCTTTGGCCATGTGGTCCAGGTCCCAGGAGTTCTGTTCAGCCCAGCTTACTGACCACTCTCATTCAGATCTTCCTTAGACCCCTCCTCCAGTCACCCCAAACTACTTGACCACTCTTAAATCCCTCCCATAGTCTTTCTGTATATAAGGTCCATCTTGTCTCCATTAAGGTGCTCAGATTCTTAAAATATAGCCACTGCTCAAATTCTTATAATCTAGCCAATAGCTCACTAATGTTCAGACTCCTTAAGAGTCTGCCCAATATGACAGATGTGCTAATAAACCTTGTCTTTGGCTGAAAAAAAAAAAGTTGAGAAAATGCACCTTCTTCCCTTCTTTTCAGAGGTAAAAGACCATGGGTGTGCAATATTACATGTCGCTTTAGTAATAATTTATGTGTTGATTGGTTTCACTGAACTGTCTTTCCCTTTCTTTTTAATTCATAACTATAAGGGATGACTTACTGAGTGCAGGGTATATATTTAGAATGAAGGTCATATAAAAACAAAAGACATCAATAAAAATAAAATTTAAAAAAGAAGAAAAGAAACAGCATTGGGAAGATTATGATGTTAAAAGTTTCCTGGGAACTCCTTAAAATTAAATCTTTCTGGTTCTTAAAATAAAAATGTCAGGAAAAAAGTTGTTCAGTATAATCAGAAAGTCATGTAACTCTACCCTCCTTCAGAAAGTAGTTGGTAAGTATCTGATCCCATGAGCTGATCTAAGATCCCCTTCTTCTTTGAATTTCTTTTCCTCATTGTTTTCTCTATTAAGCACTTCTCTATTAAAGAATATTTCAATCTCTCTGATAAGCCATTTCATCTTCTCCTCTGTTTGAGAGATCAACTTTTATTTTGTATACACATAACTTGGCTCTGGAAAAAAAAATATCATTCAATCAGCCAACAAGCATTTATTATGTATACTCTCTTTTGGTCATTGGAAATATCTCCTCACCCACCATACTTTCCAGAACTAAAATTCTCCATTCTCTGTCGCTTTTGCTCCTAAACCTTACACTGAACTGCTACCACAAAATGCCTATTTGCTAAATGCCTAATTTGTTGTTCCTCTTCTCTGCACTTTAGACTCCAATACTAGAGGTTCCTGAATTCATTTTTCTACATAGCAGGTTTTCCCACTTACTTTTACCTTTTCTCCCAACTTAATGTTATTTGATTATTTGCTGAAGTCATTTGATCTGCAATTAGGAGATTCCTGGAAATGATCTAATGAAAACAGAAGCTGCCTTCAGCCATTGTCTGAGAGAAGTTCCCTTGGGGCTGTCATCCATTTTTCCCCTCTCTTTCTTCAATCCTCTCGTTGCTGATGAGACTTCAGATACTTTCTCCTTGCTTCTTACTTTCTTTTAATATTCTTTGACAGTTTTCAGAAAAAGAAGTACAAGATAACAATAGCCATATTTTTAAGTATTCTAAACATTATATATATGTATGTATGTGTGTGTGGGTGGGTGTGTGTATAAATTAAAACAACTTAAAAGTTTCACCTTACCCTCATCATATTGGCAAAATTGACCCCCCCAAAAAAAGATAAATGCTGAAGGGACTATAGGAAACAGTTATACTAATGACTTATGAATATACTCTTAAACTGATGCAATCATTTTGGCAAGCAATTTGTAACCAAGCCCAAGCAATTTTTGAACTATGCATACTCTTTTAACTTAGCAATACCACTGCTGGGCCTGTTCACCAAAGAGGTCAAAGAAAGAGAAAACCACTTGTAAAAGGTTATTCATTATGTACAAAAACATTAAAAGAAGCTCTCTTTGTGGAAGCAAAGAACTAGAAACTAAGAGGGTGCCTATCAGTTGGAGAGTGACTGAACAAATTATAGTATATGAATATAATGGAATGCTATATGCTATAAGAAATAATAAAGGAGATAGTTTTAGAGAAACCTTGGAAGACTTATATGAACCAATGCAAAGTGACAAGGGCAAAACCAAAAAAATAGTTTATATAATAACAAGACTATAATGACAAATAATTTTTCATGAATTCTGATCAATGCAATGACCAACCAGTATACCAGAAGACTCATGAAGAAACATGCTACTTACTTCGCTGTCAGAGAAGTGATGGACATAGGGTACAGACAGATACATTTTGGGGGATATGACCCATTCCAAAATTTGTTTTGCTTGACTATGCATATTTGTTACAAGGATTTTTTCTTTCTCTTTCAGTTAGGGAAAGAGGAGTTAGGAAGCAGAGAAAGTAGGTTTTCATTGACTGAAAAAGTTAAATTAATTGTATTTTTAAAATTAAAGAAACAAATCGGAAAAAAAAACAAAGAATTTTTGAGGAGAATTGACTGTACCTGTTAAGAGCAATAAATAAGGGGTAGCTAGGTGGCGTGGTGAATAAAGCACTGGCCCTGAAGTCAGGAGGACCTGGGTTCAAATCCAGCCTCACACCAAACACTTGACACTTACTAGCTGTATGACCCAGGGCAAGTCACTTAACCCCAATTGCCTTTAAAAAAAAGAGCAATAGATAATCAATAAATATTTATTAAGCACCAATTATATGCCAAGAACTCTTCCAAGGAAACTATAGAAAGAATAACCTGTTTATTCCCAGTTGCAAGTGATCAGGAATTTACAGATCTTTGGGAAAGCTTATTCATTCAAAGATTTCTATTGCGTTTTTCTCCTTTAAAAAATTATTGAGGAGAAAGAAGTAAATAAAATTGTTTTAAAATATGTCAATAAAAATTTTAAATATAAAAAATTAAAGAAAGTTAATGTTTATGTAAGAAACTTAAAGCATTTCCCCATACTCCAAATCATTTGAAACACATACCCCACAGAAATGTTTGAGGAAAAATCAAAGTTGTACTCCTCACTCGTAGAAGCAGCATTCTGACCCTTCTTCTAAGCAGGAAGGCGCAGACAGCCATAACATAATCATCAACCAAGTCATTATTGAATACCCAGTATGTGAAAGACATTGTGCTAGGTTCTCAGGATACAGAGAGATGTAAGACATTGGTTCTGTCCTTGTGGAACTTACAAACTGGTTAGCTGGGGTAAAGTATCCGACTCCGGGCTTTAGCGCTCATTGAGCCAGTCAGTGTCCTATGTACATTCTCAGAACATAGCTAGCATCTCTTGCTCTTAGCACCACAGCTTTCTTCTTCACTACTTTTAAAGCTTTATAAATCTCAAGCTCCTGGCTTAATGCATTGAACCTTCTGACCTTCTTGGTCCCTGAGCCTAATTAGCTAATGGCTAACCAGCTAGTTGGTAATCCTTCCCATTTTTACTGATCCAATAGCTAATAGGGTATTTCCTTTTCTCCTTTCAAAAGAGAAAGGTGATGAAAGAATTTGCACATACAACTCTTTTTTTCTTATTGCCCAGAAAAAGAATAATTCATCCTGATATCCAGTTCACCCAGAAGTTAAAAAAAAATAATCCTTTCATCTGCTACAAGGTGTCAGGATGTAAATATTAAAAAACAAACCACAAGTCAAGGTGGTCTATGTTATGAAGGAATAGTATAGATAATTAGTGCTATAGGAATTTAGAGGAATAAGAATTGACTGTTTAGTAAAGGGATCACAGAAGGCATGTCAGAGGAGGTAAGACTTGAGTTGGATCTTGAAGGGGGAAAAAAGGAAAAGGAGGGGCATTCTGGAAAGAAGAGAACACAAAAGACAAGTCAAGAATAGTAGACCATTGACTCTAAGTTTGTGTGTGGCTATCTTTTCCCATCTGGAACAAAGTAGCCCCAAAACATAGAATGTTGTAATTAAAAGAAAAAGTGAATGTTATCTAGACCATGTGGTATCAAACTCAAATAAAAATGGATCCCTGAAGACCTCATATTAACTTAGAAGACCACAAATTAACATTATTTATGTTAAATTATGTTTTTATTTATGTTCTTAAATATTTCCCAATTACATTTTAATCTGGTTTGGCCTGCACTTGGGAGTTTTGTGGCCATGGACCAAGAGTTTGACACCTCTGACTCTGGTTTGACTACCCACCAAGTATAAGACTATTTCCTGCAATATCCGTGATGAATTGTCATTCAGTCTTTTCTTGAATACTTCCAGTCCTGTGGATCTCACTGCTTCACCTGGACTCCTATTCCATTTTTACACAGTTCTCATTTTTAGAAAGTCCTTTCTTATACTAAGCTGAAATCTTCCTCCCTAAAACTTCTAGTTCTGCTCTTTAGTGAAACATAGAATGAGTCTACTCCCTCTTTCACATGACAATCCTTTAAATGTTTGAAGACATGAATCATGTCACTGTCTGAATCTTTTCTCCCCCTAGCTTAAATACAAATAAGACACTTAGAAAAATAATCATCATCCAAGGGGCTAGTTCCTCCAACTCTTCACAAATAATGTAGCTTTGAGTCCCTTCATCATGTTGGTCACATTCCTCTAGACACTCGTCAGTTTAAAAAGTGGCACCCCCAAGTTGAACATAATATTCTCAATGTTGTCTTACCAATGCAGAGTACAGTTGGATGGTTACTTCTCATGATTTGAATACTAAGTTTCTACCAATGTAGGGTAAGAAATGCAGCATGACAGTGGTTAGAGGACTGGCCTTGAAATGGGGAAAACATGGTTTCAAGTGCTGCCTCTGACTCACACTGTTTTACCATGAACCCTTAAGTGCCCCCAGGCAAGTAGGACTATATCTTATTCACAAGTTGCTGATTTGCCCTGGTTAAGGTAGTTTCTACAGTGGGAGATTTCCACACCAATTATATCACAGATATTAACAACATTATCTTTTTTATAGTGTTTTACTTTTTTCCAGTTACATGTAAAGATAGTTTTCAGCATTCACTTTTATAATATTTTGAGTTCCAAATTTTTCCCCCTCCCTCCCTTTTCCCCTCCCCAAGATGGCATGCAGTCTGGTATAGGCTATACATGTACAAACATATTAAACCTACTTCCACATTAGTGATGTTGTGAAAGAAGAATCAGAACAAAAGGGAAAACCAAAAGAAAGAAAAAAAAGAGATAAAATAGTATGCTTTGATTAGCACTCAGACTTCATAGTTCTTTTTCTGGATATGGATAGCATTTTCCATCATGAATCTTTTGGAATTGTCTTAGATCATTGTATTGCTGAGAAGAGCTAAGTCTATCAAAGTTGGTCATTGCACAAAAAAACATTATCTTTTTAAAGAGCTACATCACACTACTATTTCAATTTGGGTTTATAGTCAAAGAAACCTCCCAAATATTTCCCAAGTGAAATACTAGCAAACTAGTAGACTTCCCCTATCCTGTATTTATACAATTGATTTCCTAAATGTAGGAGTTTATGTCTGTCCCTATTACATTTCATCTCTAGTTTCAAACATTGTTTCAGCCAGTCAACATCATTTTGAAACTTGAGTCTGTCCTTTATGCTACTATCTCTCTCAGCTGTGTGTCATCTGTAAAGTTAATAAGCAATCCTTCCTTCTACATCTTCATTTAAGTCATTGATAAAAATGTTGAACAGGACAGAACCAAGGACAGAGTTCCAAGGTATCATATGACTCATCCTCAATTTGAACAGAACCCCTGCTATGAGGTTTTGAACTTCCAAGCTTCTCCTGCTGAGCAGGCAAGGGAGATGACTGGTGTCTCCTCACTAATTCCACTGGTGAAAACCAGAGCTACCCTATCCTGTATTTAATCCTCCCCACTATCTATTAGAATTCACTAAGGCTTGTTAAGCCTCATTTCCTTGAAAGCCTATCAGGTTTCGGTTTCATCAAAGTCAAGTGTATTTAATTAACTGCTTCCAATTCATTTTGGAAGAGGTCAAGTCCTTCCAAAAGGTGCTCAATAGAGTTACCAGTGTTTTCATAGGAATTAAACATATAATACAATAGCCCCAAATAAGCAAGCTTTGTACATGCCATTATTGCTACCTCTTTTGCATACAATTGAATAAATTAACTTTGGCTATGATACATTAATCCTCTTTGCTAAGCTAAGTAATTTCCACCTTGGATCCAGCATCTGACCTGGAGTATTGGAGTTTCCATCCATCTTGCAAGCCAGTAGGATAGGCTGGAGAACATGGGGCCTGTGCAGGGAGATCGCTTGCCCCATCTGAGACAACTAAGCTTCTCTGAGGAGTTTCTTCCACTAGATTCAAAGGCATCAGAGAAGGGGAAAGTTGGCTCAAAAGGTATTTGTATGAATGTGCACACACATACACAGTCACATCCCTGGAAGGTCTGGAGAAGCAGAGAACTCTCATTCCCTAGATCTTGAGAGGCTATAGTTAAGACCAGGCAACACTTTAGTGAAACCTAAAAGAAGATTTTGCTTTTTTTAACTTTTAAAATTTTTAACTTTGTTTTTGGATTAAAAAAAAAATTAATGGTGGCACAGTCTGATTGCTAAGGTGGGATAGGAAAAGTTGCAGAAGCATTTTGTTTGAGTATGGTGCCAGGAGCTCTGCATTGAAAGTTGCTATGTAGTGATCCAGAGAGTCATCCAGGAAAATAAAGTGCCTCCTTCTTTAATTTGGTGCTCACACAAACTTAGAAGTGTCCTAGAAACCATCACCCTCCTTTCCCCCCTCCCCCATTATCAAGCTAAAGTACCTGAGCCTTCTCTTTTTCACTTATATACACATCTGGCAAGTTGTTATATTGATCTTTTATTCAAACAAATTCAAGTCAAATGAATTCAGTTCAAGAAGTATGCATTAAGTGTCAACTATGTGCCTGGCCATATAATAGATATACGGGTATAAAGACAAAAATAAAGAGATTCTGTTTTGCTGGGGAAACACGATATTCAAAAACCTAACTAAAGACAAAGTATATAAATGTATGTGTGTGTGTGTGTATGTGTAAGAGAGAGAGAGATCGAGCACTCATACTGGCAGTTGGGGATATCAGGAAGGGCCCCATGTAGGAACTGGCATCCTAGATAGTTCTTGAAGGGGTGAGGGTTAGAATCTGGGTGTACTCTAGACAGGGGATAGCTTGTACAAAAGCATGGAGGCAGAAAATTGAATGGTATGATAGGGAATGGCTAGCAGATAAGTTTGACTAGAGTAGAGAAGGTTTAAAAAGGAGAAATATGAAATAAAATTGGAAAGGTTGATGGAAGCCAGATTGTGGATACTTTTAAATGCCAAGCTGAAGAGTTTGTAGTTTATCTTAGAGGCAATGGGGAGCCACTGGAGATTTTGAGGAGAACGACATGGTCAGATCTATATTTCAGTAATATCAAACTAGCAATTATGTGGAGGATAAATTGGCTAGAGAATGGAAGCAGGGAAACCAATCAAGAGGCTATTGCAATAGTCTAGGTGAAAGATAGTGAAGGCCAGAACTTGGATCCAAGCGTTGTGAGCAGAGGGAAGGGGATGAATGAGAGAGATGCTATGACTGTAGGATAGATAAGAATTAGCAACTGATTGTATACAAAGTGAAAAAGAAGGGAAGGTTAAGGATGACCTGAAGGCTGGAAACCTGAGTAATTGGAGGGATGATGGTGTGCTCAGTAGAACTGGGAAAGTTTAGAAGAGAAACACAATGAGCTCCCTTTTGGACATATGAAGTTTGAGATTCCTTTGGGACATCCAAGAAGAAATAACCAGAAAGCAATTGTAAAGCAATATTGTAATTCAGGGGAAAGGCTATGACTAGACATATAATCTGCATACAGATAATAATTGAGCTCCTGGAAGCTGATGGGCTCACCAGGAGAGAGAAAAGAGGACCTACGGCAGAACTTTGGGGAATAACCACGCTTAGTGGAAGGGTCAGACAAGTATGACAAAAACCGAAATAGTTTTCTCTTCAAGTCTGCTCTTATTATTCATTAAAACCTGATTTTTATGGAAAAGAGTGTTGAAGCAATACATTGTAAAGATATTCTAAAACTGAGAGATATAGCTAATGCATTGAATGATAGAATTAGAATCAAAAAAATATCTTGACAGGCTAAAACATTGGGCTAAATCTAATAAGACGAAAGTTAATAGGAATAAAGATAAAGCCTCACACTTAAATTAAAAAAAATTAACCTCCCAAATACAAGCTGGGGGAAGCATGGTTGGTTAGACAGCAGTTTCTCTGAGAAAGATCTAGGGGTATTAGTGTATTGCAAGATCAAGTTGAGTCAGCAATGTATAGCCACCTAAAAAGCTAATGTGATCTTGTGCTGTGTTAAGAGAGGTATAGCTTCCAGGAATAAGCAAGTGATAGTCCCACTATCTGCCCTAGTCAGACCTCATCTGAAATATGGTGTTTAGTTCTGGATACAACATTCTAGGAGGGATACTGATAAGAATATGGGCTTTGTCTTTGTATCTCTATGCTTAGTACAATTCCTGATACATTTTAAAAGGTTAAAAAATGCCTATGGATTGATTGGTATAATGGAAAGTATTGAAAGGAGAAAAACCAGAAGGCTGAAGTATATCCAATTCATGTCATTTGAGGATTAGTTAAAGGAAATGAAGAAAAGACTCAGGTAGGACAGGAAATCTGCCTTCAAATATTTAAGGTCTCTCCTATGGACAAAAGATAAGATTTATTCTGTTTTGCCATAAATGGCAAAACTAGGAGCAATGGCTAAGTTCTCAAAGCAGCACATTTAGGTTCAGCGTAAGGAAAAACTTCATGACAATTAGAACTATCCAAATGTGAATGGGCTGCCTCAGGAGATAGTGGGTTCCCCTTAATTAGACATCTTCAAGCAAAGGCTAGATGACAACTTGTCAGGTATATTGTAGAAGGGATTCTTTTGGGAATGTGGGTTGCACTAGATGGCCTCTAGGATCTCTTCCAATTCTGTGAAATAAGGATTTTCTGTATAGATTTAAGAGGGAATTGATGTTAAATACTGTCCTCAATCCTCTGTATGCTTTCCTTATATTTCTGTGTCATCTCCCTTGCAAAATGATGGGCATAGTTGTTTGTTGTTGTTTTTCCTTCATTCTCAAAGAGGACCAATGACATCAGGAGGGTAACCTCTTGACTTGTAAGCAAATTGGATTTAAGTGACAGAGCTGTGCAAAGTCACCAGCCTCACTCTCTCCTCCAGGGTCATCCGAGTCCAGTGGCAAGACCCAGGTCAAGACAACTGATGACAGCTCCACAAACACAGCTGAAGACACACTAGGGAGATGCACAGCTGTGTAGGCCACTGCTTTCAGTGTGGCGGACATCATGAATATGTTAAGACAGACACGATGTAAAATCTTTTATCTTACATTAGAAATTTTAGCACTAACCAAATTTGACTAGTCAGGAAACTAGTGAGTATTCATATAGCTGGTAAACTTTATATCCTCCCTTACAAATAAATCAGTTACTAGCCTTCACCATGCACGGGATTTGAAAGAGAGAGAAGTTGGATATGTAACTAGCCTACAAGACATCTGGAGTGACAGGAACATCTCAGGTTTCCTATCTTTCCAGTTGTCTTACGCTTAACTCTTTTCCATATATTTTATGATCCAGTAACACCTGCCTTCTTTCTAATCCTCACACATGGCACTCTAACTCCTCTCTTTATGCCTTTTGAATGGCATGCCTTTTCTGGAATGCAATACTCCCTCCTTGTCTCTACCTCCTGGCTTCCCTCAAGACACATCTCAAATCTCAACTTCTGCAGGAGGCCTGTCTGCTCCTACGTACACACACACACACACACACACACACACACACACACAC
>NW_020951934.1:921802-983153 GCF_900497805.2 Vombatus ursinus
ACACACACACACACACACACACACACACACACACACACTGCTAGGGTCTTGAGATTACTTTTCATTTACACTTCATATATCTTGTATTACATACTTGTTTGCATGTTGTCTCTCTTACTAGAATGTGATTTCCTTGATGATAGAAACCTGTCTCAAAAAAAAGAGGTTTTTTTTTTATTTCTTTATATCCTCATTCCCTAGCATAGTGCCTAGAACATAATAAGCACTTATAAATGCTTGTTTAACCAACTGACTGACAATAAAGGTAAAGGATGCCATGAGGTGTCAGGCCATGGGACTAGTCAGATTAATAGACTACAAAAGGGACACTAGGAAGGATATAGCCCCTTTTATCCTGATCCACCAGGGCTCTGGGGAGCTTTCCTCTTTGACAGAGTTCTGAATGAAGATTCCCTACCAGACTTATTCTCCTCCACCTTCTAGAGAAGGCCTTGGGGAAAGCTCTGAGAAGGAAAGAGAAATGGGAAAGCACAGATTGCTGGATATTTGCTGCAGGCCTTGAGAGAAAATTAACCAACAATAGGACTACTTCTTTGCAATTCAAGGCTTAACATGAAAGTGATACTTGGATGGATGGATGATATTGTTGATGTGAGTACTCCCTTTACTCATCCAGAAATGCACAAACAAACCCATCCATGACTTCTCATCCTCTGTGTGATAGATTGCTTTTGAGTTAAGAGCTGGGCCACTTTATACAATGATTACAGTCCAATTTCTCTCTCTCTCTCCCTCTCTCTCTCTCTCTCTCTCTCTCTCTCTCTCTCTCTTTCTCTCTCCTTAAGCAGAAGAGGAAACATCAACCCATAATCCTCCTATTCAGCATCAAGTTTTGGTCTATATCAGTTTGGGGTTTTTAATTGGGAAAGTTTCTTGGCTTGGAGAGCCCAGAGGATGGGCTGTCCAAGACCTATCTCACACCCTGAGACCAGCTGTGCAGATGGGGCTTTCAGCTTTTTGCCTCCTGACACTGCCCTTGGGTGTACTTAGCACATTCAGCTCTGGCCAGACTTCCTGGCCAGAGATCCCATCAGGGAATCATAGTGCTGTGGGTCATTGCAGCAGAACATTACTTCTCCAGCAGGGGCAGTTGGCTTGGCCCACAAATAATAAACTGAACTGAGCCATCCCCACAGCAAGGGAAAAGACAAAGACAGTGAAGAAACAAAACCTAATCAGAGGTGTCTAACTGAAATCTGATCAGCAATGAGAGGAGAGAAAAGAGAGGCAGAAACAAGAGGTGTCTGGAAGTTCAATTTCTACAGAAGCCCTTAGAGAGATAGCTGAGGACAACTTTTGTTTGCATTAGGGCTTCAGCAGGATCCTACTGATTTCAGATCAAATGCTCAGTGGTATCATATCCACTATAACTAAAACCTCACTTTGGTATGCCCAGCAACTAAGCCTCAGGGCAATGAAGCGGCAAAGCAAATAGGCAGCTTGCCAATAGAGGTAAGTACAAGAACTAGCAGCAAGGGTCAGGGAGCACTGAGGATCTCAGGTGCAGTAAACATGTAGGGCAGGAGAAATTTAACAGTGACCCTTGGAGTGTGTTTTGTTTGTGTTTCAGCCAATACCAAGTAACATATGCATGTAGTACGCTGTACTAGCTAGTCCTCCTCCTAGAGAAGAAAGTGTGAGGGATAAATAAACATCTCTCTATGCTCCCAATTTTCAGGGATGGCAAGGTGTTCCTTGAAGGTTTGAACAAATATTTCCAAAGGAAAAAATCCAAAAAGGAAAAGGGTTTAGAAGATAGAAGAATATGATGTGGAGAAGGAAAGGGAGCAGAATCACTGAACCTTTGGAGCTTTGTTATAGTTTTGAAGCTTTCCTCAAATGAATGGAGTTTGACCTTCTGATAAAGAAGCTGATTTTTGTCCTCCAAGTAATGATGACAGGAATCCAGCAGTGCTACCACGAATGGTGTCCTCTGGTATTGATGAGAAGGAGAGTAAAGTGGTGGTTGGTTATTCCAGGTCTAGGATTACCAACATGGCCATATGTTGACTTGAAACAAACAATAAGTAAGTATGTTGCTTTCTGAGCATGAGTATCTGGGATGTAACTGAGATCCATGCAAGACTTATAAAACATGATGATCACTACCCACCTCTGGGAACAAATGACAATTTCACAAGTAGCCTATAAAATATTACTAGTAAATATAAAGTCCTGGGCATGAAACTCAATACCTGTGGGGAACCTGCAGCCTTGAGGTCACATGTAGCCTTCTAGGTCCTCGGCTGTGGCCTTGTGACTGAGTCCAAGTTTTACAGAACAATTCCTTTTATTAAGAGGATTTGTTCTATGAAGTGTGGATTCAGTCAAAGGACCACACTTGAGGACCTAGAGGGTCACATGTGGCCTTGAGGCTACAGGTTCCCCACTCCTGCCTTTGGAGAACAGGTGCTTTTCTTCACTGCTATATTGAAGGCAGAGGCTTCAGAAGAGAAAAGCAAGTTTGGAAATAAATAGTTGGTTAAGGAGATGATATCTGATAAAGGAATTCAGATCTCTGGACCTAAGACTGAAGTTATAGGAATGATAGGCTTTTAGCTGTAGATAAAGTACATTTAATGAAAACTAATAAAATAGATTATTTGCCCAAAGATCTGCAAATCTGATCAAGAGGGCTTTAAAGTAGAAATGAGGTGGGGGGGGGAAGTAAAGCTGTACACTTATGTCTGCAAAGCCGGATACCACAGAGAGTGGCTGGTATAACATGTGAAGAATAATATCAATATTATTAAAGAAAAAGAATTGTAATAAAATCCATGGCCTCAGGTGTATATACAAAAGTTAGCAGATTATGGGCATCATATATGATAAACTAAATGTCTTAATGCAGGGAGATAAATTTTACTTCATAAATATTGCAGAGATTTGGTGGGAAATGACCTATAATTGGACTCCACAGGTATGGAAGGAAAGAACTTATTCAAAAGAAAACCATTAGAGAAAAGGGGTGGTAGGGTAGTATCATATATCAAGAAGATAAATTCATTTAAGGAAATCCATAAAATAAAAGAGAAGCATAATTGGAAAAGATTTATGTAAGCATAGGTGGAGGGAGAAACAGAAGAGACACTATGGTAGAAGCATCCTAAGACCACCAGATCAGAAGTAGGAAACGAATAATGAATTTGGAAAACAAAGCACACACCTGATATGGAGTTATGATATTGAAGTCATAGGGAACATCAAGTATTCAGACATTTGCTGGAGCTCTCTCTATCAGCCAAAAACAGAGCTATTGATAAATTGATTTGTCTTAATAACAATTTCATTCTTTAAAAAAAAAGAGAGGAAATGATGAGGTAAGCTACTAATCTGTATTTGACTCTCAGTCATAAGGAAGAACTGGTGATGAATTAGAAATGATAGGGACTATCAGAGCAAGCAATAACTCTCAGAGTTTATGGTAAATACAGTGGTAAACACCAAGTATAGTCTAACAAATACCCTAAAGTTTGGGAAGATGGATTTCACAGAGTTCAGAGAAGAGATATGCAGAATCCCTTAACCTAAAATTCTACAGGGGAGGCAGCTATCAAGAGCAAAATAGTGATAACATACACAGTTCCAATGAATAGGGGAGAAGGCTGTCTAGCGAGTGATGTGAATGCAAAGGACCTCACCAACCAAGTGACATTTTTAAAAGACATTTACAGAAGATGGAAGCAAGGATAACTGAGGACAAATGTAAAAGAGGAACATGGTTCTGAAAGAGGAATGTCAGGAACAATAAAGTTCAAAAGATTTGAGACTGGTGATGAATGCTAAGGACAAGAAAATGGCCTTTAAAACATGTAGGAGGCAAGAGGAAGATCAAAGAAGGCACAGAATCTCTTGTCTCGGTAGATGGGGTGCTGATAACTTTAAAGAGAGGTGGAAATGGGAGAACTGCTCAATAACATTTTTTTTTTGTTTTCCCAACCAAAAAGAGGATACTTAAGAGTATGAAGGTTCTCATATTGGGTGACTGACACTTGAAGTCAGGAAATATAAATTTGAGTCCTGGCTTTGTCATTACTAACTGTCTAACCTTAGGAAAACTCTGAACCCTAGTTTTCTCATCTGTGAAATGGAAATAGTGATATTACTTGTGAGGACCAAATAAGATAATGTATATTAAGAATTTTGTGACCTAATATATTCTATTGCTCCAACATATCTATAACCTTATCAATGGGGCTACTCCCTCTACCAATGCAGGCAACCCACTCATACCTGGCCAACTTGAATAGTTCTTGTGCATGGTCTCCCTTGAATTTTCTTAACATTGTGTAGATATCAGTGGTGCATATTAGCTATCCATGGTGCTCTGTCTTGCTCACATGCTCTTGCTCTCTCTCTCTCTCTCTCCCTCTCTCTCTCTCTCTCTTTCTCTCTCTGCAACTAATCTATCTTTTTTATGATCCTATATTTTTCTGATAACATCCCTTAAACTGCTCCTCCTGTGTAATTTCACCATTTGTGATGTGTTGAAGCCCACTTGTGCCCACCATTCACCTTCCTATTGCCCTTTGGGTCATCCTCAACTTCAGTTCTTTGGTGATTGTAGTATCCTACAAATCACAGTCATTTAAGATCCCAAGAAAAAAATATTGGTGTTAAAAAGATGAGCCTTTGTTTCAGGAAGAAGTTTTGTGCCGTTAAAGGAACTGTACAATTTCCCAAAGGAAATGCAACCCACTCTTATCCTCCTGTTCAATTCTTGTCCTAGTTCATTGCCCATTTGTAGTATCTGGCTCTTTTCCAACAAGATGTCTCCCATGCATTCCAAAATCATAACAGATTCCTTGAAAGATGTAACAGATTGTTCTATGACCCTCTGATTATTAACATCGAGTGAGGCATAAAACAGTGAGAGATACTCACTAAAGGTCTTTGTCACTATCATAGAGAATTGACTCCAACACAGAGTCCAAATCAAGGATAGATTCTCTATAGATTAGGTATTCTTAAGTTGGGAGTCTGTGAATTTGTTTTTTTTTTATAACTATACTTCAATATAATTGGTTTCCTTTGTGGTCCCTATGTATTTTATTTTATGCATTTAAAAACACCATTCTGACAAGCCATTCACAGGCTTCACAAGACATCTAACAGGGTCCATGATACAAGCAAAGGTTAAGAACTCCTGGTATAGATGGTGAGGTCCTCCAGATGCTTCTCCTTGCAAATCACATTGTACTGATTGTATAAAAGCCCTGGAACACTGCAAACATTGTAGAGCCTCCTAAATGTAGTCTTTCCACACAAGAAAACTGATTGGATAAAGAATGACTCTTGTCCAGCTTATGCTATGAAATTGAAAAGACAACCAATCTATAAACCTCATCCATCACTAATCTAAATGCCCTATAAAAATGTGAGCTATCATTATTCTTCTTCTTCTTATTATTATTATTATTATTGCCACTATTATAACTTTAACTTTGAATATGCCCAAGCTTATTTGGACCCACATAGGCATCTTTCATTTAAACAGTATACACATTCTACCATATGCTTCACCTATGTGGAGTCAAGAGACCTGTGTTCTAATCCTTGCTTCTCCATTTTCTTTTTCTTCTTTTATTTTCTTTTTAATGTTTTATTGATTTTTAAATACCACTGCAATTTCCTAGTGATTTCTCTCCCTTGAAACAAAGAGACTTAACTCCTTTTTTTCCCTTTCCTAGGACCAAGCTGCTCCAGTTTTATTTATTTATCTATCTACCTATCTGCATATTTTTCTCTTTAGAGGACAGGGACTGAATGTGTGATATCCTTGGTATAGGAAGTAGCCTGGTGATGAAATTCCCTCTATGAGTGCAAGCTGGTACCTTCTCTCTAACTTAGAGAATTGCCTGGAGCACTGAAAAGTTAAGTGACAAACTCATGGACACATAGCCACAATGTGTCAGAGGTGGGATTTTAACCCAAGTCCTCTTGGCTTTGAGGCCAGCTGGTTCCTCCATTTTCTAAATGAGTCATCTTAAACAATTTACTTAGCCTTTGGGCCTCAGTCTCTTTTTCTGTAAAATGAAGGGAATTGATTACATTAGGCCTTACAACTCTAATATTCTGTGGTTCTTTAAGGAAAATAGTTGAAGTAGAGTGAACAATGTGTGCTTAGAAAAGTGGGAAATAAAGTTGGCTAGACAAGATACTGATGGCTGCCTATTGTAGTGGGCTTAGGAAGTCAATCGTTCATTCAACAGGCATCTATCAAGGGCTTAAATGTGCTGAGGATACTAACAAAGGCAAAAATGGTCCCTGCCTTCAATGAGCTCTCATTGAACAACAATGCAAACATATATATATATATGCATATATATATATGTAGGATATAGAAAGAGTAAATTGGAGATAATTTCAGAGGGAAGGCATTAGCATTGAGGGTGATTAGGAAAGGCTTTGTTAAGATGGTGAAATTTGATCTAAGACTTGATGGAAGCCAGGGAATTTGGGAGTCAGAGAAGAGGATTAAGAGCATTCCAGGCATGGGGGATGTCCAGTAAAAATGCGTGGAGTTGGGGCAGCTAGGTGGCGCAGTGGATAGAGCACCAGCCCTGAAGTCAGCAGGACCTGAGTTCAAATCTGGACTCAGAACAAACGTTTGATACTTATGAGCTGTGTGATCCTGGGCAAGTCACTTAACCCCAATTGCCTAAAAAAAAATGCCTGGAGTCAGGAGATGAAGTGTCTTGTTCCAGGAACAGCAAAGAGATCAATGGCACTAGATCATAGAGTATGTAGGAGATAATAAAGTGTAAGAAGGAGCCAGGTTATGAAACGATTTAAAAGCCAAAGAGAAGGTTTTATTTGTGATCCTGGAGGTAACATAGAGAACCACTAGAAAAACTTAGATTTGATCGAGCAGGAAAGAAGGGAAGTCTTTAGAGACCTTTAAAAAAGGTAGTAGCATGATAAAAGCATTGTTTAATACAGATTAGTTTGACTGCAGGGTGAAGGATGGATTGCAGTCAGAATAGTGCAAATGAGGGTAGCAGAAAGGTGCAGCAGAAGGAACCCATATTTGGAGTTAAAAGAACTGAGTTAAAATCTTTGCTCTACCACCTGCTAGTTGTATGACTCCAGGCAAGTCCCTTTGTCTCTCTTGGCTTTCTATAATATCTGTAATATGAAGACTTGGGACTAGATGATATCTAGCACCCCTTCTTGCTCTAAATTTGATGCTGTAACGCTCATCTTCTAAAAAATGAGCAATCTAAAGGTTTCTAAGCTCAGAGATTTAGAAGTAGAATTGATCTTAGTTATCTAATCCAACTACATCATTTTATGGATAAAGAAACTGAGGCAAAGCAAGGATTTAAAACTCAGATGGGTCCTTTGACCTCAAATCCAATGATACCTGAGCCAACAGCAGCAAACAGACCTGGGTTGTGGGTACATCAGTGGGAACCACTCACCTGAAGGGATTTTTAAAAGGAAGTGCAACTCGCCACTGGCCCTCAGACCACAGTTTTGAAGTTAAAGGGACTGTGGAGGGGGAGCAGTCATACTGGGACCAAGCCATATCAGATGGAATTGTGTCTTGCTGTGAATTTAAGACTTACTTATAAAATGATGAATATCAATTTAGAAAAAGCATTTGATGATCTGAATGAACTTTTCAGCCATCCATGTCATGCTGTTTTCACTTCAGCCACCATTCCCATCCCTTTGTCTCCATTTTTACCTCCCTCCCAGCCTCATACTTAACCCCTGGGACTAGAGGCTCCAATAGGAGAACCTGCACCTTCTCTTGCCTATAACCAGGCCTCCACCACACTTCCTGGCCATCTCCACCTCATGCCACCTCTTCTCCACCTTCCATCTCCCCTCTAAGTGTTGTCTTCCCCCAATGATACACACTCCTTTAAGGGTAGGGGACTGTCTTTCTTGCTTGTATTTGTATACCCAGCACTTAGCACAGTGTCTGGCACATTGTTCAGTCATTCAGTCATATCAAACTCTTCATGACCCTGTGGACCATATTGTACATGGGTTACTCTGGCAAAGATGCTGGAATGGTTTGCCATTTCTTTTCCAGCTCATTTTACAGGTGAGGAACTGAAACAAACAGATTAAGTGACTTGCCTAGGGTCACACAGCTAGTAAGTGTCTGAGGCCAGACTTGAACTCAGGTCTTCCTGACTCCAGGCCTAGGGCTCTATTCATTGAGCCATCTAGCTTCCCCCTATGGATGGCACATAGTAAGTATTTAATAAGTGCTTTATCTGTCTGTCAATCTATGTATGCAGAGTGAAGGAACAAAACATATATTATATATTTATGTATGTCTCTATAGAGCCGTTGTGCTGAACTCATTGTTGTATGCCTGTGAAACCTGGGCATTATACCAGTGTCATGCCAGGAAACTGAGTCACTTCCATTTGAATTGTCTCTGGAAGATTCTGAAGATCACCTGGCAGGATAAGATACCAGACACTGAGGTCCTTTCTCGAACTAAACTGCCAAGCATTCAAACTCTACTTTAGAGAGCACCACTCTGATGGGCTGGCCACATTGTTCAAATGCAAAATGTCTGCTTGCCAAAAAGACTATTTTATGGAGAACTCACACAAGGCAAGCATTCACAAGGTGGTCAGAAGAAGCAATATAAGGACATTCTCAAGGTCTCTCTTAAGAACTTTGGAATTGATTGTGTGACGTGGAAGACACAGGCATAGGACTGCCCAGTATAACATACCCACATCAAAAAAGACGCTATGCTCTACAAGAAAAGCAGAACTGAAGTAGCTCAAAAGAAATGCGAGATGCACAAATTTAGAGAATCTACCTCAAAAGTCCACATGGGCTATTTGTGCCCAACCTGTGGTAGAATATTTCAAGCTTGTATTGGTCTGATCAGCCACAGTTGGACACATTATAACTTGACTCTAGCATAGTGATGCCATTTTGTTCCTCTTCAAGAACAAAGGACAACCAACCATAGTATTATATCATATATAGAGACATGCATACAAACACACAATGGCTATAGCAATGTAAATGAAAAAGCAAAAAGATATAAAACAAAACACTCTATAATTAGAATGACCAACTTGGCCTTGGAGAAGAGATGAAAAAATGATCCTCCTGCACAGGTGAGGGACTTTGGCTGTAGAGTGCCTTACACATTGTCAGACTCCATTGAAGTTTTGGTTAACTCTGCTGAATTGCATTTCCTTCTCCCCCCACCCACCCCCACTTCTTTCTTTTACAATCTTTGTTAGATGGGTAAGTCACTTAGAAAGTAGATGGGGGTATTTGGAAATGCTAGTGATATAAAGACAAAAGACGTCAATAAAATTCTTTAATGGTTTTTAAAGATTAATGACTACCAGTCCACAGCCCTATGGACACAATTTAGAGCCTTCTGACCTATGCTTCTGACCTCCACTGTTGTAGGGACAGATTAGAGCGGAGCATGAAGAAAAAGACTAAGGTAAACATGCCTTGCTAGGGCCTGTGCAGTTTTCCTCTCTTACTGCTGAGGCAGAGCTTCAAGACCAAGGCAAGTTATGCCCTGAACAGGAAAATCTTCCCTCACGTTCACAGGCATTAAAGGGACAGAGGCCTATTCAGTAAGTATATTGACAAACGCTTTGGACCAAGGAGCAGAGATTATGGCTGTCAAAGGTTGTGTTCCCTTTCTTAAATCCCCCTGGACATCCTGCAGGCAGCCCTAGTCTGAATATTTGTGTCACTGTGAACATGCCTGCCACATCAAAATTACACTTTAAAAATATAAACAGAGGAAAACCCAGGGGCTCCTTGGGATACTGTAGGTCCCTCCATGCCTCCTAACCCTGTTCTCTGGAATGAGTTCTCTGAGCATCCTCAAGGCCTGGCCCATTCCTCTTGCCCCATTCTGAAAACAGTTTTCCCTTTGATTATATAATATAAAATATATAATAGAATATATAATAATAGAATATAATAATATGGTGGAGGGGTGAGATTGTGAGTGCAGGCTACATCTTTAAGAGGAAGAGAAGGAAAAGAAGCTCAGCCATTGCCCATTTTCAACAATAAATTTGCAGTGCTTGTGGGGAGAGGGGGTTTGCATTGAATCTGCTAGAAAGGAAACTCCAAAAACCTCTGTAGGAGATGACAGCTCTTGACAAGATGAAAGGAGGTGTCTCACTCATATCTTCACTTAAAACAATCTGGAGTTCCATTAGTATTCATCCAGGAGAGGGTAGATGAAGCAAGAAAAGAAACCTTGAATAAAATCAGAACTGGTTTTGACTGTGTGCTCCCAGGGAGCTGCCAAGGGTTATCATGGCTTCCAAGTTGTTTTTGCCCACTATCTTACACAGCTACAGAAATTGGAGTGCCCTCAACCCTGAACCTGGCCATTCACCCATGGGACCCAGGGCAAGATGACTTCCACAAAGCAGACTAGCCAACCCCTAGCCTTCCAGCTCATTTTAATGGCAACAATAGCTCACGTTCACAGAAAAATACGGCTCCAGAGTACTCCCATCTGATCTTCATGACAACCTATGAAGCAGAAGACGAAGACAGAAGACTTGGGGGAGAACATGACTACTTTCTTCAAATGTTCAAAGATTGGCATGTGAAAGAGAAATGAGACGTTCTGCTTAGCTCTGAAGGGACAAACTAAGAAACGTTTCAATTCAATAAACATTTATCAAGTTCTGACTCTAAAAAGCACTGTGCTGGGTACTGGGAGGAGATAAACAGTGGAGAAAAGACAGGGTCCTTGCCTTCATGAAGCTTATAGCAAGGTGAAATCCATACATAGGTAACTTTTATACATAATCATACCAGTAAGTGCATACTACCAGATAGACTTCAGAGCAATATAAAACACTTCTACAACACTTAGAACAAAGGGTAAGTTCTGATCAAGGCCAAGTACTTAATAAATGTTTGATTGACTGATGAATTATTAGAGCTATGCAATGTGAAATAGGATGCCCTTGGAGGTCTCTGTCACCTGTCACTGGGGATCAGGGGCAAGTAGGTGGTGCAGTGGATAGAGAGCCAGGCCTGGAGTCAGGAAGACTGGAGTTCAAAACTGGTCTCAGAGACTGTCTAGCTGCGTGACTGTAGGCAAGTCTTATCACCAATTCACCTCAATTTCCTCATCTGTAAAATGGGGATCATAGAAGTACCTACATCCCAGGGCTGTTGTGAAGATCAAATGATATAACAAATGTAAAGCACTTAGCACAGTGCCCGGCACATAGTAGGCACTATACACATGTTAACTATTACTAATTATTATCATTATTTTCTTCAGGCTGAGGCAGGATGATCATCTATCAGTGATGGCAGAGAGGGGCTTCGATGCTTCTGGAAGGGGCTTTATTAAATTATCTGCTCTAAGGTCTCTTCCGACTCTGAGACTCTACGATCATAGGTCATAGAAGGTGACATCATGGTCTATCCAGCCCCACAAAAACAGAGCTTCTGGGTCATCTTGGACTCTCAGAATCAGTCTCAGAGTTGGAAGGGACCTCTGAGCTCATCTAGTACTAACTGTGGCAGAAAGTCACATTATCACTGCAACACTTAGCACAGTACCTTCCTTGCACATAGTAGATGTTTAATAAATGCTAGTTGACTGATAACATTATCCAGCTTTTCCTGAAGGAGAGCTCCAGAGGCAGACCATTCCACTTTGGGATAGTGTTACCCTGGGAAATTTTTCCTCATGTTGTGCCTAGACCTTCCTCTTTACAACTTCTTTCATTGATGCTAGTTCTGCCCTTTGGGACCAAGCAGAATGAGGATGTCCCCTCTTCCAGGGGCTACCCATTCATATATTTGACGGCAACTATTATTTCCCCCTTAAATCTTCCCTTCTCCAGTTTAAATATCCCTGGTTCCTTCAACCATTCTCCAACAGCATTAACTAAAGGCTCTTCACCATCCTGGTCATCCTCCTCTGGAGCCTACCCAGTTTATCATTGTCCTATCTGCACTGTGATGTCCAGAATTGAACACAATGCTTTATATGTGGTCTTAGCAGGGCTGAGAACAGAAGGACAGATCACAATTTGTCTTTTTTGATATAGCCTGAGATTACATTAGCCTTCTTGGGAACCATGTTACACTGCTAGCCTGTTGACTCATATTGAGCTTGTCATCAAATCAATTCAACAGGTATTTATTAATTCCCTTCTATGTGCAAGGTACTGTGCTGGGTGCTAAGGATAAAAAAAAAGATACTCTCCACACTCAAGAAGCTTATGTGGTAAATGTGGAAAAAACGCTGAACCTAGAGTCATAGGACCCAAGTTTGAATCCTAGCTTTTCTACTTACTATCTGTGTGATCTTGGGTAAGTCACTTCATTTCTCTGGGCCTCAGTTTCCTTCTGTGTAAACGAAAATGGTTGGACTGAGATGTCTTCCAGCTACAGATCTATGATTCATCACAAATATATACAAAATAAATATGAATAATTTCAGGGGAGAGTGCTTATAAGGGGGGAATAAGAAAAGTCTAATGTAGTGCCTGAGCTAAACTTCAGTGGTTCCTAGGGATTTCAAGAGGTGGAGGTGACAAAAGGAGGTATTCCAGACACATTACAGTTTATGCAAAAACTCAGGAGTCAGACTGCTCTCTAAAATTCCTCAGACCATTTTCATATAAACTGCTATCTAATCATACCTCTCCCAACGTATCCTCAGGAAGTTGATTTTCACACCCCAACATACAACTTTTTATTTGTCCCTATTCAAATTCATCATTTTAGATTCAGCCCAGTATTATAGCCTGTCAATATCATTTTTGGATTCTGACCCAGTCATCCAGTGTTTTAGTTATCTCTCCCAGATTTGTGTCATCTGAAAATATGATAAGCATGTCAGCTCTGCATTTATTCAAGTCACTGATTTAAAAAGATGCTAAGTGGCACAGGACCAAAGCATTCCACTTGAGAACTCTACTGCTTCCAAGTTGACACGGAACCATTAAAATCTGCTCTTCAATCTAGTCATTCACCTAGCTCTGAATCCACCCAATTTTATTGTCATCTAGCCCACATCTCTCCATCTTTTGCACAATATCACAAGAAACTAATGCCCTGGATCCAAGCAGTTGGCACATTCCATTGGGTTTAACTCTATACCCTATTTTGTATTGATTGCCTTATTTTCATTCTCACTACAGTCATGTAGTTAAGGTCAACATATTTTCTCAACTAGGCTATTGCAACTGCTTTCTAATGCATCTTCCTGCCCAACCCTGAACATAGCACTCCTCTCTTCCAAAGCTTTCAGTGCCTCCCCATTGCCTACCGAAATTCTTCATCCTGCCATTAAGGCTTTGCACAATCTGGCCCCAACCTACCTCTTTAGTCTTATTTCACACTGTTCTGGAATGGAGTCCTCCTCAAACTGTATGTTTGCAGTTAGGTGGAGTTTCATCCTATTGCTAGAGCCTGCTGAGCGTGCCAGTTCCAGAAGGCTGCCTGTTCAGGAAGCACCTCCATCTGCTCTTACTTTCCCAATCATTTCCATCTCTGAGTCCCCACCTGAACAGCTGTTAACTAGAAGCTGGAGATAGCCTCGATGCAGAAAGCCAGAAGTGAGCAGTGTGCCCTAGGAGGAAACCTGTGCTGGAGTGAAAGGAGGCTAGTTACTCCATGATAGTGCAGCTTTATTATAAAATGTACCTAAGTTATTAATCCTCAAAATAACAGATGCAAATCCCTTGCTATGCTACATAGAATTTGCATACTACACATTTTATGAACTAGATCACAGAAATATCTCATCAGTACCACTGCCCCACCAAGGGCTTCTCTTCCCCACCCCCACTCCCAGGATTCAAGAAAGTGCTCCATCTCCTCTACTATCCCTCCCATTCCCTGATTCTTTTTTTCCCTCAGCTATTAACATAGCTCCTGCTTTCTGCTTCTCCTCCACATGTTCCTTTTATTTGGGAGGGGGAAGGAGAGTAAGAAAGCCTAAATTGGAAAAAAAAAAAAAAAGATTGGTTGGAATTTACTTAGGCACATGCATTCTCAAACTATAGTCCCCATGACATCCTGATCAGGGCAGGGCTATGTTCATCTAGATGGGTTTTTAAATCATGGAGGTTGGTGTCACTGTATCCAATGTCATAGACCACCAAGGTAGAAAGACAAGCTTTCCTTTCCAGGATAGGAACCTGTTCTTTGGGGCCTAGGGCTTCAGGATAGAGAGTCACCAGTCTATCTGCATTCACTTGTGCAGCCTGCAAATTCCTCAGCTATTGAGGGAGCCAACATTTGGTAGGATGATCTAGCCCTTACCCAGCCCCTTGATCTCCTTCCTAGATGCTAATTGAATCAAACCTAACTCAGCTGCCTCCACCCACTCCATTTCTTAATTTCACATTGGTATAAGTACAAGATGACTCTCCCCCCATTCCACCCTCTGCTAAGAACCAGACCCCTTACCCATCCTTCTCTAGGCTTTGCTATGAAAAGATAGGACTAGAAAGCTCTTTGCCAGGTAGACACCAAGTCCATATACAGCCAGCAGGGATCCATTTCCACTTGAATTTGACACCATTGATCTAACACATCCCTTTATTTTACCAAAGAGGAAACTGAAAACTAGAGAGAAATAGCTTGCTTGAGGCCACACAATATTAAGTAGCAGATCCAGGAGAGTTAAAGAAACTAGGTGATATGGGAACAACTTTAAGGAGGGTCATTTGTGGCTACCTATCAGGGACCTTTGAAGGCTTGATTCAAATTCTGCCTTTCATGGAACCTGCCCTGGCTATCCCAACTCATAGCAATCTCTGCCTCTGAAGTCCTGTGGCATTGATTACTCCCACAACTAAGTCCTTAGAATAGTCCACCTACTGTAGCTGGTTATCTTTTCATGTGTGGGCATCTGATCTCACTGATTAGATAGTAAACTCCTAGAGAGAAGGAACTATATCTTTTCTATCTCTGCATCCGCTACAGGTTTTAGCACAGGGATAGGTGTTCTAGCTTGTTGATTGATGTGTTGAGAAAGAAAAACCAATTGGGATACCCAGCTTCTGTCTACCCAACACTGACCTAGCCTCCTGAGAATCAGCTTGCAGTAAGAACACCAAATAGAAGAAGATTTAGGCTCAGGGCAAGGAAGAAGCACTCTCATAATCAGAACTATTCAAAAATGGAATAGACAACTTCAAGGGTTAGCAAGTTGCCCACTGATGAATGTATTGCAATAAAGGCAAGATTGACCACCAGCTAGAGACACTGCAGGAATGCCTCTTTAGATACTAGATTGTATACAGAAACATGGCCACTGAACCACACACAAAGATCCCTACAGGCTATGTATTGATATTATCTATGTTCCTCTATATTTTCATTTATTTTGTTAAATATTTCCCAATTGTATTTTAATCTGGTTCTGCTGCATTAAGGGATATTGTGGCAGCAGCGTAGCGTGGCGCCTGGTCTACGTGTTTGACACCTCTGTACTACAGGACCTGCACCCTCCCTTATTGGTTCCCAAGGAACTTTCAGCACTTTCAGTGAGACTTAAGTTCAAGGACTCAATGTATACCCAAGCTCTATCATTTTGGAGAGAGAACTAGAACCCCTAGCCTCTCAGCCAGGATAATGAATGGCTCCTGACAAGCATCCAGAACTTTTCAGGGCCAATAAAACATGCATCACTCCCATACTGGTGTTTACTTTTCTTCTTTGATCCTGTGCTCTGGCAGCTGCATGGCAGGGCTGCAGAGCAATAGGAGAGGACAGATGCCAAGCCCACCCCCATCCCCCAGCCTCTAGCCCACTTAGAGGCCAGAGGAGAGGGCCAGAGCTCCCTAGAGCTTCACCCAGGAGTTAAATCCATAACGCTCCCGACCAGGTTGTAAATTTCAGGCCATAGTTCATTAACTCCAGAAGTTCAAAATGATACCCCCTGCTCTTCCAGTCAATGCAGCTGAGAGTTTTCCCGGCGTGTGATGATCCATCAACAATTGGATTCCAATATCTTTTGCTCCTTAATAGAGTCACACTGACTCCTCCTATGGAGATAGGGAGAAGCCACTGCCCAAGAGCTTGGTAGGGTTGCATTTTACTTGTATTCTAAATGTCAGATCTCAGGCAGAGCCTCATCCCCTACCCCCTTCTTCCTAACTTCTCCCAGGCCAGGTTCTCCAACAGGATGAGGGGAAACATTAAAATGTCTTCCTAGGGGCTGCTTTGTTTTAATTATGCAGTCCTAAGTTTACTCCAAGGAAGTGTTTCTGTAAGGATTCACAAAGTTGGAAAAAAAAAAAAAAAAGAAAAAAAAAGTTGGCATAATTCAAGTGTATTTTCAGACCTTGGGCTACCTCCTGAAATTTAGCCTAGGCAGAAAACAGATGTCTGGTACAACTCATCCCAGAAATTTTCAGGAGCCTGAAATGCAGAGATCTCTTTAATCATTGGGGTAGTTTACACACACACACACACATACACACACACACACACATACACCTTTTGAAAGAGAGCTGTTTCTCCCCCAACTTCCAGCCTTTGGCAGCTGGCAGGCTGGCAGTTATTAAAAGAGAGAGAGAGAGACAGAGAGAGACAGAGACATAGAGAGACAGAGAAAAGGAAATAAGAGAAGAGAAGAGAAGAGAAGAGAAGAGAAGAGAAGAGAAGAGAAGAGAAGAGAGAAGAGAAGAGAAGAGAAGAGAAGAGAAGAGAAGAGAAGAGAAGAGAAGAGAAAAGAGACAGAAGGGAAGGAAAGGGGTATAATAGCTAGGTGATACAGTGCCCAGAGTGCTGGGGCTTAGAGGTAGGAAAACCTAAATTCAAATCCTGCCTCAGACACTTACTAGTTGTGTGATCTTGGACAAGCCATCTAATCTCAGTTTCCTCATCTATAAAATAGGGGAGGGAGAAGGGTGGACTTCATGGCCCCTAAGGTTCCTTCCTGTCCCAAGTATATGATCCTATGAACCTTCACATTACAGGACATCCCATCTGAGTTTTTTTTTTAATCTTATGAAAGCCAACCAAGGGCTTTTCTGAGGTCACCCTTGCCTATGGGCAAGGATCTTTCCAGATGTTTCCAGTGGCTCACCTGCCTTCTCAGCTGCTGGAGCAACCTATGTTTTGAACCACCCATACCTTTGTAGTCCCTAAGAAGTAGTAATATTTTCTCCCCTCTAGTTAATAAATTGTTCCTCTCTTTGCACAGCAGAGAAAAAAGATGAAGGCAAAATTGGGGGGAATTATTTTCCAAGTATTGTTTCTCTAACAATAGCAATCCCAGCTCCTGAGAACTCTATTTTGCTTAATATGCTCTTTCTGCAAAGTGGTGAAATGTGACAATGTAATAACCCAAAAAGCAGCATGGAGGGCCCGATTCCCCAAAGTGTCCACTAAGAAAACATACAAGTGTTTCCATCAAAAAGGAACTGTGTGTGTCGAGAGAAGGTAAGTGCACAAAATGCGGGGCTGCAATAAAGTGGGGTTCAGTCATTGAGGATTAAATGTTTGGATTCTTTGCCTCACAATAGAAGCATTTGCAGGGAGAAAGGGTCTCCGTGTCTCTCCTTAATGGGGATATCACACACACACACTGAGTGAATTTCCTCTTGAGGATAAAAGGAAAATTGGTTGGTTTAAAATTTTTTTTTAAATCTAACCAACACAAATAGCAAAAATACAGAGGATGAGGCAAGGGAAGAGGTTTCAAAAATTGCTGGAGGCATTTGAGCTAGACCTTAGGCAGAACTTCCTGGCCCTAAGCAGCAGCAGTATAAGGTTTGTAACATGCTTTATGTATGTCATTTCATTTGACCCTCACACTACCTCTTGAGGTATTCTCATCTCCCTTTTACAGATGAGGAAAATGAGGCTCAGGGAGGTGATGCAATTACTTAGCAATAGAAGCAGTAGTCAAACCCAGATCTATCCTGACTCCAAATTGAGTATACTTCTTCCCATTATAATATGCCCCTTCCTCTGTTACAACACAGTGTGGGAAATGTGTATTTCACACTAGAAAATATACTAGGACACATTTTCAGGGGAGATTATGGAGATGGATGGGCAGTGACCTCTCAGAATTGGTTTAGATAGCTCAGAGAGGTATAGACTGTGTATGTGGCATCTGGAGATCCCTTCTAGGGATAGAATTCCACAATTCTATATCCTCACATAATTCTTGGAATTTGATCTCAAACTGAACAAAGAAAAATAGTTCAATTTTTGCCATTGTTACCTTTCTCCACATCACTGGACTCTATCTGATCTGCCTCCACCTGCCCCTGAAATGCAAGGCACACTCACAGAGTGCCAGTGATGCAATTCCCCAAGAGGCCAAATTGCCTGCACCTGAGAGGGTCATGGAACAACTCTGGAGTATGAGTAGATATTCTGGAACTGGTTCTAGTCTGCTAGTCATTTAGTAAGGAGGAGCCTTTTTGATTATCTGGGGAGTACATTGTAAAGCTAAGCCTCTTCCTCTCTTGATTTAATTTCTTCTTCAGCCTACTTCTTTCCGGCTGACAGCACCTGGTGATGGCCCCCCATGAATGTAAGTCTCCATTCTTTGCCTCTGGTATTTGTTCTTTTGCTTCAGGTGAAGGAATTTGAGGTTATAACCTTATGAATTTTGAAAAGTCCAAATACTAAGCCATAGTGGAATCTAGGATTTTGGAAGTTGAATCCATTCCAAGTTTTACAGTCAGACCAGCATAGATGTCCAGAACTTTGGGATCCATTGAGAGATAAGGAGTTATCAGGTGGGGATGCTGCATTTGAACATGAACTTGATGGGACCAATGCCGTGTAGAAATTTCATTAAGTCTAAGCCTACTCTCATTAATGACCAAGCCAGTAAAGATGTACAGTGTGCCCTCAAGGTGTTGTGGAGAAATATTTGTACTATTGCTCTATCTTCCAAGTAAACATTTGTTTGTAAAAGCTAATTACTTTTATTTGGTTAAATGGAACTGGAATATTAGTCACTTTTGGCTAACAGTAGGGGGAATATACCCAGAATAGGGGCTTGAACCAATAGCACCAGAGGAAAGACAGCCCAACCTCTTAGAGCTACTCTGAGAATCCTGATGAATAGATGTAGTCAGTCTTACTTGGGGAGAGTGAAGCCAGAGGGTACATGTGCTTAAGGAAAATTATTTTGGAAGCAATGTATAGGAGAGACAGGAGTGGGGAGAGACTTAAGGCAGAGAATTAAGAGGCTGCTGTAATAATCTAGGCAAGAGGTGATAAGGATCTAAACCGAGGTTGTGGCTGTGTGAGTAGAGGGAAGAAGTCAGGTGTGAAATGTTGTGAAAATGATTGGCTATGTGCATTGAGGGAGAGTGAGAAATGAAGCAGTGCCTGGCATGTAGTAAACATTTTTAAAATGCTTGTTGATTAATAGCACTATGGGGTTTATAAAGGACTTTCCCCACAACAATCCTGTGAGAGTTGTCCCTGTTTTATAGACTTGGCAACAGGCTAGGGGAAGTTGTCCATAGTCACAGAGCTGGTTAAGTGGCAAAGCTGAAATCTGAACCCATATCTCCTAATTTGAAGTCTACCATACCTTCTACTATCCCAATCCCCTTGTTTCTTGCTCTTCCCTAAATATAAGAGGCCTAGAACAAAAGAATTCTACTGCTCACATGTGGCTGGGACAGGAATAATAGTAATATCAACTGTGATTTTAAAATGCTAATGTTTGTACTAAACAAGCAGTAAGTCTAGAAAATGTCTACTTGGTGACTATGAACCTCCACAATATCCCTTCTTAATGGTGACCCAGCATAGAGGAAGGAGGTTAAATATGAAAATAATTACAGAAGCTTCAAGGGAAAGATCCAAGATGTCAGAGATTTGAAGAATGAAAGAGAATCTATTATGGACAAATCAGATCAGATTTTAGGATGAAGATTAGTGTGAACAAACAATAGAAAAGCAACTGCCAAAAAAATGGGAAAAGAAGAGAAATAGAAATGGATGAAAATTCATTGGGGACTTTTTCTTATTGGTTGTTTTCAATGGCCATAGGGAATCCAGAGAGAAAGAGTCATGTTTTTCCAGTGATTAACGGTATTGAAAAGAACAAGCTCTGGTTAGAACTGAGGGGAAAAGCCAATGGAAGTGGAGACTAGAAGACAACTGGGAGAGCCTGATTAATGAATAAGCTATATCTAACGAGTTTAAATAATGGGACTGACTACCTTTAATTTACTGAATCTGTATGTAGGTTGTACCCCAAGAGATCCACTCATTGGACTCAAATAGCTTTGCACTCTGGCTGGTAGAGGGAGTATACAATGACCACAAGACCTTATGGAAGAAGCAAAAAAGGAAAGGCTAGGTTGTACTTTTTTTTTAATTTTTAAAATTTTTCTTGTGATCTTTTGTTTTTATATCACCTTCATTCTATACCTAGCACAGAGGCTGGAGACCTGGCCTTGAGATTGGAATGGCATCAGTTTGAGTTCTGTCTCTGATACATACTGACTTTGTGACCTCAGGGAAATCACTTAGCTTTTCGATGTACATGTTGCAAAGAAGGTGTCTGTTGACCTCTGTTGATAGGAGTTTCCTCATTCATACCAATGAAATCATAGGTTCAGTCCATATCCCTATCCTCACCTCTTTCCCTCAGCAGATAACCATTCTTATAACAAAAGATTAAAAAAAAGAAAAGAAAAAGAAAAAAGTAGTTCAGAAAAACTACAAATCTTCTCAACCATAGCTCCCTACATCTTCAAAAAAAGAAGGATGCTACATTTTAAAACATGTCTTCTTCAGTGGCTAAATTAGTCATTATCATTACACAGTGTTCAGTTTGGTTTTTTTTTTTTTGTTTTGCTTTGTTCCGTCCATTTATGTCTGTGAAATCACTGTGTACATCAGTGGTGTCAAACTCAAGTAGAAGCAGAGACCACTAAACCAATAATAAGACTATTTGAGGGTGCATGTTGACTAGAAAATCACAAATTAACATTATCTATGTAGTGTTGAAATTTTTTATTTATTTTCTTAAATATTTCCCAATGATACTGTAATCTGATGTGGGCTGAATATGGGAGTGTTTGGGAACAAGCTGGGCTGTGTTTTTGACACCTCTGGTGTACATTATTTAGTCCTGCTTTATTCAGTTCATACTATCTTCCCATGCTTCTCTGAATTCATGTTAATAATTTTTCATGCAGCAGTAATATTCCATTATGTTCACGTGGTATAGAGGAAGACCTGTGTTTGAATCATGCCTCAGCACTTACTGGCTATGT
Source organism: Vombatus ursinus (assembly GCF_900497805.2). Lineage (NCBI taxonomy): Eukaryota > Metazoa > Chordata > Mammalia > Diprotodontia > Vombatidae > Vombatus > Vombatus ursinus. The sequence goes on from NW_020951934.1 coordinate 943,051, forward strand.
GAACCTGGGCATGATACAATTTCTCTGGACCTCAGTTTCTTTTTTTTCTTTTCTTTTTTTTTGAGACAGAGAGTTGTACTCCATCAATCAGTAAAAAAGCATTTATTAAGTGCTTACAATATACCAGGCACTATGCTAAGCAGTGGGAGTCAAAATACAAGCAGAAAGATAGTCCCTGGCCTTAAAGAGTTTACAGTCTATTGAAGGAAGTAAGCATATAAAAGGAAGCTGAAAAACAGAGGGAAAGGGTAAAGATGAAGGTACCCAGCACTGAGGCTTGGTAGAAAGTCCAAAGAGTCAGGAGTGAAGCATGGAGAGGAACCTAGATACATTGCTAGCATGGGATCCTCCTTAAAATGGTTTCTAAGGTTGCTTCTAGCTCAAATCTATGATTCTGTGATTCTATGTTCCACAAAATTTTTAGCTAGTCCCCAAATGATGGATGTCTTTGTTTCTGATTCTTTGCTACCATAAAAAGTGCTGCTGTGAGTACTTTAATGTATATGTGAGGCCCTTTGACCTCCCTAAGGTATATGACTATATATTACACTTTTTGGAGGGGAGAAAGCCTCCTTTATCCCCATACACGTAGAGATGTCCTTTCCCATCACAAAGTTACCTGTTTCAGAAGGGGTAGAAGAGTTTTGAGGGGGAGGGAATTTCCTTGGCCTCCATTCATCACAATTGTCATCTCAAGATATGATATTGTTGGTTGTGGGTGATACAGTGGGGCTAGGAGTGGGAGTAGGGGAGAGAAAAATTGTCTATTTCAGTGAAAAGGAAGAAAACCCCTTTACTTTGGAGTGAGTACCTACGCACACTATGTTAATGATCAGACTTTTCAGCAAAAAGAACCCCTAAATTCCACATTTATGTAAAAACAAATTTGATTTGAAGGAAATTGCTTGTGAGGTTGTTTAGTCTCTGGACCACAATCAACAGCTACCACCACCTGAAAAACTAGGCTTCTCCCTGGCTGCCAGCACACACCTGCTGATAATGATAATAGTAGCTCACACTCATAGAATACAGTTCCTCGTAACTACCACCCCCTAGGCAAGCAGCAGAAGTATTATTATCTCCATTTTTATTAATGGGGAAACTGTGACTCAGAAAAGTTAGTAGCTGGTCCAAGATCACACCACCAATCAGTATCTGAGCTGGAACCAAGGAATTCACTTCCTAATGATCTGATTACTAGTGATTCATACTGATCCACAGATCCCGAATTACTGGAAAACTGCCTGTCCTAAAATCTGTTACCTCAACCCACATATTGTTTACCTGGATTTATTCCATATAACTGATTGTGGCCTTGCATAAATGTAAGCCTCTCCCCTTCTTAACTGATCCTTGCTCTGTCCTTGGTTCTGATGCTCATGCACACACCGCCAACAATGTCCCCATATAGTCAACTTTCAGTCATTCAGATGAATGGAGGAAGGTTTAAATGTCCCCATGCCCCCACCAAATCCCCATAAATCAATAAATCAAAAGCTCCCTAATCTAGCAAATCAGTACTTCAGGAGGAAATAATCATTAGAGAATTATAGGTTTAGAGCTATAAGGGAATTTACAGGTCATCTAGTCTGACGAGGTCACTTTACAAATCAGGAAAAAGCCCTAGAAATGTCATACAGGTAAGGAATGGTAAAACAAGAAGCCAACCTGGGTCCTCTACCTCCAGATCCTTTGCCCTGTAACATAAGGTCTCCTTGGTATTCAAGCACAGGTTGGATGATCACGTGGGGATTCATGATTCAAGGGAGGATTGGATTAGATGGCCTCTGAGGTATCTTACAAATTTATGATTCTTAAGTTGTGAAAATGCATTTTGTTCTTACGTCTGAATATGAATGTGCCTGATATTTAGTTAACTGACCATAGTCCAAACCAAGTAGCAAAGATGTGATTCAAGAGGAAATGAAAGGCTGTGCTGCTCATAGACTCATAGGTTTTAGAGTTAGATGAGGCTGCAGAGATCACCTGGCTCAACTCACTCATTTTACCAAGAAAGTGACTTGCCAAAGTCACACAGGGAAGAAGTAGTAGAACCAAGATGCCAATCTATGTTCTCTGACTGTAAATCTAGTGTTCTTTCCACTGCGTCCTCAACTTCATCAGTGAATTCAGTAAGCAGAAATGATAGTGATGTCTACTAAGAAAGTAAAAATAAGATTTCCCCACATGTAACTAGGTTGAGAAGTTTTATTATACAGAAGTTGGAATAAGACTGGAGGGATGCAATGTTGACCATGTATCTGTGCATGTATATAGGTTCCATATATGTCAAAATGAATAACCAACCCTTTCAATAGTTCCCCATGGCCCATAACAGAGAAGAGACACTCAACATAGCCTTAAAAGGGCCTCAAAGTCTAGCTTTTATCTACCTTCCTGACCTTCTGCACATGACTTATCATCATGCATTCTGTTATGTTTAAATTGTACTACTAACTATATTCCAATTTCATCCTGCCCTCCCCCACCTTCATGAATCTGCACAGCCTCCATCCTTAGGGCCTGGAATGTATTCTCTCTATATTTCTGCCTATTGAAATTGCTTACTTCAAATCCCTTTCCTTGGCTCCAGTGTTACCTGCCTAATTAAAACTACTCATCTTCCCAGGGGAAGAGTTCCTTCTCCTCAAATTATTTCATGGCTCTTTGTCTGGATCCCTCTTTGCCTTTATCATATTCTACCTTTGATCATACTTACTGGTGTTCCTAGAATATTCCCATCACTACCCCTCCCATTAGATCAAAAGCCTTTTGAGGGAAAGGTTGTCATCTTTGTATCCTCAGTGACTTTCACATAAAAAAGACAACTCTATTAACATTTTTAAGTATCTACTATGTAATCATAATAATAACAACTCACACATTCATATAGTTCTTTAAGGTTTGCAAAAGAACATTCCTTTTAGAGCAAAACCTATTATGTGGGTTGATGGGAAGGGAATAAACATTTCTAAAGTGCCTACTATATGCCAGACACTATGCTAAGCATTTTTTATAAATATCATCTCATTTGATTCTCACAGCAACCCTGGAACATAGGGGCTATTATCCCCATTTTACAGTTAAGAAACTGAAACAAACAGGGCTAAGTGACTTGCCCAGGATCACACAGCTAGTAATTTTTCTGAGGCTGGATATGAACACAGGTCTTCCTGACTCCAGACCCAGCACTCTATTTACTCCACCAGCTGCCTGTAAATGGCTACTTTGTAGGCATTTAATTTTTATGGAGTTGAATCAAATCGGAATAGAGCCTAGCAGCTAGGAGACATTCAGGATAAATGAAAGGAGTAGAAAGCACCAACCTGAGCTTCTAACTTTGAGATTATATCTTTTCTCATTGACCTTTGTAATTTTTAAAAATTTTTTATTAATTTATTTTAATTTATCAACAATCACTTTCATAAGTTTTTGAGTTTTAAATTTTTCTCCCCCTCCCTCACTATATCCCTCCCCAAAATGACACGCAATCTAATATAGTCTATACATATATATTTCTATTAAACATATTTTCACATCAGTGATGTTGTATGTAAGAATTAGAACTAATAGGAAACACCAGAAAGAGGAAACAAAACACAACAGAAGAAAAAAATAGCAAATAGTATGCTCTGATCTGCATTCAAACTCCACAGTTCTTTTTTTGGATGTGGATAGCTTTTTCCATCATGAGGCTTTTGGAGATGTCTTGTATTGCTGAGAGGGGTTAAGTCTATAAAAGTCAGTCATCACTCAATGTGGCTGTTACTATGTATAACATTCTCCTGGTGCTGCTTACTTCACTCAGCATCAAACCATACAAGTCTTTCCAGATTTATCTGAAGTCTGCCTGTTCATCATTTCTTGTAGCACAATAGTATTCCATTATATTCATGTATCACATTCACAATTATGATTACTGTCTTTCTCTCCATCCTTTTCTCCCCTGTTTATGCTTTTCTTTCTCCTTTCTCCTTTTTCCTCCTCACTAATGTTTTGCTTTTGACCACCACCTCCCTCAGTCCCACCTCCCTTCTATTAGCCCCCGTCCCCTTTTCTTTCCCCTTTTCTCTCCTTCTGCCTATAGGGCATGTTAGATTTCTATGCCTAACTGATTATATTATTCCCTTCTTGAGCCAAATCTGATGAGAGTGAACTTCAAACAATGCTCATCTCCCTCCCTTCTTTCCCTCTGCTGTAATAGGATTTTGTGCCTTTTCCTGTGATGTAATTTACCCTTGTCTGCCTCCTCCTTTCCTTTTTTCTCAGTACATTTTCTTAGTTAGATCAGATGAATTCGCTTACTTGGATCCATTTAACCCACTTGATTAGATTTTTTCATCATTACATCAAAGTCAATTCATACCCACCCCCTTTATGTATACCCCTTTAACATGGTATAATAACAACACAGTTCTCAAAAGTTACAAATGTCATCTTCCCTTGTAGGGATGTAAACAGTTTGCCTTTATTAACAACATATTATATCTTTCTGTCCCATTTACCTTTTTATGTCTCTCTTGAGTCTTGTATTTGAAGACCAAATTTTCTGTTGAGCTCTGGTCTTTTTATCAGGAAGGTATGGAAGTCCCCTATTTCACTGAATATCCATCTCCTCTCCTGAAAGATCATGCTCATTTTCACTAGGTAGTTGATCTTTGGCTGTAATCCAAGCTCCTTTGACTTATTGAATATCATATTCCAGCTCCTTTGACTTATGGAATATCATATTCCACATCCTACAGTCTTTTAATATAAAAGCTGCAAGGTCCTGTGTAATTCTGATAAATATCCATGATATTTAAATTGTTTCTTTCTGGCTGCTTGAAGTATTTTCTCTTTGACCTAGTAATTTTGGAATTTGGCTATTATATTCCTTGGTGTTTTCAATTTGGGATCTCTTTCAGGAGGTGATCAGTGGAGTCTTTCTATGGCTATTTTATCCTCTGTTTCTAGGACCTCAGGCCAGTTTTCCTTCATGATTTCCTGAAAGATACTGTCCAGGCTCTTTTTTTCATCACAATTTTCAGGTAGACCTATCATTTTTAAATTGTCTCTCCTGGATCTATTTTCCAGATCAGTTGTTTTACCAATGAGATATTTTATGTTTTCATCTATTTTTTCATTCTTTTGTTTTTGTTTCACTGGTTTTTGCTCTCTCATAGAGTCGTTAGCTTCCATTTGCTCAATTCTAATTTTTAACATATTGTTTTCTTCTGTTAGATTTTGTACCTCCTTCCCCATTTGGCCAATTGTATTTTTTAGGGACTTGTTTTCTTCAGTGTACTTTTTTCCAGTTGGCCAACTGTATTTTTTAAGGACTTGTTTTCTACAGTTAATTTTTGTCCTTCTTTTCCAAGCTATTGACTCTTTCTTGCATAACTCTCATTTCTTTTCCCATTTTTTCTTCCACCTCTCTTGTTTGACTTTTAAAATCCTTCTTGAGCTCTTCTAAGAAGGCTTTTTGGGCTTCAGACCAGTTCATATTCCCTTTTGAGGTTCCAGGTGGGGGTTTGTTGACAATGTTGTCCTCTTCAGAACTTCTGCCTTGATCTTCACTCTTCCCATTATAAGAATCTATCATACGTTTCTTTTTGCTCATGGTATTTGCTTATTTCCTGACCTTTAAAGAGATTGGGCTCTCCTGCTGAGGAGCAGAGGGCACCAACCCAAACTTCTTGTGTTGGGAGCCTAGGACCTGGTTGATGGCTTTGTGTGCTGGGGCCTCCAATGTTGGCAGTTGGAGGCTGTAGGATTCTGGCAGCTTACCTGGTATTGGGCTGGAATCAGCAACACTGGAAATCTAGGGGTAGTATTGGGTAGTGTGGCTCCTGGAGATTTCCTGCTCACCTAGGCCTTTCCTTCCTTTCACTTTCTTCAGCTCCTTTCAGATGGATTTTACAGGATGTTTATCTGCCTGGGGCCCCTTGGAGAGTTGCTTCCCTTAGTTTTGTTGAGGCACTGGGAGAACCAGTTGCTATAGAATGCCAAGGCACCTGGTGGTTTTCTGAGCTGGTTTCCACCAGTTCCCCTACCCTCAATGAGGCACTCAGGGGTCCAGCTGTTGCTGTTTGCCTGCTCCACCACCTGAGCTTCAGGATCTCTTCCTGGTATGCTGAGGTGGTACTTTCCACTAGCTTGCTGGGATGCCTCCTGTTCTGTACTGCTCCCCTTCCCCCAGGGTAAGAGGGACCTTTCCAGTTAATCCCTCAAGCTACCTGGGCTACTGGACTGCTGCACCCCATCTTTCTTCTGGTTCAGCTGTTCCAGAGTTTTTCCTGGGGTGACATTTTCTGGGTTTTCAGGGATTAGTAGGGGAGGGTAAGAGAGACTCACCTCTTACTCTACCACCTTGGCTCCCAGAAGCAGAAGTCTGACCTTTGTAATTTGCACCTCATTGAAGGTGGCAGTTCTTGAGATCTGTTTCTACAGAACTTTGCAGTACCTAGACATTGTGTTTCACACATTAAGTACTCAATAAACACTTGTTGATTTAATTTGAACATTAGTCAGCCATTCAGACTCACTTTGGAAGTTAGCCAGTTAAACTTAGCTATTACACATGTGTTATAACATCCTCCACTAAAAGTCCTACTCTGATGGCTTCATCGTGGGGTGGAGGTCACCCCGAGTTCTCAAAGACTATTCTAGGAGATTGTAGGCTCTGGCAAGTCTAACCAAACTGGAAGAGTCTGGAGACAGACCTGGAATCTGTCATATGAGGACAAGCATAGCTTAGCTCAGAGTATCTCATCACCAGGAGGTTATCCATTTGGGGTTAAAGGGCTGTCATCTGCATTGGTAGAAAACTACTCACTACAACAAAAATCTCAGATCTTCCAAAGTATATTGGGGGGGCAGTAGTCAGTAAAGTGAATTTTGGCAGATCTTTGATGGACTTTATTTCAGAACAAAAAAGGTTGCCAGCTCTCTATTGCAGAAACTATGAAGTTCTCCATATTCAAACATGGTAATGAGAATATAGAGTAGTGTATACATTATAGGTATGAATGTCTGTGATAAATGAAAATTCTTCTTACTTATCGACTCCTCTCATGGATGTTATGTATAATGTGAAATACTAAATACAGAGTATACAAATCAAATCCTGCACCAGTCATTAGAATTAAAAATGCCACCATTATATTATTATATTATAATAAAAGGCTTCCTGAGACTCAGACAATGGCCCATTTACTGGAGTGAAATTGGAGCTACAACAAAGGAATCTGGACAGTTCTCTGGCTTTTGTTGTAATGGGATTTAACCTATCTTGCATTTTTCACTTCCTTAAAGTGATGAAATCACCTTGGAAAGAATAAAGAGCCATTTGGATAGGGTCTGTATGCTAAGTGTGTATGTGGGGGTGGGGACTCTCTTTCTGAAACCCAATTTGTCAACACTTTGAGCACAGACCAGGAAAACAAGGGACAACGTCTCCTTAGCTTTGAACGTCCTCAGTCCCTTGCAGTCAAGGCGCTGCTGTGTCTCAGGCTTGGCCTGTTTAAATAGAGCTGAACGAGATTGTAGCTAATAGGGTTATTAATACCTGTCACATCCCAGGATGGCAGAATAATATGGGGTTTTTCTACTATAGATTAAAACCGACCAACAGGGAATTTGCAAAGTCTGGCAGCTACAGCTTTCTCTTCAGACAACTTTTTGTTAAGCCCATGCAGACTTGGGTAAGTAATTGTCCTGGGGTAAGAATTCATCACCATAGTAAATTTAAAAGAAGGAAATGAGAGGCCTCTGCTTAGCCTTGGACAAAGAATACATGGATATTTGAAATGCACGGATAATCTAAAAGCCAAGTCCTACCCCATCAGGACAGTGAGCCTAAAGCAAAAATTCCTCCTTGTCTGAGTTTCATCAGTGCTCATCTCTTCTCTCTACCCTCTCTCTGGTAGAAAGATACCACCAAATACCTTTAGTAGATGCTAAGATCCTTGAGGAAAATTATCAAATTTTGTTTATCTTTGACTTCCTCATTGTATAATGCTCAATAAATACCTAGCACATGTTGTTGTTCAGTCAATTCAGTCATGTCCAACCCTTCATGTCCCCCATTTGGGGTTTTCTTGGGAAAGATACTGGAGTGCTTTGTGATTTTCTTCTCCAGCTCATCTTACAGATGAGGAAATTGAAGTAAACAGGGTTAAGTGATTAGCCCAGGGTCACACAGCTAGCAAGTGTCTGAGGCTGGATTTGAACACAGGTCTTCCTGACTCCAGGCCTGGTGCTCTATCCACTGCACCATCTAGCTGCCCTCATTGGTACCTAGAACATAATTACTTAATAAATGCTTGTTGGAGGGAAGAAAGAAGGGATAGGCAGAATGAGATAAGGAGAAAGGAAAGGAGGGAAAGAGGGAGAGACAAAGGGAAGAAGGAAGAAAAGAAAGGAAGAGACAACATAAAACAGTGCAGGGTAATTCAAGGCTCTATGTTAACCAGAACTAAGTGTGCTGGATGGAAAGGAGAATGAAAAGGGAAGGGAGTCTAGGTAATATTCAGACTTCACAGTCCTAAATAGTGGATGATAAATTATAACTGAAAAGAACCTCAGAGGACACCTAGTCCAGACCTACATTTTTACAGATGAGAAAAGTGAGGGTCAGAGCAGTCAAGTGATTTGTTCTAGACCATACAAATAGTTAAGACCATACTAATCCTGGATTTGAACCCATTTCCTCTGACTCCAAGTCTAGTACTCTTCATTATGTTATCTCCCAATTATATCAATTATACTCATCAACCATGGTAGCCCATGATCCAAACAACTGATGAGATTTACCTTTCATCTCCTTTATAAAACATCCATGGGGCCATTAATGAGAAAGCTCAACCTATGAGCCACTGACCCAGGTGATGAATCAAGATTCAGGAAAGAGGGGCTTCCATTAACTGAACAGAGTGGAAATGTTCCTAATGATACATGAGAAAGAATATCGATTAAAGTGAGAGCAAAAGTCTGAAGAAACCTTGGGGGTCACACTCTCTATTTTAGTGGCAGGACCTTCCTCCCCTCACAGTTGCAGCTAATTCCCAGCTTTCCTTCTTATAGGGCAATGTTGAGCACTTGTGGAAGAATACAACTGTTCCAGCATGGCTTTGGGACGTGGCAAAATGGATACTACCTTCTACAAGGTCTGAATGAAATTCATTGGGACCATGAAAAGAAATGGAAAAGAGTAAATAGAAGAGGGGAAATGGAGAGAAGGAATAGAGGAGAGGGAGAGGGCATTGTCATCTTGGAGTCATCCTTGAGATGTTCCTGTTCTTCACCTTCCACATAAACAGAGTTCAATATGTGACCCCACAATTAAAGCAACAAGAGAAAAAGATGGACTGCTTCTATTATTTTTGTTCAGAGAAGAATGAGAATTTTGAAAAATGTGGACTTAGAGGGAAAAGGCTACTAGATGAGTATGCTTCTCAGTGCCCAAAATAGGTCTCATGGCTCCATTTACATCCATCCATAGTAGGTATTTCCTTCTCAGTCTCCTGCACTGGGTCATCATCCATGTCTATCCCCCAATTTAGGTGTCCCCTAATGCTTTCTCTTGAACCCTCTTCCCTTCTCTTTCTACTCTCTCTTTCAATGATTTTGTGATTTTACATGGGTTCAATTATTATTTCTTTACAAATGACTCCAAAATTTATATCCATCCCTGCTCTCTCCTGAGCTCCAGTTCCATATCACCATTTGCCCATTAGACATTTTGAACTGAATCTCGAGGTCAGCATTCCAAAACAGAGTGCTTGTCTTCTCCCCCAAACTCGAACCTCTTCCTAACTTCTCAGTTTCTGTCGTGAGCACTGCCATCCTTCCAGTCATTCAGAGTCATTCCTGACTCTACCCTCTTTCATCCTCTATATCCAATAAGCTAATAACTCTTTTTCAGTTCTTCCTCCATCACATCTCTTAATGCAGCTTGAGATCTCAATAGCTTTCTTGACTTTCCATATTGACCTTTCGGTCCACTAAAAACTGATCCAACATAAAACTAGTCTATATAGGGGATCCCAAAAGTCTTAGTGCAGTTTTGAGCTATTAAGACTCAAAATTGCACTAAGATTATTTTTTGGACATTCTGTTTAGTCTCCTTCCTCTATCAACCAGTGTTCCCTCTCCCCTCAATTTGTTGTGTATATGCTCACCTGTTTATGTAGTTTATACCTCCAGTAGAATGCAAACTCCTCAAAGACAGGATTTCCTTCTTGTTTTGTCTTTGTATGTCCAGCACCTAACACTGTCTCATGAACACAAGGGGTCCTTAATAAATGCTTGTTGGATTGGATAGGACTCAGTTCTCATTATCTAACTCCCCTAAATACTCTGAAGTTTCAGGTCTATTAGCTACCATCGTCTTCAGCTGTTTAAAAGAACCTAGCTGGCCTATAGGATGTTACCTTTTGCTCACAGCCATGAGGTCCTACCATATCTTCTTTTCCATCTCTGTGCCCCACAGCACTCTGTCCTTTCTACTGTGGTGACATAATGGACTACAAGCTCAATATGAGTCAGCAATGTGTCATCACAAACAAAAAAGCTAATTCAATCTCAGGATGAATTAGAAGAAGTATAATATCTAGAATGGGGGAAGTGACAGCCAATCCATTTACATCCATCAGCAAAATGGATCCAGTCCAGAGGAGGATAATGAGGATGGCGAGAGGACTAAAGACCACTCTCTAAGAGAACAGGATGAAGGGATTAGGGATAAAGATGGTGCAGTACAACAGAATGAGCAAGGAATTTGGAGTCAGGCATCATTGGTTCAAATCCCTCTTTTGCCAGTGTGACCTCAAGCAAATCATTTAACACCTCTGGGCCTGTCTTCTCATCAATAAAATGAAATTGGACAAAATGGTCTCTAAGCCCCTTCCAGTTCTGGATCTATGATCTGACAAGAAAAGAAGACTTGGGGGAACATGACAGAAGTCTTCAAATATTTAAAGGCTTGTCATATGGAAGAGAGATTACTTGGATCTAGAGGCACAAGTAAAGTCAGGGTGTGGACATGATAGGCAGGCAGTGTGTCATAATGGAAAGTGTTCTGGGCTTGAATTCAGAAAACTGGGGTTCAGATGCCAGCTCTACAACCTGTGTGCCCCTGGACAAGTCATTCACCTTTCTAGGCCTCTGTCTCCTCATCTGTGAAATGAGAGAGCTGACCTAGATCACTGAGTTATTTCATGCTAGCCTAGGATCATAGATTTAGAGCCAGAAGAAATATCAGAGGCCATGAGTCTAACTCATAATTAAGATGAGGAAAATAAGACTCAATGACTTGTTCAAGGTTGTAGAGCTAGTAAGTGGCAGAGTCGGGATTCAAACCCTGGTCTTCTGAATCTGGTGTTCTTATCCACCATACCACATATAATCCTAGAAAGAAAATCTTCCTAATACACCAATCCAGACTCAGAGCAGAATAATGAGTTCCCTGTAACTGGAGCTGGAGGCAGAGGCTGGATGATGATTCGTCAATCAGTCAGTCAATAAGCATTTAAAGGTTTACTCTGTACCAGGATTCAGGGATATTTTAGATGTGCTTCATTTCCTGGGTAGTAATTGGACCAGATGCCCTTTGATGTTCCTTCCAAATCTCAATCTAGGATTCTATGATTATTTTGAAGTGCCTTGGAAGTCCAAGAAGACTTCAGCTCTTGTCATTATTTCATCATTCATTCAGCTCTGCTCTTAACTGATGCATGAAAATGATACCCTGAAAAGTTAACTTCATATTCTCTAGACCTAGCTTCGTAGACATGACCTTCAGCCAGCTCAATGATTTGATGGAATGGCAATTTCTCAGTTGCTTTAATTGTTCTCCATCCTTGGTACTGTTGTTGATGCAACCATTGAACGTCCCCCTTCACCCTTCCCCACCCACATCAGTCTCCAGGCCTGGCTCTCTGCCTGAGGACAATGAGCAGCCTCAGCCACCCTCCCTGAGATGCAGTATGATAAATGAGGCAGTGTATGTAAGAATGTGTGGTGCTATGCCAAAGACAAGCACTGTCTAAATCGAAGCATAGTGTTGCTATTATTGAAAAAACACCACCCTCCTTCCTCCCTTCCTTCTCCATAGCCTTCTGTATGACCCAGCCAGACTGTAGATTTGACCTGAAGGCAGCCCTTCCTGTCCAAGCCTCTACTTCTAGGTCCTCTAGCTGGAGGGAAGAGACGGAAGGTGTGATTAGTCTTCAGCTCATCTGAGAAGGAGAGAGCCAAGACTCTGGCAATGAGATGCTTCCAGTCCAGCACTCTTCTGATCACAGTGCCCCAGGACCCACCCCTACCACTAAACCAAAAGGTAGAAGTAATGACAAACCCAGTTCCTGGGTTATGAGTATAACCTGACGTTTACCAGAGCAGGGACCCCCTGTCAAAGCCACCTGGAATGGCAAAAACCACAGCCACAGGTCACTTGCTGACCAGGCCAGGAGTTTGGCTGTAGGCCTGTGATGTTAGCACTGACTGGTAGACCCCAAGTCGGAGTGCTAAATTAGTATTTTCTCTCTAAGGCTACATCTCCTTGCCATCTCCAAAAGGCTCTACGAGTGAAAAGAAGAGAGGTGGGCACATATTCTGAAAGCAAATGAGTTCACTGTGACTGAAGCTAGCCCCAATCAGAAACCCATGAACTATTCCTCCTTCTCCCACCCTCCCCCTCCCAAAACTTCAGATAAAAATGTGGTGAGGAACACAAAATCAGCAGGTGACCTTGTTATTAATCCTGGAGCTCTCACACGCCAAGCAATTTAAGAAGTGGGGTGGAGAAGCTCACATCAGAAGTGTTATTTCTGAGTGGGGACAAACCACTTAATATTGCCAAGATGAGCGAGGCCTCTACTCGCTGCCCTCCTCCCCTCTCTGCTGTTTACAGTAAAACTTCATCACAAGATGCTATTAAGCTTGGCAGTTACTGTAAATGCTACTGTAGCTGTTGACTTCCAGAGCCCCAGGAAATTTCTTCCAAGACAGAGTGGCTTCAGCCAAAAGACCCACACCCACTGCTCGTTTCTCTTCAGGAAGCAGAAGGTGCCCTAGAGAAGGATATTAACCACATTCAGGGCATGGGAGAAGTCGCTTTGCTTCTCGTCTACTCCTGTACTCCTCACCCACTTTAGATTGGGAGGAACTGTAATGAAGCCAGCCAGGCTAGGGAGCTGGGAAGCAGGGAGGGGGGAGATATGTGCAAATACAAGATGGAAATCAGCTCAGCTATTATGAGGAAGACTTAGGAATCGGAGGGCTGAGAGCTACTCTATTCAGATATGCTGTGAATTCAGTCATACATTCAATTCCATTCAACAAATAGTTATCGGGCACCTACCTTGTTCCAGGTGATGGGGTTATGTGCCCACCATTCAGTTTGAAAACTCTTAGATTTTTAGATTCCCCTTACCTCCCTTCCAAAGCCTCAGCCTGGCCTTTTTGATATTATTCAGATGCACTTTCCTTCCTGGCCCTCAAAAGAACCTGGCTCCAGTTTGTCTACAATTCCCAGAGAAAAACCTTAAACTTTAGATTCCTTATAGACTCACTTTATGTCTCTTTGAAAACACCTTTGAAGAAGTTTGTCTACTGGTCCCGGCTCCATTTGAAAGCAAACCTCCCCTTTCCAGTTCCCTTCATTGTCTATTCTCATTGTTTATTCAAAACTCTCAGACCTTCCAAATGGAAATTCTCACCTGGACCCTTTTTTCCCAACCACCTCCTCCATCAACTGGCCTTTCCATTGTTTTACCTTCCTATGGCCCTTGGCCATTTCCCACCCTTAATCCTAGCTAGATCCCATGAGGTCCAGGACCCAGGAGTTCTGTTCACCCCAGCTTACTAGCCACTCCCATCCAGATCTCCTTAGACCCCTCCCCCAGTCACTCCAAACTACTTGGCCACTCCTAGATCCCTCCCACAGTCTTTCTGTACTTAAGATTCACCTTTGTCCCATTCTGATGCTGGAATTTCTCAAGCCCAAAGGCTAAGACTCTCATGCCCGCTCATCCTTACGGGGGTCACCTAGCTTAAGATCCACCTGGCCTCCCCCATTTAGAAGTTGAGCTGTTCTCATGCCTAGAGGCTGAGACTCTCATGCCCTCTCAGAAGCTAAGCTGTTCTCACACCCAGAGGCACCTGGGCCTATATGTGATTTATCTTTAATAAACATTTTCTCTGGCTGGAAGAAGATTTGGGTTGAATTCATTCAGGCAGACCCGTGTCGCAATCTTGGGGTTCAGCACCCCAAAACCTCTACACCTCTTCACAGGCACTGTGCTAGGTGCTGGGGATACAAGGGAAAAAATCAGTCCCTACCTTAAGAAGCTTACATTCGGGGGTGGGAGGAGTATATATAGAGATATATACAAAGTAAAATGAAAGTAATTTTTGGAAGGGACATTAACAATGGTGAGGGTTGGGGAGAAGAGGGGGAAAGGGAGAGCTTGCTGAATCTTGAAGACAGGAATTCCAAAAAAGGATTCCTAAGAAACTAGGTATTCCAAAAAGTGGAGGTGAGGAGGGAGAGCATTGCTGATATGGGGGATGGTCACTTCCACAAAAGCTATGGCAGTAAGAGATGGAATGTTGTGGACAAGAAATAATAAGGAAGCCAATCTGGACAGCCAGTCTAGATAACTTGGGCATGGGGGGCAGAGAGGGTTTGGGGAAGAGAAGGGAAGGCCCTTGTGTGCTGGAATTATCCTGATTGGCTACATGTGATTCACCTACTTCCTGAAACACAACTCTACTCTCTAACTTGACAGCTGGGCCTGGAGCCAGGAAGAACTGAGTTCAAAATCTGAACTCAACCCATAATGAAATATGCTATCCACTTCCAGAGAGAGAATTGGTGAACTCCGAATGCAGATTAAAGCAAACTTTTTTTTTTGCTCTCTTTATTGTTATTGTTTTATTTTGTTTGTGTTTTGTTTTGCAACATGGCTAATAGTGAAATAGGTTTTACATGACTTCACATGTATAATTAATACCAAATTACTTGTCTTCTCAAAGAGGGGGGAGAGGCAGAAGTGAGGGAGAAAATTTGGAACTCAAATTTTTTAAAAAAATTTTTTTAAAAATTTACATATAATTGGGAAATTCTTAATGAAATAAATAAAAATAATTAGAAATTAAAAAATCTGACCTCAGACATTTACTAGCTATGTGACCCTGGGCAAATTACTTAACCTTTGTTTACCTCAGTTTCCTTAATTATAAAATCAGGTTAATAATCAAACCTAACTATGAGGGTTGTTGTGTAGATCAAAAGAAATATTTGTAAGAGTACTTAATACAGCTCCTGATACACAATAGGTGCTTAATAAATGCACATACCCACACATAGTTCTCTTCCATAAAGTAGACACAGCTCCTAAATATAATCGCAGTTCACATTTATAAAGCACCTTAACATTTATAAAGCATTTTCCACATAATGACCCTATGAGGAAGGGAATGTAAGCATTATTAGTCTTATTTTATGGATAGGAAAACTGAGGCTCAAATGCTCGAAGTAATATGTAAATGCAAGCTGTTCTTGTTAGTAGTTAGAGGTGGCGGAGGGGAAGGAGAAGTCGGAGGAGAGTAAACTGATTTGCCCAAGGCCCAGCAACCAACAAATGTTGAGGTGAGGTTTTGAACCCAGGTCTCCTTGCTCTAAGTACAACACTCTTTCCATCAAACCACTTCTGCCTCTCTGAAAACTCACTCTAGACAGTTCCCAGGCTTTATCTCAATTCCACCTTCAGGGGGGTAGAACTGTTGCACCCTTGCCTAAACAACCTGAACCAAGCTATGATCTGTAAGTATCAGGTTCAGACCTGGCCAAGCCACATGGAGGAAAGCTGTCAACTCTCCCTTAGTTACATGTGCACTATCAACTCTGGCTTATCTGCTACAAATGGATAATTCCAGGTCAGCTGCTCCCATCACCCATCATACTCCTGGCTACCTCCTCTCATTGCCCAGCAGATATGTACTCAGGAAAAGCAAACTAATTTTAATATCATACTAAACTAAACATAATTAGGAAGGTAGCTCTGCTGGAAAAAAAAATCAGATAATGCATTTCAAAACCAAACAAAAATGATCTCCGCTCTGTCACTTACTTAGATAGTAGCATGACCTTGGCCATGTCCCTGCCTCTCTTGGGCCTCCATTTCCTTCTTTATATAATGAAAGGAGTGGATTATATGATTTCTAAGGTCCTTTTCTGAGCTAAATCTATGATCCTGCAATGCCCAAGCTCCCTTCCAGCAAAAAAAAAAAAAACAAAAAAAAAAAAAAAAAGCCTAAGATTTTGTGAACTCAGAGTTCACTATTGTTCTAGAATATCCATACCAAAGGGGTCTGGAAAACTTCCCACTTTTCATTCATTCAACAAGAATTTTCTTAAACCCCTAACATGTGCCTGGATCACATGAATAATTAAGGGTTGGCCATAGTTTTGGATAATAGTCTTATTCTAGACCCTAGACCCTAGACCTTTCCCAGAGAAGGACATTATTGTTTATTTCCCCAGGCTCATATGGAAAGACTAAGTGCTGCGAATAGCAGCGGTAGAAAATAGGGATAAGGGGGCAAATGCTTGTCACAGAGCAGTACGGAGGAGAGTATGGTAGCAGCTTTTAACTACAATAGTCTGCCTGGCTCTGGTTTCCCAAACCCCTACTCCAACTTCTTGTGTCTCTCTGACACTGACAGTTGAGCACACTTAACACCTACCTGTAAATTTAGTACTCCCCTAGATTTTGAGACCAATCCTGCCTCCAAGAAGCAAAGCTATAAGGAGCCTTATGACAGAAGTTAACTGACTCAGTGTTGAGTTAGTCTGGTTCTTGGTCCTGCTCTGACCTTTAAGTCAAATCAAGACAAGCCAACATTTATTAAGAAGCAACTATGTGTAAGGTACTATTCTAGGATCTAGAGTCTTAAAGACAAAAAGGAAGGTATGCCTGATATCAAGGACCTTACATACCAATGAGAAGGAGGGGGAGGATGGTGCTACAACATGTATGCAGCTAAACAAAAACAAAATAATTTGATGAGGCGAAGAGCATTAACAACCAAGGGCTTTCCATCAGACATGGCACTTGAGTTGAGTCTTGAAGGAAGCCAGGGATCCTAAGGAGACAACTATGTATGTCCCCCATACAGGCATGGGGGACAGCCTGGGCAAAGTCACAGAAATAGGAAATGGAACGTTCACAGAACAGGCGAATTTCAGAGAGTATGTAGGGGAAAGGAGCAAGGTAAATGGCAGCTAGATTGTGGAGGACTTGAAATGCCCCTGTTGAGGGGTTTTGATTTTATTCTAGAACAGTAGTTCTCAAAGTATCTGGGGACAGGGGTCCCTGAGACCCTTTCAGGGATCTCATAAAATAAAAACTATTTTCATAATAACACTAATATGTTTTCATTTCTAATACGCTATCAATTGATATAACTCACATAAACAAAAGCTCTTTGGGAGTGGTTCTCAATTAATTTTTAAGGACATAAGTGGGTCCTGAGACTAAGAAGTTCAAGAAATGTTTTTTTCTAGGGGCAAAAGGGATTGGAGATGCTTTGAGTAGAAGAGTGATGTGATGAGACCTCTGTTTTAGGAATGTTAGTTGAGGAGCTTGGCAGAGTTCAACTGGGCTCTCAAAGGTTCCGCTGGCAAAGAACAAGTTTGCTGACAGGTTCTGCCAGACTGGGAAGGATTTGGGGAGTTTATCACCTGGGAAATAGATGAGGAGTTGGGTTGGGTTTTGGTTTTGGTTTTGTTTTGGCTATAACAACATAAAATGAAGGGAAATACAAAATGTCCTTAGGTGCTGTGCTACCTCCTTCCACTTTGCTAAGTACTGGTAGCAGAGTGGTGGGAAAGAATGGGCATAGGGTAACTAGAAGCACATCATCTTTGACTCATTATAAACATTAATTTAACCATTGGTTCTCTAAATATGAAATCCTTGGGCAGTAATCAAGTAGACACATTACTGAAAAGACTGAATCATATAAATCTTGATATTCTTACTGTAAACATAAGCAGGAAAAAAGATAGAATATTACACCTAATGAAAAAATGGTTCACAATTTCTCCTCAATTCCTCTCCCTCCCTCATCTCACATATCCAAGCAAGTGCAAAATCTCCCTGTGCCTGCCTTCACAACATCTTTCACAACTCTTTCACATCTTTCCCTTCTCTTCACTCATTCAAAAGTCACCCTTGTTCAGTCCTCATTACTTCTTCCTTGGACTCTTGCATTGACTCAGGCCTCTCCCTATTTTGATCTAACAACCATACTACCACCAAAATCATTTTCCTGAAGAAGTATACACCTAACCATGTCTCTCCTCTACTCAGTAAATTCTAGTAGTTCTCTATTACTTCTAGTATCAAATATAAACTCATCTTTTTGTCATTTGAAACCTTTCATAACCTGGCCCCAATTTACCTTTTTTACTCTTTTTATACCTTGCTCATATTTTCATACTCACTACAGTCCAACCAAACTGGACTTCTTACTGTTCGTCATACACAGCATACCCTCTCTGTCTTTGTGCCTGAGATACACTCAACCCACCTCCATCTCTGAGAATCCTTAGTTTAAAGGTCAGCTCAAGTGCCACCTTCTCCATGATGCTTTTCCTGAGCCTCCTACCTTCTAGGACTCTTTCCCCTAAGGTTAACTTCTATCTATTTTTCATATATTCATATTTATGCATGTTACCTCCATTATCTAAACCAGAGGTTGGCAAACTATGGCCTAAGGGCCAAATCTTTCCACCTCCTGCTTTTTTATGACCGGGAGGTTAAAAACAGTTTTTACATTTTTTAAATAAAAATTTTATTGATTAAAAATGTGTACAAAAGTGAGCATCTGGCTGGTTTTGGCCCTTGGTAGACACACTGTCAACCACTGTCCTAAACTTTGAACTCCTTGAGGGGAGAAACTATTTCAACTTTTTCTTTGTAATCCCCAGCACCTAGCACAGTGCCTGGCACACAATAGGCACTTAAAATACTTGTCAATTGATTGATTAAATAAGTAAAATAAAAGAATTGGATCTGCACATAGAGGTAGTGATCACTAGTAAGCCCTAGCTGTGTCCTAAGCAAAGAATAAGTTGAGAAGCAAATAGTAGCTGTGTGGCTCAGAGTATAGGAGCAGAAAAGAGCACCATTCTAGCCTCCAGCCCAGGGTGGAAGCCTGGAGAGAAATAACCAGGGTAGGAGTTTCAGGCCAAACAGGAACTTGCAGTTTAGTCACGCTGAACCTATAGAACCTCCCAGGGGACTAATAGTCTGAGTCTAACAGTAAGTTACTGAATCTCCCAACTAGGGACAAACTGATAGACCCAAAACCTGGGTCTGGAACTTGTAGAGCTCAGACAAGGAGGGCAGTGAGCAGACTTCATCCTGAATCATATAATGTTGATAGCAGTGAAAGTTTTCAGGACCAGAATAAACTATGAAGATAACAGAAGGATGTAACAGGGCAGAAGCCCAAGACAGCTATTCTCCCCAGAATTTCATAGAGCCCTATAGTAGCATAAAATCTAAAGTTAAGAAGTATGTTGGAAGAAGGAGCAAACAAAAAAAGAATCCCACTATAAATAACTATTATGATGACAAGGGAAGTTCAAAAGACTAACCCAGAAGAAAACAATGACTCAAAAACATCTACGAGAAAAACCTCAAATAAATATGCAGCTTAGATACAAATCCAACCAGAATTTCTTGGGATAATTAAAGTGAGATTTTGGAAAAGGGGCTAAAAAGTTATTTTTAAAACAAAATGAGAGAGGCAGAGGAAAAAAATGGGAAAATAAATGAGAGCTAGAGGAAAAGATATGAAAAGAGAATTAACAAACTTGTAACAGAAAATATAAAACCTTACCTAAGATAATAACTCCCTGAAACTTAGAACTGACAAAAAATGAGCTAATGATATGAGACAAAAAATTTAAATGAAGTCAAAAGATTAAAAATAAAATAAAATAAAATGTGAAAATAACTGACATATATAACAGATGAAATAGAGAAAATTTAAAATCAATGGACTATCTCAAAGCTATGATCCAAAAAAAGAGAACCTAGACATCATATTTCAAGAAATCATAAAAGAAAACTGCTCAAAGCTCTTAAAAGTTGGAGAGTAAAGTAGAAATTGAAAGAATCTGTAAGTCATCTATTAAATAAATAAATAAATGGATAAAAATGGCTAGGAATATTAAAGCCAAAATCCAGAACTCCCAAGTCAAAAAAGTACTGTAAGTAACCATAAAGAAAAAAAAATTTATGTGCCAAATAATCACAGTCAGGATCATGTGAGATTTAGCAGCCATCACTATTAAGAAAAAGAAAGCTTGGGGCAGCTAGGTGGTCCCCTGGATAGAGCAACGGCCCTGGAGTCAGGAGAACCTGAGTTCAAATCTGGTCTCAGACACTTAACACCTACTAGTTGTGTGACCCTGGGCAAGTCACTTAACCTCATTGCCTAAAAAAAAAAAAAAAAAACGAAAGAAAAGAAAAGAAAAAAATAGAAAAGAAAAAGAAATAGAAAGCTTGTAATATGATATTCTAGGAAACAAAAAAAATTATAGGTTTACAACTGAGAATATCTTTTTCATTAAAATTGAACATGATCCTACAAGGCAAAATGGACCTTTAATGAAACAGAGGACTTTCAAGCATTCTTGTTGAAAAGACCAGAGATGAACAGAAAATTTGATTTTCAAATACAAGACTCAAGAAAAACATAAAAAAAAAACAGGAAAAAAGAATCATAAGGAATTCATTAAGGTTAAACTTTTACTTTCCTACCTGGGAAGATGATATTTGTAACTCCTAAGAACATTATCATTACTAGGACAATCAGAAGGAGTATGCATAGACAGAGGGCATGAATATGACTTCACTGTGATGGAATGACATCCAAAAGAACAAAATTAGGAGTAAGAAAGAGGGACACACTGGAAGAAGAAGAAAGGGAAAGATAGAATGGGGTAAATCATCTCACATGAAAAAGGCAGAAAAGAGGTTTTATAGTGGAGGGAAAATGGGGAAGATATGCAGGCAATATTTGAACTCTTATCAGAATTGGCTGAAAGAGGGAATAACATACACACTCAGTTGGGTATAGAAATCTGTCTTACCCTACAGAGAAGTAGGAGGGGAGGGGGATAGGAGAAGGGAAGGCTGATAGAAGGGAAGGAGGACTGGGGGGAGTGGTCAAAAGTGGTCAAAAGTCAAACACTTTTAAGGAGAAACAGAGTGGAATGAGAGAGACAGAGACAGACAGCGAGAGAGAGAGAGAGAGAGAGAGAGAGAGAGAGAGAAGGACAAATGGGAAAAGTAGGATGGAAGGAAATACAGTTAGTAATCATAACTGTGAATGTGAATAGTATGAACTCACCCATAAAACAGAAGTGAATAGCAGAGTGGATTAAAAATCAGAATTCTACAACATATTGTTTATAAGAAACACACTTGAAGCAGAGAGACAAATACAGAGTAAAGGTAAGGGGCTAGAGCAGAATCTATTATGCTTCAGCTGAAGTAAAAAAAAAGCAGGAGTAGCAATCATTATCTTACATAAAGCGAAAGCAAAAATAGATATAATGAAAAGGCATAAGCAGGGAAGCTATTTCTTTCTAAAAGGTACCATAGACAATGAAGTAATATCAATACTAAATATACATGCACCAAATAGCATAGCTTCCAAAATCTTAAAGGAAAACTTAAATGAGTTACAGGAGGAAATAGTAAAACTATACTATTGGGGGACCTCAACTTTCCCCTATCAGAACTAGATAAATCTAACCACAAAATAAACAAAAAAGAAGCTAAGGAAATGAATAGAATTTTAGAAAAGTTAGATATGATAAACTTATTGAATGGAAATAGAAAGGAATATATCTTTTTTTTCAGTGTACATGGCATCTACACAAAAATTGACCATGTATTATGGCATAAAAACCTCACAACCAAGTGCAGAAAATGAGATATATTAAATGCATCCTTTTCAGATCATAATGCAATAAAATTACATTAAATAAAAGGCATGGAAAACAGATTAAAATTAATTGGAAATTAAAGAATCTAATTCTAAAGAATGAGTAGGTCAAAGAACAAATCATAGAAACAATCAATAATTTCATTAAAGAGAATGACAATAATGAAAAAACATACCAAAATTTTTGGAATGCAGCCAAAGCAGTACTTAGGAAAAAATTTATGTGTTTAAGTGCTTGCATCAATAAAAGAAAGAGTGAGCAGATCAATGAATTGGGCATAAAAACAAAAACAAAATAGAAAAAGAACTAATTAAGAATCCTCACTTAAACTCCGAATTGGAAATCCTGAAAATAAAAGGAGACATTAATAAAACTTAAAGTAAGAAAACTGTTAGAAAACTAGAAGCTGGTTTTATGGGGAGAGGGGGGAAACAATAAAAATAAACCACTAGTTAATTTTATTTTTTTTAAAAAAAGAAAGAAGAAAACCAAATACCTGGAATGAAAAATGAAAAGAGTGAGTTCACCACCAATGAAGAAGAAAGTAAGAAAATATTAGGAGCTATTTTGCCCAATTACATGCCAATAAATCTGACAGTTTAAATGAAAAGGATGAATATTTACAAAAAATATATATAAATTGTCCAGATTAACAGAAAAGGAATAGAATACTTAAATAACTCCATCTTAGAAAAAGAAATTAAATAAGCCATCAATGATCTCCCTAAGGAAAAAAAATCCCCAGGACCAAATGCATTTATAAAAAATAATTTTAATACTATATAAACTATTTGGAAAAAATAGGCAAAGAAGGAGTTCTACCCAATTCCTTTTTTGACACAAGTATGATGCTGATACCTAAACCAAGAACAACAAAAACAGACTATAGACCAATTTCCCTAATGAATTTCAATGTAAAAATTTTAAATAAAATACTAGCAAGGGCTTATAGCAATATTTCACAAAAATCATACACTATGAGCAGGTGAGATTTATACCAGGAACACAAGGCTAGTTCAATATTAGAAAAACTACGAGCATAATTAACCATATCAATAATAGAATCAACAAAAATCACATGATTTTCTCAACTGATGCAGAAAAATCTTTTGACAAAATACACCACTTGTTCCTACTTTAAAAACTAGAAAACATAAGAATAAATGGGCTTTCCTTAAAATGATAAGTATTATTTCTCTAAGACCATCAGTAAGCATTATCTGTAATGGGGATAAGCTAGAAGCCTTTCCAATAAGATCAGGGGTGAAGAAAGGATGCCCATTATCACCACTATTATTCAATATTGTACTAAAAATGCTAGCTATAGCAATAAGACAAGAAAAATAAATTGAAGGAATAAAAGTAAGCAGTGAGAAAATAAAACTATCACTCTTTGCAGATGACATGATGGTAGACTTAGAGAACCCTAGGGAATCAACTAAAAAACTAGTTGAAATAATTAATAACTTTATCAAAGTTGTAGGTTATAAAATTAACCCACATAAATCATCAGTATTTCTGTATATCACTAACAAAGTACAGCAAGAAAATACAGAAAGAGAAATTCCATTTAAAATAACTGCAGAAAATATAAATGCTTGGGAATCTACCTGTCAAGACAAACTCAGGAATTATATGAACACAATTACAAAACACTTTTCACACAAATAAAGACATATCTGAACAATTGGAGAAATATAAATTACTCATAAGTTTGTTGAGCCAATAAAATTAAAATGACAATTCTACTTAAGTTAATTTACTTATTCAGTGCCATACCAATCATAGCACCAAAAATACTTTATATAACTAGACAAAATAATAACAAAATTCATCTGGAAGAAGAAAAGGTCAAGAATATCAAGGGAATGAATGAAAAAATGTGAAAGAAGGTGGCCTAGCTATATGAGATCTCAAATTCTATTACAAAGTAGTAGTATCAAAACCATCTGGTACTGGCTAAGAGAGAGGTGGATACGTGGAATAGATTGGGTATGTAATACATAGTAGGTAAGTACGATAGCAATCCAGTGTTTGATAAATACAAAGATCCCAGCTTCTGGGGCAAGAACTCAGTATTTGACAAACTGCTGAGAAAAGTAGAAAGTCGTTTGTCAGAAACTAGGTATATACCAACATCTCCTACTATGTAGTAAGATAAGATCAAAATTGGTATATGATTTAGATATAAAGGGTGGCCATAAGCAAATTAGGGGAGCATGGAATAGTTTACCTGTCAGAGCTATGGATAAGGGAAGTATTTATCACTAAACAATAATTCAAAAATATTATGGATTGAAAAATGGATAATTTTTTGCTACATTAAATTGAAATGTATTTGCATAAACAAAACCAATGCAGCCAAGATTAAAAGGAAAGCATAAAACTGGGGGAGAGAGAGAATTTATAGCATGTTTCTCTTATAAAGGCTTCATTTCTCAAATATATAAAGAACTGAGTCAAATTTATGAGAATGAGTCATTTCCTAATTGATAAACGGTCAAAGGATATGAACAGGCAGTTTTCAGATGAAGAAATCAAAGTTATCTATATTCATATGAAAACTGCTCTAAACCACTATTGATTAGAGAAATGCAAATTAAAACAACTCTGACGTACCACCACGCACCTATCAGATTGACTAACATGACAGAAAAGTAAAATGACAAATGTTGGAAAGGATATAGGGAAATTGAAATGCTAAGGCATTGTTGGTAGAGTTGTGAACTGATACAACCAATTTAGAACTATGCCCAAAGGGCTATCCATAAAGCTAAGCATACTCTTTGACCAGCAATATTACTATTAGGTCTGTATGCCAAAGAGATTTTTTTTCTTTCTTTTTTTGGGGGGGGGGGTGACGGGGGCTAGGCAATAGGGTTAAGTGATTTGCCCAGGGTCACACAGCTAGTGAGTGTTATGTGTCTGATATCGGATTTGAACTCAGTTCCCCCTGAATCCAAGGCTGGTGCTCTATCCACTGTGCCACCTAGCTGCCCCGAGATTTTTTGTTTGTTTGTTTTGGTTTTTTTTTGTTGTTGTTGTTGTTGGGCTGTGGGGGTTAAGTGACTTGCCCAAGGTCACACAGCTCGTTAGTGTTACATGTCTGAGGCCAGATTTGAACTCAGGTTCTGCTGACTCCAGGGCCAGTGCTTTATCAACTGCGCCACCTAGTTGCCTTGAGATATTTTTTTTAAAGGAAAAGGATCTATATATTCAAAAACTGTTTACAACAGCTGTTTCATGGTGACAAAGAATGGGAAATTGAGGGGATGCCCATCAATTAGGGAATGACTGAACAAGATGTGGTATATAATTGTGTTATAAGAAATGATGAGCAAAATACTTTCAGAAAAACCTAGAAAGACTTATATGAACTAATGCAAAGTGAAGTAAGCAGCACCAGGAGAACATTGTGCACAGTAACAATAATATTGTGCAACAATCAACTGTGAATGACTTAGCTATTCTCAGCAATAGAAAGATCCAAGACCATTCCAAAGGATTTATGATGAAAAATATCATCTACCTACAGAGAAAGAACTAATGGAGTCTGAATGCAGATAAAAGCATACTGTTTTTTCCTTTCTTTATTTTTTCATGGTTTTTTTTTTCTGTTTTCTTTTACAACATGACCAATATGAAAATACGTTTTGCATGACTGCAAATGTATAATATACAATGAATTGCCTGCCTTTTCAATGAGGGGAGGAGAGGGGGAGAGAATTTTGAACTCAAAAATTTTTAAACTGAATGTTAACAACTTCTACATGTAATTGAAAAAAATAAACTACTTAATTTTTAAAAATTGAAAGCATAGGAATAAATTAAGCTTTCCTTAATATGATAAGTAGCATCTATGTAAAACCAAGAATAGCATTATCTGTAATGGGGATAAGTTAGAGGTCTTTCTAGTAACATCAGGAGTAAAGGAAGGATATCCATTATCAACACTACCATTCAATACTGCTAATGTGCTAAATGTGCTAAATGTGCTAAATATGTGCTAAAAATAAAAGATTGTTATAGCAATAAGACAAGAAAAATAAATTGAAGAAAAAAGTATAAGCAAAGAGAAAACAAAATGATCACTTTTTTACAGATGACAAAATCGTTTGCTTAGAGAACACTAGAAAATCAAACAAATAGCTAACTGAAACAGCAAAAAGTTCATCAGAGTTGCAGGACATAAAATAAACCCATACAAATCATCATTATTTCTGTATATTACCAACAAAATCCAGCAGAGAAAAAGAAATTTAAAACAAATACTTCCAGAAGTAAGAGATACTTCAAGGTCATGTTGACAATAAGATGGTGGACAAGACATGTTCTCTCATTAACCCTGATTTCACTCAGTACCTATCCGTTACCACCCATGCTATCAGCAGCAATGTTGCATTAGCAGACCTGAGGAAATGTACAGGGATTTCTCAAAACCCACCATTGAGCTCTGTTTTCTCCTCCCTCTTTTCAGTGCTGTAGAGATCCTGACTCCAGGCTGTGTAAGTTCACAGCCTGGGGTCTTGACCAGCCAGTTTGGCCACAGCCCTTCAGGAACAAAAACCTGCCTGAGCCTGCAACCTGGAAGCACTAGTGCTGTAAAGCTCTGAACTGCCTATACCAGGGAAAGCAGACTGAACTACTGGTGCTGGTCCGGATAATGAAGGAAAAGAGGGAGTGGAATAGGTCTTTGTGACAGGACACATTAAATGTGGGATGCTATGCAGCACTCTACTAAACCAGGGGAGAGGGGGAAGGACAGCATCTAGGTTGGGCCATTTCTGACCACCTAAAATTCAACTGGGGCAGAGACCTAGGCTGGTGAACTGTGAATTGCCCAGTACAGGAAGAGGCTCAAATGCTTTGAGAGCCAGCCCCTAAGGAAACCACAATCAGAAAGGAGGAGGTCAGCAAGTGAGTGATAAGGAAAATAAAGGGGAAGAAAAAGACTTAAAGAACTTAAAGAAACTTTATAGAAAAAGAACTTAATGATTTCAAGAAGAAGAAATCTCAAAGACTTTGAACATAAACAAAAAAATCAATAGGAAAAATACTAACAGCAGAAGGAAATAAGATCTAGTAAATGAGTTCAAACATCTATGAATAAATACTGCAAAATGAAGAAAAAGTATGGAACACTTGATGAGACAGAGGGCCCTATGGAATTTAAGGAGAACATGAAACCACAATACACACAAATCACAATGAGTGATTTAAGAGATATGAGAATTAGGAGAGTAGAATTTATGTCCTACACAACAAAAATAATGAGCAGAATAGAACAGCTTGAATCTTCAATGGCAAGCTGTACCAAGGAAACAAAAGAAAGAATGATATATGAGAACTCAAGTACACAAAAGGGAAGTACAATCTAGAAGAAGAGAAGCAAAAAACAAAAACATTAAAAGAAAATATGCTCACTCTGCAAGCAAAAGATACAGATATCAAAGATAGGATGCATAGAGACAACCTAAGAGTCATAGGTTTCCAAAAAAGAACACAACACAACACAACACAACACAACAAAACAAAACAAAAAGGCTTAACACCATAATAAAGAAAAAATAGAAGAAAACTACCCAGATCCTCTAAACATTAAAAATTAAACCCCAATTGAAAAAATTCATAGATCACCTCCAGAAAAACAAACAAAAACAAAAAGACAAAGTTACAAACACCAAGATACATAGTGCTTAAATTTAACAATTCAATTCAGAAACAAAAATTCTGCTAGCCATCAGGAGAAGGATCATCAAAGACTGTTCCACATTCACCAGAAAAAGAGGAAGGAATGGAATAATATCTTCCAAAGAGCACTGGAACTCAGGACACAGCCCAGAGTGACATATCTTGCAAATCTGAGCTTAATGATACAGGACAAAATATGGACGTTCAATAATAAAGAAGAGTTTCAAACATTTTTAGAAAGAAAACAAGAAATGAAGATATTATTTACTTCTTAACCATCCCAAACAAGAGAGTTTATAGGAGGAGTGAATAAATGCAGACAGCAACAGAGTGACAGCAAAGAGACCAGTAAGCAACTTCTTTCTTAAGGTATATACAAGGACATAAGGGTGAAGGTCTCAGAAAGAGAAGAACCTATAGGGGAGTGATTGAGGAGGAGGAAGGGAAGATTGAAAAGGTGGGAGGGAAGGAAGGAGGCCTTAATTTGGAGATGGGAAGGGGTTCCACTTTTAAATACTCCTGTGGGTGGAGGGAGATGAGACCTGAAGGATTTGGTATCTGGAAAGTCTACTTGTCCTATGAGGGGGAGAGTTGGAACCCCTGTGGGCAATTGGTACCTGGAGGAATGGGAGAAGATGGAAACAGGAAGATTTCCAGACAAATGTGGGAGGGAAAAAAGGCTCACAAGAGAGATTATAGGTCAGTGTGAAGGTGAGGGGCCCAACCATGGTCCCGTGTTCTCTCTGAAACCTGCAAAAATTTGCATAATTCTGAGAATAAGGAATAGGAATTCAATAATATAAAATACTTGGATATCTACCTGCCAAGACAAACACAGGAACTGTCTGAAAACAATTATAAAACATTCTTTACACAAATAAAGACAGATCTAAAGAGAAATACTAATTGCTCATGTGTAGACTGACTCAATCTTTTTAAAATGACAATACTAACTAAATTAGTTTCCTTATTCAGTTCCATACCAATCAAACTACCAAAGGATTACTTTATAGAGCTAGAAAAATAAATAAGAAAATTCATCTGGGCTAGGAGCAAAAAAATCAAGAATACCAAAGAAATTAATAAAAAAAAAAGTAGGAAGGAAAGGGGCCTGGTAGTGCCAGATATCAAACTATACTACAAAACCATAATCATCAAAATAATTTGATACTGTAAAAGAAATCGAGAAGTTGATCAATGAAAGAAATTAAGCAAACAATATATGGAAGCAAATAAACCCAGTAACCTAGTCTTTGATAAACTCAAAGATCCCAACTACTGAAGCAAGAACTCATTATTCAACAAAAAGTTAGGAAAACTGTAAAACAGTCTTGCAGAAACTAAGTGTAGACCAACATTTCATGCCATATGCCAAGCAAACTCCAAATGAGTACATGATTTAGACATCATAAACAAATGAGAGGTGTGTGGGAAAAAATACCTGTCAGATCTATGAATGAGGACATGGTCATGACCAAATGAGAGATAGAGAGATTCACAGGAAGTAAAATGCACAATTTTGGTTTTATTAAATGGTAAAAGTTTTTTTTTTGTTTTTTGTTGGGTTTTTTTTTTTTTTTGGTGAGGCAATTGGGATTAAGTGACTTGCCCAAGGTCACACAGCTAGTACGTGTCAAGTGTTTGGTCTAAGGCCGGATTTGAACTCAGGTCCTCCTGACTTCAGCACCGGTGCTCTATCCACTGTACCACCTAGCTGCCCCCAAAAGTTTTTTTTTTTAACAAACAAAATCAATGCAGCTAGAATTAGAAGAGAACCAGGAAATTTGGGGAAAATCTGTGCAGCAAAGTCTCTTCTGTAATATATGTAGAGAACTGGTTCAAATTTATGAGAATAAAAAGAATTCCCCAATTAATTCATGGCCAAAAGATATGAATGAGTAGTCTTTCAGAGGATGAAATTCAATTTATCAGTAGCCATGTGAAAAAGTGCTCTAAATTACTAATAACTAGAGAAATGCAAGTTAAAGCAGTTCTGAGGTACCACTTCATATCCATCAGATTGGCAAAGTTGACAGAAAAAGGAAATGACAAATTCTGGAGAGATTGTAGGAAAACAGGTACACAAATGCATTGTTGGTTGAGCTATGAATTGGTCTTGCCATTCTGGAAAGCAATTTGGAACTCTCCCTCAAAAGTCATTGAAACCATGTGATACCTTTGACCCAGTGATACCATAAAGGAAAAGGAAAAGGAGCATACATTTTAAAAATATGTATAGCAGCTCTTTTTGTGGTGACAAAGAATTGGAAACAGTGGAGGGGGGAGGCAGGGAGAGTGTGGGGAGTTGTAGAATGGCTGAACAAGTTATGGAATATGAATGTAATGAATACAATTGTGCTAAAAGAAATGATGAAGGGGGGGTTCAGAGAAATCTAGGAAGACTTATATGAACTAACGCAAAGTGAAGTAAGCAGAAAAAGAAAGGCAATTTATACAATTATCAGCAATATTGTATAGACAAAAAAAAACTTTGAAAGACTTAGGAACTCTGATGAACAAAATAAGCAACCACAATCTCAGAGAACTCATGATGAAAAATGCTATCCACCTCCAGAGAGAGAAGTAATGGACAAGGTGTTGTTTTGTTTTGTTTTGTTTTGTGGGGGGGTGGGGGGAAAGGAGAGGAACAAAACTAATGTGGTACATGTACATTTGTAGTAGTTTTTTCCTTGATTTCTTGGTGGGAGGGGAAGGAGAAAGTGGGAAGGAGAGAACTTAGAAGAAAAAAATGAAATGAAATTGAATTAAAACATAAAAAACAAAAGCAAAAGTAACATGAAATTTCATTTCATAGGAATTCATTTTATATTTCAATTTACATATGTTAAATATTTGAGAAAAAAGGCCACCCTAAAGATAATTGCATTTTATAAGCCAATATCCATTGAAAAGGCTTAGGAGGTAAAGAAATTCT
This sequence comes from Vombatus ursinus, assembly GCF_900497805.2. Lineage (NCBI taxonomy): Eukaryota > Metazoa > Chordata > Mammalia > Diprotodontia > Vombatidae > Vombatus > Vombatus ursinus. Next base: position 973,695 of record NW_020951934.1, read on the forward strand.
ATGAAAACCATCCAAATTAAATCAGCATATTTTAATACTCAGTGATTTTGATGCGTGGACATGGGAAGAACTATAAAAAAATATGGATATGTAAGATTAAACTGGTTCACCAAGGGGTCAAGATGTGGAAGGGAAAAAAGTATAACCGGTTCAGGGGTGACGGCCTCCATAAAAACCAAGGACTGAAGGAATTATGGGTCATGATGAGGACAAATAACAGGCTTATCAGCTGTAAGGCAGAGGGAAAGGTGGGATGAAACAGGATGATGATAAAGGAATTTCTGGTTCATTAACTTTGAAATAGACGTGTTTGCGATATCAAGATGAAAGCATGAAGATCTCTCTGTGTAGCTAAGGTGGGTTGGATGACTGATTTGTAGGAAATGAGCAAGGTGAAGAAGTAGGAAGTTAGGGTGTTTGAGAGCATCAAAATGTATGTTGAAGTCCCCTAGTGTAAGGGCAGGACTTGAAAAGAGAGAAGAATGATTGAACTCATTGAGAAAGGGAGTTTCCTGAAGTCCTTAGATAATAGCTGCCAGAACTCTGATTGAATGATATGTATGGATCGAATGATCCTCAAATGAGCGAAGATTGCTGAGTGATTTTAGTAAAAGAAAACAAAATGACACTAAAAAAATAGGGTCACTTTCAATTCCACAATTATGACCAATGAGTAAAGGAGTATGAGTAAAATTACAACCAGTGCTGTAAAGGGTAGCCAGGTATACTGTATCATTAGGAATGAGCTGGGTCAAAGTGAGTACAAGAAGATGGAAAAATGGAAAGAAAAAGTTTAAGATGAGAACAAGTTGGCTACTTATGGGACAGTTATTTCATACAGTAAAGTGGAAGGGGTACTGCAAGACATGGAATTCTACAATCTCAAAAGAAGTAAAGTCATAATGGAGAGAAACATAGTGCGCTCAAATATTCTGCAATGTTTTACCAGTGAAGATTTGTGCAAGAAATGTTGCATAAATGATTTCATCATGTAGATATATGACCAGAAATGGTGGGCCAGTTAAAAGTTAAAAGAAATAACTAACAGACAGCCAGGGTTTTCCATTTGTATTCACACAATGACAAGAAATCTAGAAGAAACTCAACAAAAACCCCAGATATGTCAAGTAAAATGAGACTGATAAAAGACAATTGTATTTAGCAATTAAGAGAACATTGGTAACCTTGGAAAGTACAGTGTAATGGGGTCAGAAGCCAGATTACAAGGGCCTAAGGTAGGCCATATGTTGTGCAGGCCTAGGCTAAGGAATGAGAGGTAAGAAATGGAAATAGTAAGGATAAATAATTCTTTATAGTATTTTAATTGTGAAGAGGGAGAAAAGATATAGGATGATAGCTTGAGGGAATTGAAGGGTCAAATCAAAGTTTTCTGAAGTCAGAGGAGAGTTGGGTTAGTAGAACTCAAGGAAGGAAGCAGTTAATAATGAAAGAGTCTAAAAAGAGGGGCTGATTGATGGGACAAGATACCAAAGGAAATAGGAGTGGAGGGGAACTGGGGCACAAGGAGTGGAGGTTTAGAAAAGATAAAATTCCCTCTCTTCATGAGAGGCTGGAACAAAGGAGGAGAGAATAGAGTTTGGAGGTAAGGAGTCAGGAAAAAGAGAGAAATCATAGCAAATTATCTCTGTTTTCTCAGTAAAATGGGAATTAAGGTCAATTGAGAGGAATAATAGAAGGGGGAATTTAGAGGGTTTGAAAAATTTGGGGATAATTTTTGTGTTGTATATGACAGTTAATTGGGGAAGAAGAAAAGGTTTGCCATGCAGCAAAGATGGACCAGCTGAGATAACATAAATTTGTCATGGGCCCCATCATCATGGCTGTGTGACTCTACAGCAGCATTAAGGGAGACATGCAAGTAACAAAAGGGAAGACAGGTGATGGACATGGCCAAGGATTGTGGGTTGACAAGATATAAACAGTGTTAGGACAAAATGGAAAGGGATTCCATGGTAGATGAGAATGCACAGTTGGAGTGGTCGATCATAGAGTCAGGACTGTACAGGGAGGAATACAAGACCAAGAGTAATAGAGGGGAAGAAAAAGGAGGAGTAGAAGAATCAGAGGTCACAATTAGGGACAAAGTCTAGGTTTAGAAGTAGCAAATCATTTCCAGATATAGAAAGACTAGAATACGAAAATACCAAGATCTTGAACTCTGATATAGAGAGACTTGAATCATAGAGCAATGTCAAAGTTCAAGACCTTGGTGTCCTTGGTTCTCTCACTAATTAGGTTCAAGGACTGGTATACCAGTCCTCCTAAGGGTTGGGCTCTCTAAACCTCAAGCCATATCTTTCTGTTACTGAGTTCCCAACATCAGTTGCTGAGCCTCTCCGATGCTACCTGCCAATCTGCTGGGACTACCAATTTCCTGCCTCTTGTATTTCTACTGATCATCTTCCTACCCTTGCTTGCATAGAGACTCCAGGTGTTGGATTCACTTTTGACCTTAGCTTTATTAATATTATTGCCCTACCTGTACCATTCTTTCTCGACTCATAGTCTAGTTTTAGACCTGGGGTGTATGGGTGTTTAAGGAGGACTAGCACCTCTGGTGTAAGGGTTTGCCAAGCCCTTTTCAGGTCTGCTTATCCATCTTTGGTGTCCACCTGGCATTCAGCTCTCACCTGTGGCTCCAAGAAACTGTAGCATGTACAGTGGCCACACCTCTGTAAAACCATCTCAGCAGACAGGCTAAACCAGTTTGAGGGTAAATGACAGGCAACAAACCTGTTGGTGAGTTAGGTGATGTCTACCCCAAGCATGTGAAGACTTCCCCTGATGAAATGGGTGGATGAGAATATTCATTCCAACAGCTATGCAGGCATCTGAAGCAGGCTCTGTGGGGCACTTAGAGCTTAGTCAGGCATCAAATAAGCCAAGGTTATCCACTGCATCCCAGGCCATTGCCACTTGTCTTGACTTTTGTTGTGCCACTGGATTTGGATGAATCTAAGAGAGAGTGAGGCTGAAGACTTTGTGCAAATTTGCCTCACTTAAATCCAATCATGCACAAGTCAGTAGATCACCATGTGATATCACTGGTCCTCTTCCACAATGAAGGACAAACAAGTTTTAGACCTAACTTCCGATCCCCATCTTTGTAGGCTTTTCTTGAGCATAACTTGTCCCTCGCCCTTTTCCCACATTCAGACCAACACCCTGACTAACACCAAATTTTGTCTGACCCCAAAGTTCTCCTCGGACTCCCAGAGCAAGTCTTCCCTCTAGTCTGTTCTGCTATTACCTAACACTTGGTTATGACACCAGCTCCTAAAGCTCATTAGGTTAAGTCTTAATTGTAACTTTAGGCAAGCTACTTCTCTGGGCCTCTGTTTCCTCATCACAAAATGAAGGGGTTAATCTAGATGATCTCCAAGGTCTCTTTCAGCTTCAATTCTTAAAATTTCACGTTCCAAAGATCAACTTGCTGGTGAGACTTATCTTATAAGGAACATTTATTTTCCTTTGCTGTTCTAAAGAGGATTTTATGAAAATGTAGCAGATGTCTAGTGCTGTTGTTAACATAATAACTACAGCTGCTTCCCATTCAGAAGAATGCAGAGATGAGCTGGAACCTCCCACAATAGTAGCTTATTAGAGGCATTAGGTGGATCTAGATGGTCTTATGGTATTCTCAATTCACTAGGGGCAAATTGCAATAAGTTCTTTGAACAACCTCTAATCTTTCTTTTCACTTGCTCAGTACTGGTTTTTCCCTTTGTTCCTGAACTACAGTTTCTTTCTCTACCCATTGCTTCCCCATTGCAAGATATTTTTATCATATACATACCACTCTTTCCCTCTGGTTTTTTATAGACTGTTTCTATGTTCCCTCAACTGATTACTTTGATTCACGGAATGGTGTCAAGGTAACATGAAGTGGTGGGTTGAATGTTGGACTTAGGGGTCAGAAAACCCAGAATTTTAATAGCACCTCATCTATTTATGGACTATGTGACAGTGCCTAAAAGGTTATTTGATGGAGCACAAGGAAAGAATTTACATGGAGGTCAGAAGAAACGATAAAAGGATACTCTCGAAGTCTCTCTGAAGAATTTTGGAATTGATTGCATGACATGGGAGACACTGGCACAGGACCGCCCAGCAAGGCATGGCCTCATCAGAGAAGGTGTTATGCTCTGTGAGCAAAGCAGAATTGAAATAGTTCAAAAGAAATTCAAGATGCACAAATTTAGAGAACCCTCCCCCAAATGTTCAAATGGACTATTTGTGCCCAACCTGTGGTAGAGCATTCTGAGCTCATATTGATCTAATCAGCCATAGTCAGACACACCGTAACTTGACTGTAACATAGTAATGTCATTTTGGTTTTCTTTGAGAACAACCAACCAACCAATCATGTAACGCTGGGTAAGTAACAGAATCTCTCAAAGCCTTCACTTCCTCATCTGTAAAATAGGGATAATAACATTTGTAGCAATTACCTCCTAGGGTTGTTGTGAGACTCAAATGAGCTGATGTATGTAAAGCCTTCTGCAAACCTTAAAATGCTATGTAAATACTCATTATTGTTATTACTGCCCATTCCTAGCCCATGAAATCATATCCCTGAAGTACTCAGGGATAGTGGTGGCATTAGGGAAGAATCCAGGCTACTGGGCATCTCTGGCACTTGGGAGGGGCCAACTCCAAGGATCCATGAGGAATAATAAAGTCTGGTCAACATGTCAAACTGGCAAGCAATCCAGGCTCTCCTGACTGAATCCACAGTTTTCATGGGACTCCAGGACCTGGCTGCCCCTTCACTAAGAGAGCATGGCCACCAGAGCAAAATAAATCTGTCGAGCAGCTGGTCTCCACGCGTTCCCTGACTCCAGCTAGGCCCTCGGCCCCTCACTGTCATAGGTACTAAATTCCCCTGGACACGCATGCCAAAGAAAGCCAGGGTTGAAAAAATAATAATAAATCCATCTGAACACTCTGGTCTCTTGGGGCTTATCAGTATTTCAGTTCTAGTCACAAAAATAACATACTGTAAAAGACTGATTAGTCATCGGATAATTGAGTTCTTAAATGTCAAAAACAATATAGTATGAATATTCAACAGATCGTGCTACTGAAACTTACCTGTTCCATCAACAATGACTAACATTTTTTCTCCATTGTTCTTTCCCAGAAATTATGTTAATATGACTTTTCTGAGGTGATGAATGCAGTTCTCTTTAAAACATATTGTCTTACAGGTTAATGCATAATGAGCTGGTTAAAGAAAAGCTGCCTAGGAGTCGTGAGGGATTTGCATCCCTCTGTATTAGCTCCATCTCACAGTTCAGACAGAGGGGACACATGAGCAAAATTCCTCCCAGCACCAGATACATTGAATATCTCAATCCCTCCTGAATGTGTTGCCTGAGAGGTAGGTGGGGGCTGCACTGTTTTCAAGCAGCTTGAGTTTAAACCAGAACCAAGGTTCAAGTTGTATCAGAGGCCGAGTATGTAATATAATTCCATTGGGGGAGGGGAGAACACAGGGAGATGAAGACAGGAGGAGGGGTGGAGGAGGCTAAATTGAATCATATAGGAACTCGCCTGTATTTTTTCAACAGACACCAGCCTAGACCAAAGCAGCACCTGGCTAGAGGGACATGGGTAAGGAATGATAATAATAAAGAGGAGCTTTCTGTGCCCAGGGATGAGAAGAGAAGGGACATCGAGAGGCAGGGCTTGCATTCTATGAGACTGGCCCCAGCAGATGCTACAACAGCTGTAGCTGGGAGCAGTCCAGAGGGGTCAGAGCCTCTGCTGGGGTCAGCTTGCAGATTCCATAGCATGTCAGGTGCCTGGCTCTTAGAGAATCAGGAGAGAGATGCGTCAGGAAATGCCAGGTACCAATAGCTCCTCCGGCCAGAGGCTATCTGCTCAAGGAAGTGCTTTCACCCTTTTCAGCTAGAATCACAGAGGCCTCTGGCTAGAGGTCATCTTAGCCAGTTCTCTGACTCCTGAACTCTCTGTAAAGAAGATGCCATAACATCCTTCATGGCAACCATGCATGTGTATTCAAATGTTTTATAGTCCTACTATGGGGGATTATAATGGGAGAGGCAGCAGAATATGAAACACTATGAAAATAGTGTTGTGTGGAAGAAAAGGGGGCTAGATCTAGAGTCAGAGAACCTGAGAACAAATCCTAGTTCTTCCACTTACCACCTATATGACTCTGGGCAACTCTCTTCTCTGGGGTCAGTTTCCTCGGCTATAAAATGAAGCCTCCTTCCTTATATGAAAATGTAAAACTTGAAATACCATTGAAATGTGTTTTTACTATGTCAAAACCAAATGACCCCATCTGAATTGGTAACACATTTAAAATAATAATAATAACTCTCATTTACTTAATTTTTTTTTACAAAACACTTTCCTTACCAAAGTCCCATGAAATATGTACTAAAGTACTAAAAAGGTACTATCAGTAAAACCCCATAAAATAGGTACTAAAGTACTAAATAGGTACTATCAATTCCATTTTATGGATGAGGAAACTAAGCTTCAGATAGTTTAAGTGATTGGCCTATGTTCACACAGCTAGGAAAAAAAAAATTGACCCAATACTCAAATCTATGTCTTGATGCCTGTTCCAGGACTCTTTCCTCTATACCATATTGTCTATCATTTCTTTCTGTCCTCTGCAGACCACCCCTCTAGAATCATGGAGTTATAATTGTTAGAGCTGAAGGGATCTCTAAGAATCTGGCCAACCCATTCATTTTACAGCAGAGGAAACTGAGGCCAGGAGAGGTACAGTGATTTGTCCAAGTTATATCAGTGGCCTATCAGCCTATTCCTGCACCTACACAACAGGACTTCAGATGTTTGTAGGGTTTTTATGAAATCTTCTTTCTCCTCTACTGCCCTCAAACAAAGCCTTTGTTCCAAACCTAGGCTGGCAATCCGTTTTCATAAATTATCCATCTGCAGAAATTCTCTCTGGCTTCACAGCTGGTGTGAACCCCACCCACATTTTTCACTCTTTCTCTCCTCCATTCTCACCCCCTCCCCCCAGCAATCCCATCTTCTTTGCTCATGCCCCTTGTCTACCTGAGATGCGAAAAGCCAGTGTCTGCTTAGAGCAGACACTGACTGTCCTGCCACCCTCCTTCCCTCAGAGATTCCAATGAAATATCAAACCAATAGAACAGAAGGGAGATTTTGAATCCATTCATTAGATTTACCCCCTGATGGTATGCCCACTGCCTGATTTTGACACCTGGGCCACTGCATTTTTGCATGGCTGAACTAACCTGATGATGGCAGATAATGGACTGACTTAGGTCATTCAATCAGCCAATGCTGATTGAGTGCCATATAGGAGCAAGGACTATTCTAAGCTTAGGAACAGGGAAGGGGATGGGTGCCCTGAAAGAGAGATTTCAAAAATACGGTCCCTGCCCTCCAGGAGTTTACAACGAAGTAGCTGCTGTGCCCAGGGCAAGCAAGCAGAGCATCTGTCTGGTAGAGAGAGTTGCCCTGTGGCGAATACCTTTAGAAGGTCTTCAGTTTCCCAGAGCCCCAAAGTATGAAGAAAGGGCCTCAACATGCAGTGCTGGGCAGAGACTCCACAGGCCCCACCCCCACCCTGTCTCAGGTTAAAAGCGGAGGGATGGAACCTTCTTACAAGTGTTTTTAATTACTGCACAAATATGTCATCAGCAGCAGCACTGTAGCTCCCAGTTACCCACTCGCAGACCGAAGATCCTGTACGAAGCGGTTAGCACAGACATTTAAAAACAATTAGGATCGTGGTGAGGCAGCTCTGAGCGCACTCATTATGTCGGGGGATGGGGGGGGGTGGAAAATCAGGCCATTACATTCATCAGATAACTAAGTTATTTGTAAGGGGGAGGGGGCAGAAGGGAAGAAAAGATGATTGGTTTCTTTAATAATTCTTTTTTTAAGCCATATGGGAGCCAAACAGGCGGGTGCATAACCGAGCTCTCTCTCTTCTATCTCTCTCTCTCTCTCTCTCTCTCTCTCTCTCTCTCTCTCTCTCTCTCTTCTCCTCTCTCTCTCTTCTCCTCTCTCTCTTTTTGTGTCTCTGTCTCTCTCTGTTTGTCTCTGTATCTGTCTGCCTGTGTGTGTCTCTCTCTGTCTTTCTCTCTCTGCCCCCAGCCTTCCCTGGCCTTCTCCCATTGAGGCTAGCTCCCTAGTGACTAGGCAAATCCAGTGTTCATGCTTTCCCAAACTCTCAGAATGAAGGCTGGGGAGAGACAAAAACAGCTTGCTTGCCTTTGGCAAAGCATCAACTACCACATTGTGCCAAGTCCTCTTAAGAGGGTATCAATGGAGAGATGGGGTTGGGGAGAGGGGTGTTGGACAGCCTCCAGACAAATGGATGAGGAATCAGTCTGTCAGGAGAATCCACTAGGTTCAGAGGTTGGCAAAAGATATCACATAACAAGAGGGTAGAAATAAAAATTATTGTTCTACCCCTCAAGGGGTTTATAGTCTAATTGGGTGGTAGTGAAGGGCAGCTTGGGAAGCATAGGCTTAGAACTCGAAGAGGTCTTAAAGACATTTAGTCCAAACCCCTTGTTTCACATATGAGTAATCTCAGGCTCTGGGAGGTAGTGACTTACCTAAACCCACACGGAGGTGGGACAAAGTCTCCTGACCCCTAGTTCAGTGATTTTTCCACCACTGAGACATGCCAAAGAGCAATCACCCCCCCTCCAAGAGAGCAATTAACTACCTTCTTAGCATTATTCCACATTTATTAATCACCTATAGAACTATGCTAGAGTCTAGGTGAAGAAAGACACAAAATTCAGATGAGACACATTTCCAAACCTCATGGAACTTATGGGAAATAAATGACACTCCCATTTCCCTTCTCTCTCCACTTTCCCAAAACTACTTTGGTCAGAGTCAGAGTCAACAAACATTTATTAAGTACCTAATATGTGCTAGGCTCTGGGCTAAGCCCTGGGAACACAAAGAAAGGCATAAGACAGTCCCTTCCCTCAAGGAGCTCACAATTATTGGGGGAAACAACACTTAAAAAGAAGCTCAAAGTGGGGGACCTCAGGGACCCAATGAAGTCCAATAGCTGGGGTGGGAAATGATCTGAGGAAGTGAGAACACCCAAGTTGATTTCATCTTGTGAAATGATGAGCTTCTGGAGATCACAAAGTACATCACTTTGGTGATGAGTCATGGCCACATTTGATCGTGGGGGAATAAGGAAGGCCTTCATTTGAAGACAGCCATCCTGCCCCTAAATGCCTGCTCAATAGTCCTTGAAAAATTGATAGAATCATTTTCTTCTCCAGAATAAAATTCTAGATCTCCAGGGAACATATCAAGGAACCAAAGTATACCTAGAGGAATGAATGAATGGGTAGATAGATTAATAGATAGATAGATAGACAGATAGATAGATAGATAGATAGATAGATAGATAGATAGATAGATAGA